>NC_050507.2:2753226-3047974 GCF_012460135.2 Molothrus ater | reverse complement strand
GAAATAGATGTTGGCAGAAAGGTAGAATAAGAAATGTAGAGCTCTAAATAGCAGGTATTTATCCCACCCTTTGGCCTGTAGAAGAGGAGTATTTTCCTCAAGCTCTGGGTTGGCAGCCCGCCGCAGCCCATTGGCAAAGGCAGCGTTTTCTCAGCTCTTGAGGGTCTGGAAGGATTTGCTTAGGGCCGATAGATTTTTGTGCTGGATGCTCTGCTTTCCAGCTTTGTGAGAGGAAGGAAGCATGATAAGGACTCTTTGATTTCCAGAGTGTGGGCAAAGCAAAGAGGAGGAAAAGCCTCCCAGAAAGGAGAACGGGGAGACAGGGAAAAGAAGCCGCAAGAGGGCTCGCAGCGCCGAGTGTCCCTGCTGCCAAGCGCGCCAGCCGCCCCGCTCGGCGGGAGGCCCCTTTCCCTGCGGGCAGTGCAAACGGTGCGTAAGTTCCTCCTCTTTCTGCTCAAAGCTGCGCCTTTGGACTAAAACGGGCTGACCCTTTTCAAAGGCACCGCAGGGGAAGCTGGGGGCACTTGCAGCATCGCCCCCGGCAGCCGTGGTCAAGCTTAACACCCACCTCAAACCCAAAGAGCTTAGGTAAAACCCAGCCTTCACAATGAAACCTTGCCGTGCCCCAACAAGACACAGTTCATACAAGTAGGAATAGATCCATCAAAGCTTGGTTTGATGCTGCTGATCAAATTCAAAGAGGATGCAGCAAAAGGAGGAAGACATTTCAAGGCATTGAAAGTAGAACCATCAGACTCATGGTGCTGATCAATTCACAAATGTGCCACTGCCCGAAAAGACAGAAATTCCTACTCAAACGGAGATCTCGGCACTTGGTTTCATGGTGTGTACTAAAGTGAGCAATGGATGGTTTGTTTCCTATCTTGCAGGGTGTTTGAAACCGTGAAGGAAAGGAACAAACCACAGGAGAAGACATCGGCCTCGGAAGGAAGCAGAGCCTCTCGCCAAGAAGAAAAGACCAAATTAGACAACCCTGCAGGTTGTCCAGGGCTAGCAAGAGTTAGGTATCAATAGGACTAGATAGGAATAGGACTGTTTTTTAAGCTTTTAGGGTAGTTTAATCTTCTACTTAGTTAGTTGACATGATAGGAATCTCCTCAATTTAGTCGTTAAGATCCATTAGTATTATTCAAGATTCAATAGTTTTATTAGATTTATCAATAAATTTCAAAGGTTGGGTGTTGTCTATGCTCTGCCTTTTGTCATTTTTGCCTTTGTTGAGAGCCAATGGGTCTTTATCATTAAACCAAAGTTTGTTCCATTTTGTCTTTTTGTCTGTATGAAAACACTCCGGCAATGTTTGTTCCATTTGCCTGGTGTTGCAAAGACGGCACTTGCCCTGAGAGAAGAATCTGGGCAGGCGCCACCTCCCCCAGGCCCAGCCCCTTGCTCAGCTGGCAGGACTTACTGAGGTGTGTCTCCTTTACTGCCAGTGAAATAACGCTGGGGCTTCAGCCTTTGATTCCTCAACATCTCAGCTGGGAGTGGAAAGGGAGGCTTTGTTTAATTCACGGAATTGGATCTAGATGAGTGGTCTGGTCTCACCATATTTTCTGGCATAAAAGCAGCGGCTTTAGTCCTTTTTGGAGCCCAGCAACATAACTTTGTTTCATTTTGGGGGACTGATGGAGCTGACCACCTTGGAGGACGTTTCTAAGCCCTCCGATTCTATCCAATTCCTATCCGCATGCGCCACAAAGGCATGGCTAGTTCAGTTTCAGTTTCTCTCGAAAGGACCAGTGTCCCGCTCTGGGCCTCCAGCAATCTCCTTAGCTAAAGCAGAGCGGGTGTGATCATTATCCTCTGACTTCTCACAGCTCGGGCACTTGCGCCAAAGAAGAATCAAAGGCACTCTTTCTTCGAGGCCAGCAAATGGCCCTGCCTAGCAAGGCTTTGGTGGCAGGGGCTGTGGAGGGTGGAGAGGGGGCGAGGGAGGGGGCAATTGCCAGGCTGCTTCTGGGAAGCCGAGGGAAGCTTGCCCTTGTCTGATGGAGGCGGTGCAGGTGGGCTTTGGATGCTACAAAGTATCTGCCTTGCAGTGGGACTTGTTCCAGCTGCCCCCTCAGTTTGCTGGCCAGTGGCTAACGTGCAGGCTGGGAAGGAAGCAAGATTGGGACTGAAGCAAGATTTGCTTTTCCTTAACGACAGGCAGGAAAGCAGCAAAGCTGCCTGGGTTTTGTCATATCTGGGATCTAGGCATTAAAACCAATGTGAAGGCCAGCAGTGTGGAAAGGGAATTCTGTTAGTGTTGCTTTCTTAGAGGAATGGCAGAGTCTTTTGGGGACAAACACCGAGCTTCTCCAAGGGAGCTGGAAGAGGGCTATAGAAATTCTGCATGAATGTTTGCTAGAGAAATGCCCGTGTGCTGTCCCTGTGTGTGTGTGTGTGTCCCCATCAGTTGCCCTGAAAAAACATCCTGTTTCTCCAAGTTTCAAGGGAGGAGTGATGAGGTGAGAGACCAGCTCAGAGGCCCAAAGGAGGGAAAACATGCAGTGACATTATTGGGCAGCAAAAGGAGAATTGAGAAAGGGGGCAGGATGAATGGCTCCACTTTGAGAGGAAGCTCTGGAGTTGGCTCTGCGCTGGACAACTTGCAAATTCCAGCTCCTCTCAGAGCTGGAGGAGAGCCAGTGGGAGGAGCCCTTCTGGTTCTCCAGGGCAGGAGATGAGGTCTGGGCCCTTGCACAGAGGCAGGCTCCTGTGCACGTTCAGCTGGAGGCACCTTGCAGAGAAGCACCGGGAAGACCCAGGGCTGTCCCTGCACTGCTTTTGCCCGTCTCATCAGACGACTGAGGAGAAAAGGCCCCATGGGAAGCTTCTCAGAGCAAACTTGCAGCAGAAGAAGTACAAGGGCCAGAGGCGGCCCATGCCTCTTTCTGTCCCATGGCTCCCCTGGGGTTCTAGATGGAATGTTGGGCTGTGCCCATAGCAACTGTCGTTGTCTCCTGCTCCTGCGGCCCTTGCTGGAACGCTGGTGGAGCAGCGCTGGAGCAGCAGCTGCAGGATCAGCTCCTGGGCTGTCCCTGACCAGCCGCCTTCTGCACTCAGCGCCAGACCCGGCCTCTGCACCGACGTCCTGGTCTCCTCGTCTGCCTCCGGGCATCCCCAGAGCACTTGGGAACCGTCCAAGGTAAGAAAATCCCCGTTTGCCCTCAAAGCACTAGCACAGGGGCAGGAGGCTCCAGCTGCCTCTCCCACCAAGCACGACACACAGGCTGCGTGCTCACTTTCCCCAGACGAGCTTCCACGTGAAAGCAGGCTGCAGCTTCTGAAGGAATCATGTTGCCTCCAGGGGAAACACAGACCTTTCCATAGAGGACCTAGAGAGGTGTCCCAGTGCAGTTGCAGATCCTCGTCCACGGATGACCTGATTAAAAGTTCTTGGCACCCATTTCAGTCCTCAAACTATCTTGTGCTGACCCCAAAACAAATTGTTTGTGGCTGAGCACTTCAGGGCTTCAGTGTCAACAAATCCCCTTATGCCCTGACTCTGCTCACACCCGCTCCAAAGCTTCAAACACCAGAATGATGGCACTTCTCCTCTGGCATCCCTGTCCGTTCAGGGCATAGAAGCATTTGACTGGGCTTCTCCTCAAACACAGGCTTTCAACTTCAAAAACCATCTGGGATCAGCAATTCTTATATACTGACGTAGTTCCATGGCTTATAGATCCATGCTATTTTAATATCTTTATAGATTCTTTTTCCAGTGCACGTAGGGCTGGTTCTACCTCATGCTCAGGGGCGGCCGTCAAATGCCATCTCCTCAAGAGCACAATCACAGTAGCACAGAATTTCCTGGCTTGGAAGGGATTCTCAAAGATCACTGAGGCCCAAGTCCAGGGCCTGCCCAGGGCAGCCTCAACAATCACAGCCTGTGCCCAAGAGCAGTGTCCAAACACTTTTGGAGCTCAGTCAGGCTTGGTGCTGTGCCCCCTTCCCTGGGGAGGCTGTTGCAGTGCCCAAGCAGCCTCTGGCTGAAGAACCTTTTCCTTCTATCCAACCTAAGCCTGCACTGGCACATCTCCCCTGCCATTGTCTGGGCTCTTCTCAGTGGCCCCGGGAGTGAAGAGAGTAGTGCATGGCCTTGTGCTTGCCCTCCTGAGGAAGCTGCTGACTGCTAGAGGGTCCTGCCTAGGACATTCCATGTCAAAAAGGCGGCAATGACAGCAAAGAGAAAGGAGCTGGGACACAGGAGCTCGGGCTTTGCAATGATGAGGATGAGAAGGAAGGATTTTTAACTGGAGCATTGCTTTGATCTCTTTCAGGTGGAAAGGAGAGGCACAATGAAAAGGAAAGCAAGAGCCCAGATTCAGCCGTGAGTTTTGGCATAGGGTTAAAGGACAGCAAACTGGAGGAATGGCGAGGAGGAGAACTGCTCTTTCAGAGTCAGGGTGGCATTGGTTCAAGCCTGTGGGTGCACAGGAAGGCTCTCTTGACCACTTGCCTTTCTCACCTCCACCTCCTTCTTCCTTTAGACACATCAATGTTGGCAGCGACTTTCAGGCTGAGCTGCCAGAGCTGCAGAGCAGAGCACCAAGTGAGGATGAAGAGCCTGCAACCCTGGTCTGGAAGCCCTGGGGGGAGGATGACTCTGACATGGAAAAACCTGACAGAGGTAGCTTTGCTTCAAGCTTTTCTTCCACCCCTGAGCTACTTGGGTCTTTAAAAGGCTCCTTTTGCGTAAAAAGGCAGCCTTTTGCAGGCTCTGCTTCTCTCCTTGTCTCGCCCATCTTCCCATGTAGAAGTGTTAGAGGCAAGGAGAAAGAGCAAGCACCTTGCTCTCCAAATTGGTCAGGGCCGTCTGCCACTGGAAGAGCGGAGATTGGCCCCCACTTCTTCTTACAGAAGCTGCTTTGGAGGGAGAGCCAGCACTGCGTGGGCCCTTGGTTCAGCTGGCCCTGGCTTTGCTCTCCTTTTCATACTCTCCAAGCTGCTGTCTTTAGCTCCCGGCCTTTCCTTCTGCCTTGCATGGCAGTCTTTGCCCTTGCTGGCCTCAAGGCTGACTTTCGGTGGGTTTTTTGTTGTGCTTGCAGTAAGAGAACTGTTGGACATGGCCAGCTCCCGTGGCATTCCCGGGGCAGCAGCTAACCTGGAGCGCGCCCTGCACTGCCTGCACCGGGCACGCGGCAGCGTTCCGGTAAGAAGCGGCTGTTTGGGCGCAGAGAAGAGGGCACAGGGAATGCAGAGGGCCCGGGCACTGGGACAGCCTTTCCTGGCTGCTCTTTGAAGAAGGGTCTTAACAGGGAGCAGAGCACTTGCTGCCTGCTGTGTCTCCTCCAGCTGCGTCAGGGCTGAGCCCAAAGGGCTCCAGCAGGGAGAATCTCCCTCCTGGAGGCGGCGGCGGCGGCGGAAGGTCCTGCTGCCTTGTAAATGGCCTGGAGAGCTGGCTTCTCTAAGACATTTGGAGGGGAAATTCCCAGAAGCCTCAGTCAGCTGAGGCCATTCTGGCTGCAGGAGCAGCAAAATCCTTAGGTTGGTGAGCAAAAGGCCACTCTCGGGGACCAGGATCAAAGGGTTGGGCAGCAAAAACCAGGGACTTGGAGCAAATGACAGTGTTTCACCCACATGGGATACAGTCGCTTGAATGTCTGGAGAGGCAAAGTAGCTGCAAGGCAGCACCTGTGATTTTTTGGCTCATTTTTAATGTGGTGGGGCGGCTAAAGCCTCTTCCCTCTTGATCTTGCAGGAGGCTCTGGAGATGCTGCTCTCAGAGGGGCCTGCAACACCTCAAGGCCACCCCATGGCTGATTATCATTACGCAGGTAAGCAAAGCAGAGCTTCTTGCGTCCCTGACAGATGCTGCCGTCCCCTTCATTGTTGTGGCAAGGGTTTCTGCTTAAAGCAATTGTGCTTAACACCAGCACAAGGTCTTGTCTCCTCTGCGGGTGGGGAAGCACCAGCATCTAGTCCTTCAGCTTTACTTCTTTTCCAATCCTTCTCCCCGGGCAATGCCTGCTCTTGTCTTCATGACCTTCTGAGGGAGCAGACACGTACACACACGTGAATGACGGCCTGCCACCATTTTCTTTCGGCAGCCAGTGGGATCTACTTGGTGTGGATCAAGGGATGCGTTTACTACCCGCTGCTTTTTCTTGCCAGGCTCTGATAGATGGACACCTGAGGAGAAGGAGTCCTTCCAAAAGGCTTTCCACACCTACGGCAAGGATTTTCATCTCATCCAGAAGCAGGTAAAGCCACGGGACATTCTTTACCCGAGCAGATCGTCAGGAGGAAAGCTTGGTTATTTCTGGGAACAAGCCCTGGGCTTCAGTCTCTCTCTTCTCAAGTACCAAGTATCTTCAAGAAGTAACAAAAGGGGACATCAAAAGCCTGTGTCAAAAGGATGATCCTGCCTCTCCAGCCCTTTTCTCCAAGCTCTTTTGGAAGATGAAGCTTTCTTCTGTCAGACTTGTCGCACAGGTCTGCTGCTGCTTCCACAAGACGGTGTGCTGGCATAACTGGAGGGAAGCGGGGAAAGAAGAACTGTGCTAGATGGATTTGTTGTTGATCTGTGCATTGCGTGTATTACCACCTAGCAGAATACACGGTTTAAGACATTGCATGATGCCTCTCTTTCCCCATGTTGATTTCATTTTACACCCTGCTCCATTTACTTCATGCTTTTCCTTCCTAGTTCACTCCATATTCTACTTTTTCCCCAGTGCACCCGACACCATTTTCGACTCCTTCTTTTTCTCTTCACAACAGATCCAGACTAAGACCGTGGCACAGTGTGTGGAGTACTACTACTCCTGGAAAAAGGAGCATAAACTTGCCAGCACTCTGGCTCAGGTGAGGGGCAAGAAAATCGAGACGTGCCAGGAAGGTCGAGAAACTGGCAGAAGGGGAGAAAGCTGCTGGCGAGCCATGCCAGACGCCCCTTTGCCAGGATCACATCGTCCCATGCGCTGGGAAAGGCACAGCAGATGCTGCCCGGGGCTTCCTTGTGCTGCTGCCCTGAAGTATGCAATTCTGGAGCCTAACTTTGACCCAAGGAAGCAGCAGCGCCACCAAAATGGGCTTTGACTCTCTACAGATGGGCTTCTCAAGGGCTGGCACCCTCGCTGACTCCAATCAGACCCTTAATTCCCCACTGCTTGCTGACATCAGCAATCCAGGCTGCCTTTGTGGATATGCTGCAGATTTTCAGGGAGTTTTTCTAGCATCGCAGCATACTCCCCAAGAAGGAGCTGCCGGTGCCGTGGCTCCCCTAAAACTTTCCTTACCGGCAAAGAGCAATTTGCTTCACATCATGTGAGAGAGAGAGAGAGAGAGAGACAGGGAGGGAGATTATTTTGGGGACTAGAAAATGGCTAACCATGTGTCTACCCTAATTGGACTGAATTTAAATGCCATTGCCTAGACATTTGTGGAGGAAAAGCAGAGAGAAATAGATGTTAGGCAGAAAGGTAGAAATAAGAAATGTAGAGCTCTAAATAGGCAGGTATTTATCCCACCCCTTTGGCCTGTAGAAAAGAGGAGTATTTTCCTCCAAGCTCTGGGTTGGCAGCCCGCCGCAGCCCATTGGCAAAGGCAGCCGTTTTCTCAGCTCTTGAGGGTCTGGAAGGATTTGCTTAGGCCGATAGATTTTTGTGCTGGATGCTCTGCTTTCCAGCTTTGTGAGAGGAAGGAAGCATTGATAAGGACTCTTTGATTTCCAGAGTGTGGGCAAAGCAAAGAGGAGGAAAAGCCCTCCCAGAAAGGAGAACGGGGAGACAGGGAAGAGAAGCCGCAAGAGGGCTCGCAGCGCCGAGTGTCCCTGCTGCCAAGCGCGCCAGCCGCCCCGCTCGGCGGGAGGCCCCTTTCCCTGCGGGCAGTGCAAACGGTGCGCAAGTTCCTCCTCTTTCTGCTCAAAGCTGCGCCTTTGGACTAAAACAGGCTGACCCTTTTCAAAGGCACCGCAGGGGAAGCTGGGGGCACTTGCAGCATCGCCCCCGGCAGCCGTGGTCAAGCTTAACACCCACCTCAAACCCAAAGAGCTTAGGTAAAACCCAGCCTTCACAATGAAACCTTGCCGTGCCCCAACAAGACACAGTTCATACAAGTAGGAATAGATCCATCAAAGCTTGGTTTGATGCTGCTGATCAAATTCAAAAGAGGATGCAGCAAAAGGAGGAAGACATTTCAAGGCATTGAAAGTAGAACCGATCAGACTCATGGTGCTGATCAATTCACAAATGTGCCACTGCCCGAAAAGAGAGAAATTCCTACTCAAACGGAGATCTCGGCACTTGGTTTCATGGTGTGTACTAAAGTGAGCAATGGATGGTTTGTTTCCTATCTTGCAGGGTGTTTGAAACCGTGAAGGAAAGGAACAACCACAGGAGAAGACATCGGCCTCGGAAGGAAGCAGAGCCTCTCGCCAAGAAGAAAAGACCAAATTAGACAACCCTGCAGGTTGTCCAGGGCTAGCAAGAGTTAGGTATCAATAGGACTAGATAGGAATAGGACTGTTTTTTAAGCTTTTAGGGTAGTTTAATCTTCTACTTAGTTAGTTGACATGATAGGAATCTCCTCAATTTAGTCGTTAAGATCCATTAGTATTATTCAAGATTCAATAGTTTTATTAGATTTATCAATAAATTTCAAAGGTTGGGTGTTGTCTATGCTCTGCCTTTTGTCATTTTGCCTTTGTTGAGAGCCAATGGGTCTTTATCATTAAACCAAAGTTTGTTCCATTTTGTCTTTCTGTCTGTATGAAAACACTCTGGCAATGTTTGTTCCATTTGCCTGGTGTTGCAAAGACGGCACTTGCCCTGAGAGAAGAATCTGGGCAGGCGCCACCTCCCCCAGGCCCAGCCCCTTGCTCAGCTGGCAGGACTTACTGAGGTGTGTCTCCTTTACTGCCAGTGAAATAACGCTGGGGCTTCAGCCTTTGATTCCTCAACATCTCAGCTGGGAGTGGAAAGGGAGGCTTTGTTTAATTCACGGAATTGGATCTAGATGAGTGGTCTGGTCTCACCATATTTTCTGGCATAAAAGCAGCGGCTTTAGTCCTTTTTGGAGCCCAGCAACATAACTTTGTTTCATTTTGGGGGACTGATGGAGCTGACCACCTTGGAGGACGTTTCTAAGCCCTCCGATTCTATCCAATTCCTATCGCATGCGCCACAAAGGCATGGCTAGTTCAGTTTCAGTTTCTCTCGAAAGGACCAGTGTCCCGCTCTGGGCCTCCAGCAATCTCCTTAGCTAAAGCAGAGCGGGTGTGATCATTATCCTCTGACTTCTCACAGCTCGGGCACTTGCGCCAAAGAAGAATCAAAGGCACTCTTTCTTCGAGGCCAGCAAATGGCCCTGCCTAGCAAGGCTTTGGTGGCAGGGGCTGTGGAGGGTGGAGAGGGGGCGAGGGAGGGGGCAATTGCCAGGCTGCTTCTGGGAAGCCGAGGGAAGCTTGCCCTTGTCTGATGGAGGCGGTGCAGGTGGGCTTTGGATGCTACAAAGTATCTGCCTTGCAGTGGGACTTGTTCCAGCTGCCCCCTCAGTTTGCTGGCCAGTGGCTAACGTGCAGGCTGGGAAGGAAGCAAGATTGGGACTGAAGCAAGATTTGCTTTTCCTTAACGACAGGCAGGAAAGCAGCAAAGCTGCCTGGGTTTTGTCATATCTGGGATCTAGGCATTAAAACCAAGGTGAAGGCCAGCAGTGTGGAAAGGGAATTCTGTTAGTGTTGCTTTCTTAGAGGAATGGCAGAGTCTTTTGGGGACAAACACCGAGCTTCTCCAAGGGAGCTGGAAGAGGGCTATAGAAATTCTGCATGAATGTTTGCTAGAGAAATGCCCGTGTGCTGTCCCTGTGTGTGTGTGTGTGTCCCCATCAGTTGCCCTGAAAAACATCCTGTTTCTCCAAGTTTCAAGGGAGGAGTGATGAGGTGAGAGACCAGCTCAGAGGCCCAAAGGAGGGAAAACATGCAGTGACATTATTGGGCCGCAAAAGGAGAATTGAGAAAGGGGGCAGGATGAATGGCTCCACTTTGAGAGGAAGCTCTGGAGTTGGCTCTGCGCTGGACAACTTGCAAATTCCAGCTCCTCTCAGAGCTGGAGGAGAGCCAGTGGGAGGAGCCCTTCTGGTTCTCCAGGGCAGGAGATGAGGTCTGGGCCCTTGCACAGAGGCAGGCTCCTGTGCACGTTCAGCTGGAGGCACCTTGCAGAGAAGCACCGGGAAGACCCAGGGCTGTCCCTGCACTGCTTTTGCCCGTCTCATCAGACGACTGAGGAGAAAAGGCCCCATGGGAAGCTTCTCAGAGCAAACTTGCAGCAGAAGAAGTACAAGGGCCAGAGGCGGCCCATGCCTCTTTCTGTCCCATGGCTCCCCTGGGGTTCTAGATGGAATGTTGGGCTGTGCCCATAGCAACTGTCGTTGTCTCCTGCTCCTGCGGCCCTTGCTGGAACGCTGGTGGAGCAGCGCTGGAGCAGCAGCTGCAGGATCAGCTCCTGGGCTGTCCCTGACCAGCCGCCTTCTGCACTCAGCGCCAGACCCGGCCTCTGCACCGACGTCCTGGTCTCCTCGTCTGCCTCCGGGCATCCCCAGAGCACTTGGGAACCGTCCAAGGTAAGAAAATCCCCGTTTGCCCTCAAAGCACTAGCACAGGGGCAGGAGGCTCCAGCTGCCTCTCCCACCAAGCACGACACACAGGCTGCGTGCTCACTTTCCCCAGACGAGCTTCCACGTGAAAGCAGGCTGCAGCTTCTGAAGGAATCATGTTGCCTCCAGGGGAAACACAGACCTTTCCATAGAGGACCTAGAGAGGTGTCCCAGTGCAGTTGCAGATCCTCGTCCACGGATGACCTGATTAAAAGTTCTTGGCACCCATTTCAGTCCTCAAACTATCTTGTGCTGACCCCAAAACAAATTGTTTGTGGCTGAGCACTTCAGGGCTTCAGTGTCAACAAATCCCCTTATGCCCTGACTCTGCTCACACCCGCTCCAAAGCTTCAAACACCAGAATGATGGCACTTCTCCTCTGGCATCCCTGTCGTTCAGGGCATAGAAGCATTTGACTGGGCTTCTCCTCAAACACAGGCTTTCAACTTCAAAAACCATCTGGGATCAGCAATTCTTATATACTGACGTAGTTCCATGGCTTATAGATCCATGCTATTTTAATCTCTTTATAGATTCTTTTTCCAGTGCACGTAGGGCTGGTTCTACCTCATGCTCAGGGGCGGCCGTCAAATGCCATCTCCTCAAGAGCACAATCACAGTAGCACAGAATTTCCTGGCTTGGAAGGGATTCTCAAAGATCACTGAGGCCAAGTCCAGGGCCTGCCCAGGGCAGCCTCAACAATCACAGCCTGTGCCCAAGAGCAGTGTCCAAACACTTTTGGAGCTCAGTCAGGCTTGGTGCTGTGCCCCCTTCCCTGGGGAGGCTGTTGCAGTGCCCAAGCAGCCTCTGGCTGAAGAACCTTTTCCTTCTATCCAACCTAAGCCTGCACTGGCACATCTCCCCTGCCATTGTCTGGGCTCTTCTCAGTGGCCCCGGGAGTGAAGAGAGTAGTGCATGGCCTTGTGCTTGCCCTCCTGAGGAAGCTGCTGACTGCTAGAGGGTCCTGCCTAGGACATTCCATGTCAAAAAGGCGGCAATGACAGCAAAGAGAAAGGAGCTGGGACACAGGAGCTCGGGCTTTGCAATGATGAGGATGAGAAGGAAGGATTTTTAACTGGAGCATTGCTTTGATCTCTTTCAGGTGGAAAGGAGAGGCACAATGAAAAGGAAAGCAAGAGCCCAGATTCAGCCGTGAGTTTTGGCATAGGGTTAAAGGACAGCAAACTGGAGGAATGGCGAGGAGGAGAACTGCTCTTTCAGAGTCAGGGTGGCATTGGTTCAAGCCTGTGGGTGCACAGGAAGGCTCTCTTGACCACTTGCCTTTCTCACCTCCACCTCCTTCTTCCTTTAGACACATCAATGTTGGCAGCGACTTTCAGGCTGAGCTGCCAGAGCTGCAGAGCAGAGCACCAAGTGAGGATGAAGAGCCTGCAACCCTGGTCTGGAAGCCCTGGGGGGAGGATGACTCTGACATGGAAAAACCTGACAGAGGTAGCTTTGCTTCAAGCTTTTCTTCCACCCCTGAGCTACTTGGGTCTTTAAAAGGCTCCTTTTGCGTAAAAAGGCAGCCTTTTGCAGGCTCTGCTTCTCTCCTTGTCTCGCCCGTCTTCCCATGTAGAAGTGTTAGAGGCAAGGAGCAAGAGCAAGCACCTTGCTCTCCAAATTGGTCAGGGCCGTCTGCCACTGGAAGAGCGGAGATTGGCCCCCACTTCTTCTTACAGAAGCTGCTTTGGAGGGAGAGCCAGCACTGCGTGGGCCCTTGGTTCAGCTGGCCCTGGCTTTGCTCTCCTTTTCATACTCTCCAAGCTGCTGTCTTTAGCTCCCGGCCTTTCCTTCTGCCTTGCATGGCAGTCTTTGCCCTTGCTGGCCTCAAGGCTGACTTTCGGTGGGTTTTTTGTTGTGCTTGCAGTAAGAGAACTGTTGGACATGGCCAGCTCCCGTGGCATTCCCGGGGCAGCAGCTAACCTGGAGCGCGCCCTGCACTGCCTGCACCGGGCACGCGGCAGCGTTCCGGTAAGAAGCGGCTGTTTGGGCGCAGAGAAGAGGGCACAGGGAATGCAGAGGGCCCGGGCACTGGGACAGCCTTTCCTGGCTGCTCTTTGAAGAAGGGTCTTAACAGGGAGCAGAGCACTTGCTGCCTGCTGTGTCTCCTCCAGCTGCGTCAGGGCTGAGCCCAAAGGGCTCCAGCAGGGAGAATCTCCCTCCTGGAGGCGGCGGCGGCGGCGGAAGGTCCTGCTGCCTTGTAAATGGCCCGGAGAGCTGGCTTCTCTAAGACATTTGGAGGGGAAATTCCCAGAAGCCTCAGTCAGCTGAGGCCATTCTGGCTGCAGGAGCAGCAAAATCCTTAGGTTGGTGAGCAAAAGGCCACTCTCGGGGACCAGGATCAAAGGGTTGGGCAGCAAAAACCAGGGACTTGGAGCAAATGACAGTGTTTCACCCACATGGGATACAGTCGCTTGAATGTCTGGAGAGGCAAAGTAGCTGCAAGGCAGCACCTGTGATTTTTTGGCTCATTTTTAATGTGGTGGGGCGGCTAAAGCCTCTTCCCTCTTGATCTTGCAGGAGGCTCTGGAGATGCTGCTCTCCGAGGGGCCTGCAACACCTCAAGGCCACCCCATGGCTGATTATCATTACGCAGGTAAGCAAAGCAGAGCTTCTTGCGTCCCTGACAGATGCTGCCGTCCCCTTCATTGTTGTGGCAAGGGTTTCTGCTTAAAGCAATTGTGCTTAACACCAGCACAAGGTCTTGTCTCCTCTGCGGGTGGGGAAGCACCAGCATCTAGTCCTTCAGCTTTACTTCTTTTCCAATCCTTCTCCCCGGGCAATGCCTGCTCTTGTCTTCATGACCTTCTGAGGGAGCAGACACGTACACACACGTGAATGACGGCCTGCCACCATTTTCTTTCGGCAGCCAGTGGGATCTACTTGGTGTGGATCAAGGGATGCGTTTACTACCCGCTGCTTTTTCTTGCCAGGCTCTGATAGATGGACACCTGAGGAGAAGGAGTCCTTCCAAAAGGCTTTCCACACCTACGGCAAGGATTTTCATCTCATCCAGAAGCAGGTAAAGCCACGGGACATTCTTTACCCGAGCAGATCGTCAGGAGGAAAGCTTGGTTATTTCTGGGAACAAGCACTGGGCTTCAGTCTCTCTCTTCTCAAGTACCAAGTATCTTCAAGAAGTAACAAAAGGGGACATCAAAAGCCTGTGTCAAAAGGATGATCCTGCCTCTCCAGCCCTTTTCTCCAAGCTCTTTTGGAAGATGAAGCTTTCTTCTGTCAGACTTGTCGCACAGGTCTGCTGCTGCTTCCACAAGACGGTGTGCTGGCATAACTGGAGGGAAGCGGGGAAAGAAGAACTGTGCTAGATGGATTTGTTGTTGATCTGTGCATTGCGTGTATTACCACCTAGCAGAATACACGGTTTAAGACATTGCATGATGCCTCTCTTTCCCCATGTTGATTTCATTTTACACCCTACTCCATTTACTTCATGCTTTTCCTTCCTAGTTCACTCCATATTCTACTTTTTCCCCAGTGCACCCGACACCATTTTCGACTCCTTCTTTTTCTCTTCACAACAGATCCAGACTAAGACCGTGGCACAGTGTGTGGAGTACTACTACTCCTGGAAAAAGGAGCATAAACTTGCCAGCACTCTGGCTCAGGTGAGGGGCAAGAAAATCGAGACGTGCCAGGAAGGTCGAGAAACTGGCAGAAGGGGAGAAAAGCTGCTGGCGAGCCATGCCAGACGCCCCTTTGCCAGGATCACATCGTCCCATGCGCTGGGAAAGGCACAGCAGATGCTGCCTGGGGCTTCCTTGTGCTGCTGCCCTGAAGTATGCAATTCTGGAGCCTAACTTTGACCCAAGAAAGCAGCAGCGCCACCAAAATGGGCTTTGACTCTCTACAGATGGGCTTCTCAAGGGCTGGCACCCTCGCTGACTCCAATCAGACCCTTAATTCCCCACTGCTTGCTGACATCAGCAATCCAGGCTGCCTTTGTGGATATGCTGCAGATTTTCAGGGAGTTTTTCTAGCATCCCAGCATACTCCCCAAGAAGGAGCTGCCGGTGCCGTGGCTCCCCTAAAACTTTCCTTACCGGCAAAGAGCAATTTGCTTCACATCATGTGAGAGAGAGAGAGAGAGAGAGAGACAGGGAGGGAGATTATTTTGGGTACTAGAAAATGGCTAACCATGTGTCTACTCTAATTGGACTGAATTTAAATGCCATTGCCTAGACATTTGTGGAGGAAAAGCAGAGAGAAATAGATGTTAGGCAGAAAGGTAGAAATAAGAAATGTAGAGCTCTAAATAGGCAGGTATTTATCCCACCCCTTTGGCCTGTAGAAAAGAGGAGTATTTTCCTCCAAGCTCTGGGTTGGCAGCCCGCCGCAGCCCATTGGCAAAGGCAGCCGTTTTCTCAGCTCTTGAGGGTCTGGAAGGATTTGCTTAGGCCGATAGATTTTTGTGCTGGATGCTCTGCTTTCCAGCTTTGTGAGAGGAAGGAAGCATTGATAAGGACTCTTTGATTTCCAGAGTGTGGGCAAAGCAAAGAGGAGGAAAAGCCCTCCCAGAAAGGAGAACGGGGAGACAGGGAAGAGAAGCCGCAAGAGGGCTCGCAGCGCCGAGTGTCCCTGCTGCCAAGCGCGCCAGCCGCCCCGCTCGGCGGGAGGCCCCTTTCCCTGCGGGCAGTGCAAACGGTGAGCAAGTTCCTCCTCTTTCTGCTCAAAGCTGCGCCTTTGGACTAAAACGGGCTGACCCTTTTCAAAGGCACCGCAGGGGAAGCTGGGGGCACTTGCAGCATCGCCCCCGGCAGCCGTGGTCAAGCTTAACACCCACCTCAAACCCAAAGAGCTTAGGTAAAACCCAGCCTTCACAATGAAACCTTGCCGTGCCCCAACAAGACACAGTTCATACAAGTAGGAATAGATCCATCAAAGCTTGGTTTGATGCTGCTGATCAAATTCAAAAGAGGATGCAGCAAAAGGAGGAAGACATTTCAAGACATTGAAAGTAGAACCATCAGACTCATGGTGCTGATCAATTCACAAATGTGCCACTGCCCGAAAAGACAGAAATTCCTACTCAAACGGAGATCTCGGCACTTGGTTTCATGGTGTGTACTAAAGTGAGCAATGGATGGTTTGTTTCCTATCTTGCAGGGTGTTTGAAACCGTGAAGGAAAGGAACAACCACAGGAGAAGACATCGGCCTCGGAAGGAAGCAGAGCCTCTCGCCAAGAAGAAAAGACCAAATTAGACAACCCTGCAGGTTGTCCAGGGCTAGCAAGAGTTAGGTATCAATAGGACTAGATAGGAATAGGACTGTTTTTTAAGCTTTTAGGGTAGTTTAATCTTCTACTTAGTTAGTTGACGTGATAGGAATCTCCTCAATTTAGTCGTTAAGATCCATTAGTATTATTCAAGATTCAATAGTTTTATTAGATTTATCAATAAATTTCAAAGGTTGGGTGTTGTCTATGCTCTGCCTTTTGTCATTTTTGCCTTTGTTGAGAGCCAATGGGTCTTTATCATTAAACCAAAGTTTGTTCCATTTTGTCTTTTTGTCTGTATGAAAACACTCCGGCAATGTTTGTTCCATTTGCCTGGTGTTGCAAAGACGGCACTTGCCCTGAGAGAAGAATCTGGGCAGGCGCCACCTCCCCCGGGCCCAGCCCCTTGCTCAGCTGGCAGGACTTACTGAGGTGTGTCTCCTTTACTGCCAGTGAAATAAGGCTGGGGCTTCAGCCTTTGATTCCTCAACATCTCAGCTGGGAGTGGAAAGGGAGGCTTTGTTTAATTCACGGAATTGGATCTAGATGAGTGGTCTGCTCTCACCATATTTTCTGGCATAAAAGCAGCGCCTTTAGTCCTTTTTGGAGCCCAGCAACATAACTTTGTTTCATTTTGGGGGACTGATGGAGCTGACCACCTTGGAGGATGTTTCTAAGCCCTCCGATTCTATCCAATTCCTATCCGCATGCACCACAAAGGCATGGCTAATTCAGTTTCAGTTTCTCTCGAAAGGACCAGTGTCCCGCTCTGGGCCTCCAGCAATCTCCTTAGCTAAAGCAGAGCGGGTGTGATCATTATCCTCTGACTTCTCACAGCTCGGGCACTTGCGCCAAAGAAGAATCAAAGGCACTCTTTCTTCGAGGCCAGCAAATGGCCCTGCCTAGCAAGGCTTTGGTGGCAGGGGCTGTGGAGGGTGGAGAGGGGGCGAGGGAGGGGGCAATTGCCAGGCTGCTTCTGGGAAGCCGAGGGAAGCTTGCCCTTGTCTGATGGAGGCGGTGCAGGTGGGCTTTGGAGCCTACAAAGTATCTGCCTTGCAGTGGGACTTGTTCCAGCTGCCCCCTCAGTTTGCTGGCCAGTGGCTAACGTGCAGGCTGGGAAGGAAGCAAGATTGGGACTGAAGCAAGATTTGCTTTTCCTTAACGACAGGCAGGAAAGCAGCAAAGCTGCCTGGGTTTTGTCATATCTGGGATCTAGGCATTAAAACCAAGGTGAAGGCCAGCAGTGTGGAAAGGGAATTCTGTTAGTGTTGCTTTCTTAGAGGAATGGCAGAGTCTTTTGGGGACAAACACCGAGCTTCTCCAAGGGAGCTGGAAGAGGGCTATAGAAATTCTGCATGAATGTTTGCTAGAGAAATGCCCGTGTGCTTTCCCTGTGTGTGTGTGTGTCCCCATCAGTTGCCCTGAAAAACATCCTGTTTCTCCAAGTTTCAAGGGAGGAGTGATGAGGTGAGAGACCAGCTCAGAGGCCCAAAGGAGGGAAAACATGCAGTGACATTATTGGGCCGCAAAAGGAGAATTGAGAAAGGGGGCAGGATGAATGGCTCCACTTTGAGAGGAAGCTCTGGAGATGGCTCTGCGCTGGACAACTTGCAAATTCCAGCTCCTCTCAGAGCTGGAGGAGAGCCAGTGGGAGGAGCCCTTCTGGTTCTCCAGGGCAGGAGATGAGGTCTGGGCCCTTGCACAGAGGCAGGCTCCTGTGCACGTTCAGCTGGAGGCACCTTGCAGAGAAGCACCGGGAAGACCCAGGGCTGTCCCTGCACTGCTTTTGCCCGTCTCATCAGACGACTGAGGAGAAAAGGCCCCATGGGAAGCTTCTCAGAGCAAACTTGCAGCAGAAGAAGTACAAGGGCCAGAGGCGGCCCATGCCTCTTTCTGTCCCATGGCTCCCCTGGGGTTCTAGATGGAATGTTGGGCTGTGCCCATAGCAACTGTCGTTGTCTCCTGCTCCTGCGGCCCTTGCTGGAACGCTGGTGGAGCAGCGCTGGAGCAGCAGCTGCAGGATCAGCTCCTGGGCTGTCCCTGACCAGCCGCCTTCTGCACTCAGCGCCAGACCCGGCCTCTGCACCGACGTCCTGGTCTCCTCGTCTGCCTCCGGGCGTCCCCAGAGCACTTGGGAACCGTCCAAGGTAAGAAAATCCCCGTTTGCCCTCAAAGCACTAGCACAGGGGCAGGAGGCTCCAGCTGCCTCTCCCACCAAGCACGACACACAGGCTGCGTGCTCACTTTCCCCAGACGAGCTTCCACGTGAAAGCAGGCTGCAGCTTCTGAAGGAATCATGTTGCCTCCAGGGGAAACACAGACCTTTCCATAGAGGACCTAGAGAGGTGTCCCAGTGCAGTTGCAGATCCTCGTCCACGGATGACCTGATTAAAAGTTCTTGGCACCCATTTCAGTCCTCAAACTATCTTGTGCTGACCCCAAAACAAATTGTTTGTGGCTGAGCACTTCAGGGCTTCAGTGTCAACAAATCCCCTTATGCCCTGACTCTGCTCACACCCGCTCCAAAGCTTCAAACACCAGAATGATGGCACTTCTCCTCTGGCATCCCTGTCGTTCAGGGCATAGAAGCATTTGACTGGGCTTCTCCTCAAACACAGGCTTTCAACTTCAAAAACCATCTGGGATCAGCAATTCTTATATACTGACGTAGTTCCATGGCTTATAGATCCATGCTATTTTAATATCTTTATAGATTCTTTTTCCAGTGCACGTAGGGCTGGTTCTACCTCATGCTCAGGAGCGGCCGTCAAATGCCATCTCCTCAAGAGCACAATCACAGTAGCACAGAATTTCCTGGCTTGGAAGGGATTCTCAAAGATCACTGAGGCCAAGTCCAGGGCCTGCCCAGGGCAGCCTCAACAATCACAGCCTGTGCCCAAGGGCAGTGTCCAAACACTTTTGGAGCTCAGTCAGGCTTGGTGCTGTGCCCCCTTCCCTGGGGAGGCTGTTGCAGTTCCCAAGCAGCCTCTGGCTGAAGAACCTTTTCCTTCTATCCAACCTAAGCCTGCACTGGCACATCTCCCCTGCCATTGTCTGGGCTCTTCTCAGTGGCCCCGGGAGTGAAGAGAGTAGTGCATGGCCTTGTACTTGCCCTCCTGAGGAAGCTGCTGACTGCTAGAGGGTCCTGCCTAGGACATTCCATGTCAAAAAGGCGGCAATGACAGCAAAGAGAAAGGAGCTGGGACACAGGAGCTCGGGCTTTGCAATGATGAGGATGAGAAGGAAGGATTTTTAACTGGAGCATTGCTTTGATCTCTTTCAGGTGGAAAGGAGAGGCACAATGAAAAGGAAAGCAAGAGCCCAGATTCAGCCGTGAGTTTTGGCATAGGGTTAAAGGACAGCAAACTGGAGGAATGGCGAGGAGGAGAACTGCTCTTTCAGAGTCAGGGTGGCATTGGTTCAAGCCTGTGGGTGCACAGGAAGGCTCTCTTGACCACTTGCCTTTCTCACCTCCACCTCCTTCTTCCTTTAGACACATCAATGTTGGCAGCGACTTTCAGGATGAGCTGCCAGAGCTGCAGAGCAGAGCACCAAGTGAGGATGAAGAGCCTGCAACCCTGGTCTGGAAGCCCTGGGGGGAGGATGACTCTGACATGGAAAAACCTGACAGAGGTAGCTTTGCTTCAAGCTTTTCTTCCACCCCTGAGCTACTTGGGTCTTTAAAAGGCTCCTTTTGCTTAAAAAGGCAGCCTTTTGCAGGCTGTCCTTGTCTCGCCCATCTTCCCATGTAGAAGTGTTAGAGGCAAGGAGCAAGAGCAAGCACCTTGCTCTCCAAATTGGTCAGGGCCGTCTGCCACTGGAAGAGCGGAGATTGGCCCCCACTTCTTCTTACAGAAGCTGCTTTGGAGGGAGAGCCAGCACTGCGTGGGCCCTTGGTTCAGCTGGCCCTGGCTTTGCTCTCCTTTTCATACTCTCCAAGCTGCTGTCTTTAGCTCCCGGCCTTTCCTTCTGCCTTGCATGGCAGTCTTTGCCCTTGCTGGCCTCAAGGCTGACTTTCGGTGGGTTTTTTGTTGTGCTTGCAGTAAGAGAACTGTTGGACATGGCCAGCTCCCGTGGCATTCCCGGGGCAGCAGCTAACCTGGAGCGCGCCCTGCACTGCCTGCACCGGGCACGCGGCAGCGTTCCGGTAAGAAGCGGCTGTTTGGGCACAGAGAAGAGGGCACAGGGAATGCAGAGGGCCCGGGCACTGGGACAGCCTTTCCTGGCTGCTCTTTGAAGAAGGGTCTTAACAGGGAGCAGAGCACTTGCTGCCTGCTGTGTCTCCTCCAGCTGTGTCAGGGCTGAGCCCAAGGGCTCCAGCAGGGAGAATCTCCCTCCTGGAGGCGGCGGCGGCGGCGGAAGGTCCTGCTGCCTTGTAAATGGCCTGGAGAGCTGGGTTCTCTAAGACATTTGGAGGGGAAATTCCCAGAAGCCTCAATCAGCTGAGGCCATTCTGGCTGCAGGAGCAGCAAAATCCTTAGGTTGGTGAGCAAAAGGCCACTCTCGGGGACCAGGATCAAAGGGTTGGGCAGCAAAAACCAGGGACTTGGAGCAAATGACAGTGTTTCACCCACATGGGATACAGTCGCTTGAATGTCTGGAGAGGCAAAGTAGCTGCAAGGCAGCACCTGTGATTTTTTGGCTCATTTTTAATGTGGTGGGGCAGCTAAAGCCTCTTCCCTCTTGATCTTGCAGGAGGCTCTGGAGATGCTGCTCTCCGAGGGGCCTGCAACACCTCAAGGCCACCCCATGGCTGATTATCATTACGCAGGTAAGCAAAGCAGAGCTTCTTGCGTCCCTGACAGATGCTGCCGTCCCCTTCATTGTTGTGGCAAGGGTTTCTGCTTAAAGCAATTGTGCTTAACACCAGCACAAGGTCTTGTCTCCTCTGCGGGTGGGGAAGCACCAGCATCTAGTCCTTCAGCTTTACTTGTTTTCCAATCCTTCTCCCCGGGCAATGCCTGCTCTTGTCTTCATGACCTTCTGAGGGAGCAGACACGTACACACACGTGAATGACGGCCTGCCACCATTTTCTTTCGGCAGCCAGTGGGATCTACTTGGTGTGGATCAAGGGATGCGTTTACTACCCGCTGCTTTTTCTTGCCAGGCTCTGATAGATGGACACCGGAGGAGAAGGAGTCCTTCCAAAAGGCTTTCCACACCTACGGCAAGGATTTTCATCTCATCCAGAAGCAGGTAAAGCCACGGGACATTCTTTACCCGAGCAGATCGTCAGGAGGAAAGCTTGGTTATTTCTGGGAACAAGCCCTGGGCTTCAGTCTCTCTCTTCTCAAGTACCAAGTATCTTCAAGAAGTAGCAAAAGGGGACATCAAAAGCCTGTGTCAAAAGGATGATCCTGCCTCTCCAGCCCTTTTCTCCAAGCTCTTTTGGAAGATGAAGCTTTCTTCTGTCAGACTTGTCGCACAGGTCTGCTGCTGCTTCCACAAGACGGTGTGCTGGCATAACTGGAGGGAAGCGGGGAAAGAAGAACTGTGCTAGATGGATTTGTTGTTGATCTGTGCATTGCGTGTATTACCACCTAGCAGAATACACGGTTTAAGACATTGCATGATGCCTCTCTTTCCCCATGTTGATTTCATTTTACACCCTACTCCATTTACTTCATGCTTTTCCTTCCTAGTTCACTCCATATTCTACTTTTTCCCCAGTGCACCCGACACCATTTTCGACTCCTTCTTTTTCTCTTCACAACAGATCCAGACTAAGACCGTGGCACAGTGTGTGGAGTACTACTACTCCTGGAAAAAGGAGCATAAACTTGCCAGCACTCTGGCTCAGGTGAGGGGCAAGAAAATCGAGACGTGCCAGGAAGGTCGAGAAACTGGCAGAAGGGGAGAAAAGCTGCTGGCGAGCCATGCCAGACGCCCCTTTGCCAGGATCACATCGTCCCATGCGCTGGGAAAGGCACAGCAGATGCTGCCCGGGGCTTCCTTGTGCTGCTGCCCTGACGTATATGCAATTCTGGAGCCTAACTTTGACCCAAGGAAGCAGCAGCGCCACCAAAATGGGCTTTGACTCTCTACAGATGGGCTTCTCAAGGGCTGGCACCCTCGCTGACTCCAATCAGACCCTTAATTCCCCACTGCTTGCTGACATCAGCAATCCGGGCTGCCTTTGTGGATATGCTGCAGATTTTCAGGGAGTTTTTCTAGCATCGCAGCATACTCCCCAAGAAGGAGCTGCCGGTGCCGTGGCTCCCCTAAAACTTTCCTTACCGGCAAAGAGCAATTTGCTTCACATCATGTGAGAGAGAGAGAGAGAGAGACAGGGAGGGAGATTATTTTGGGTACTAGAAAATGGCTAACCATGTGTCTACCCTAATTGGACTGAATTTAAATGCCATTGCCTAGACATTTGTGGAGGAAAAGCAGAGAGAAATAGATGTTAGGCAGAAAGGTAGAAATAAGAAATGTAGAGCTCTAAATAGGCAGGTATTTATCCCACCCCTTTGGCCTGTAGAAAAGAGGAGTATTTTCCTCCAAGCTCTGGGTTGGCAGCCCGCCGCAGCCCATTGGCAAAGGCATCCGTTTTCTCAGCTCTTGAGGGTCTGGAAGGATTTGCTTAGGCCGATAGATTTTTGTGCTGGATGCTCTGCTTTCCAGCTTTGTGAGAGGAAGGAAGCATTGATAAGGACTCTTTGATTTCCAGAGTGTGGGCAAAGCAAAGAGGAGGAAAAGCCCTCCCAGAAAGGAGAACGGGGAGACAGGGAAGAGAAGCCGCAAGAGGGCTCGCAGCGCCGAGTGTCCCTGCTGCCAAGCGCGCCAGCCGCCCCGCTCGGCGGGAGGCCCCTTTCCCTGCGGGCAGTGCAAACGGTGCGCAAGTTCCTCCTCTTTCTGCTCAAAGCTGCGCCTTTGGACTAAAACAGGCTGACCCTTTTCAAAGGCACCGCAGGGGAAGCTGGGGGCACTTGCAGCATCGCCCCCGGCAGCCGTGGTCAAGCTTAACACCCACCTCAAACCCAAAGAGCTTAGGTAAAACCCAGCCTTCACAATGAAACCTTGCCGTGCCCCAACAAGGCACAGTTCATACAAGTAGGAATAGATCCATCAAAGCTTGGTTTGATGCTGCTGATCAAATTCAAAAGAGGATGCAGCAAAAGGAGGAAGACATTTCAAGACATTGAAAGTAGAACCATCAGACTCATGGTGCTGATCAATTCACAAATGTGCCACTGCCCGAAAAGACAGAAATTCCTACTCAAACGGAGATCTCGGCACTTGGTTTCATGGTGTGTACTAAAGTGAGCAATGGATGGTTTGTTTCCTATCTTGCAGGGTGTTTGAAACCGTGAAGGAAAGGAACAACCACAGGAGAAGACATCGGCCTCGGAAGGAAGCAGAGCCTCTCGCCAAGAAGAAAAGACCAAATTAGACAACCCTGCAGGTTGTCCAGGGCTAGCAAGAGTTAGGTATCAATAGGACTAGATAGGAATAGGACTGTTTTTTAAGCTTTTAGGGTAGTTTAATCTTCTACTTAGTTAGTTGACGTGATAGGAATCTCCTCAATTTAGTCGTTAAGATCCATTAGTATTATTCAAGATTCAATAGTTTTATTAGATTTATCAATAAATTTCAAAGGTTGGGTGTTGTCTATGCTCTGCCTTTTGTCATTTTTGCCTTTGTTGAGAGCCAATGGGTCTTTATCATTAAACCAAAGTTTGTTCCATTTTGTCTTTTTGTCTGTATGAAAACACTCCGGCAATGTTTGTTCCATTTGCCTGGTGTTGCAAAGACGGCACTTGCCCTGAGAGAAGAATCTGGGCAGGCGCCACCTCCCCCGGGCCCAGCCCCTTGCTCAGCTGGCAGGACTTACTGAGGTGTGTCTCCTTTACTGCCAGTGAAATAAGGCTGGGGCTTCAGCCTTTGATTCCTCAACATCTCAGCTGGGAGTGGAAAGGGAGGCTTTGTTTAATTCACGGAATTGGATCTAGATGAGTGGTCTGCTCTCACCATATTTTCTGGCATAAAAGCAGCGGCTTTAGTCCTTTTTGGAGCCCAGCAACATAACTTTGTTTCATTTTGGGGGACTGATGGAGCTGACCACCTTGGAGGATGTTTCTAAGCCCTCCGATTCTATCCAATTCCTATCCGCATGCACCACAAAGGCATGGCTAGTTCAGTTTCAGTTTCTCTCGAAAGGACCAGTGTCCCGCTCCCAAGTGGCCTCCAACCACCACATCTCCCACCAGCCCATCTCTACTTGCAAACAACAAGATCTAATACAGTCCCTCCCCTGATGGGCTTACCCATCAGCTGCAACAAAAAGTTGTCCTCCACAAACTCTAAAAATTTCCTGGACTGCCTTTTTTCAGCTGTATTGATTTCCCAACAAATGCCTGGCAGGTTGAAATCACCAACAAGAACAAGAGCTGATGATCCAGAAACATTCTCTAGCTGTTTATAGAATAAGTTGTCCACCACTTCTTCCTGGTTGGGTGGACAATAACAGACTCCCAGTAGGATGTCAGCCTTGTTGGTCTTCCCCCTAATTCTCACCCACAGGCATTCAACTTCATCATCATTAATTTCAATACCTATGGTGTCCAAAGCCTCCCTAATATAAAGGGCCACCCCTCCACCTCTTCTCCCTTTCCTGTCTCTCCTGAAGAGCTTGTAGCCATCCAGTGCAGCGCTCCAGCCATGTGAGTCATCCCACCACGTTTCCCTGATGCCAATTACATCATAGATCTGCTGTTGGACCATAGCCTCCAGCTCTTCTTGTTTGTTACCCATGCTGCGTGCACTGGTATACATGCACCTCAGCTGGGCTGCTGATTTCAGCCCTAACTCAGGCTTACCACCCTTGGGCCTGCTTCCAGACAGCCCAGCTGATTCCCTACCCCCTTCAGACCTAGTTTAAAGCTCTCTCAATGAGTTCTGCCAGTTCATGATCTAAAAACCTGCTGCCCTTATGTCCTGGTTTGAAAAGGAAGTGAATTTTTTGGGATGCTGTGGTCAAACCAATAGGTGCTCAGATTTGAATATTGGCACCTGGTGTGGCCACTGAGGACATGGATACACCTCTGACAACACAGGGGGTTAAAAGCAGAGAATTCCCAGGGGGAAGCTCTTTTGGGTTCCTTCTGTGAAAGAGGTCAGAGCTGTCCTGCCCGGCTGTGGGCTGGCAGGGGAGGGGAAGCCATGCGGCCGCATGAGGTAGGCCAGGCCTTGGACAGAGAGGGGAGGTGAAGGCCCCTGCAGGATGGAAGGGTGGAGGAACATTGGAGAGTCATCGGGCAGCCAGCCCCCCACAGAGAAAGAAAGAGAGTGAGCCTGTGCCTGTGCTTGTGCCAGCTTGAAATTCGGTATCACATACGGGCAGCACGGCCAGCCATAAAGGAGAAGGGGGGTGCAGTGAGAAGGTGCCCGGCAGGGCAGCGTGGGAGTTCTGGGCAGGCAGAGACTGAGATTTTTAACCCTTTTCTTGGATAATGGAAACCTTACAAATGCTGATCCTCCTGGAGTTGAATGAGAAGAGAGATAGAGATGAGATAAGAGGAAATGGGCCACGAGCGAAGTTGAGAAGAATCTTAGGAGGGAGGAGGTGATGGAGTGGCCTTTGGCTGGACTTTTCTTGTATAGCTATGGACAGAACCCTCTTGTGACACAGAGACTGCATCTAGGGGGAGGCAATGGCTTGGAGCCAAGAGAGTGCAGTGATGTTATGTGAAGGAGTGTGTGAACAGAGACAACAGGTGAGGAGGGTGGTGGCTGTGCTCTCCGTCTTCAGGGAAGAAGAAGATCTCTGTTCTTGAGACCCCTCGGCCCCAGGGGGTGAATCTGGGGGGGGACAGGTGTCCCAAAAGTGAGAGACTGTGCTTTTTTTGGAACTGGGCAAAGCATCCTTAAAAGGAGAACCCTAGAAGCAGCTCTGGTCCATGTGCAGTGATGAGAGCACTGGGCATGGAAGGAAGAGGTCATGATGGCAAACGTCCTCCAGGCAGTGCCACATGTGACATGGAAACACACAAGGTCTCAACTGTGTTTCCAGGGGAAGCCTATGGTACAAGAGGGACTCCTCTCTTCTTGATGAACTGAGAATTGATTATCTAAAGGGTGGTGATGGGGTGATGGACTGAGAGTTGGTGATCTAAGGGGTGGTAACTGAATTGAGAATCCAAGGTTTTGTACTACTGTGATGTATTAGAAATTTGGTGGGGGGAGAGGAATGTTTTTGGAAGGTTTTCATTCTGAGTTCTGTGTGTGTTTCTTTTTATATATAGTTGTAGGTTAATAAAGTTTTTCTTCTTTATTCCTAAGTTGGAGCCTGCTTTGCTCTATTCCTGGTCACATCTCACAGCAGACTCCAGGGAGCACATATTTTTATGGGGGCACTGGCATTGCGCCAGCATCAAACCGTGACACTGTCCCTCTCTCAGGATGGTGCTGATTACACGATCCTGAGCTGTAACTTAACTCTCCTCCCTATGGCCTCTTTCCTGGTTCCCCCATCCATTATTATGAGCCAAGATGGCGCCGACCCCATGAGGGGACCCACTATCTTAGGCCAAATGGCACGAATTTTAATCCTGCACCACAAAATGGCACCCAGAACCCTCCTCCTCCCTTCTCAGTTCCCACTCCTCCATCGTCGAGCTCCTCCCCTGTGATGTGTTCCCCTCCACCCACCACATCAATGGTCGCTCCTGTGTCGGGACTTCTTTCTCCCAGTGCCACCCTTCTGGTGCAGGTCCTGCCTCTCCCCTTGTGTTCTCCACCTCTTTTGCCCAAAACTCCACCTCTGGTGGCCATGACAATGCTGGTCCCCACATCACTGGAGCTGGAAGTAGACATGATGGTGACTGGAAAACAGCCATCTTGGCTGCCAGCAGCCCACACCAGGCCGCGCTGGTTAACAGGAAGCACTGCTCTTGTGCCAAAAGACCTTGCTCCTCGGAGGAAGAGGACAGTGATTCCTCAGACTCAAATACTGAGCCTGAGGATCATTGGGCAGAGGTGCAGAAGCAGGCCACTACTGCGGAGGGCGAATGGGAGATTGCAGGGAGGCTACAAATCCGAGTGGCCCCTGCCCAATTGACAAGAGGGAAAAACCTGAAGTGAGAGTCTATCCCATATGGAGAGCTTAGAGAACTGTGTAAAGTATGGGAGGGGGTCACCCTATTTCAAAAATTTACTAAATGTGACATTCTCGGCCCATGTTCTCGTGCTGCATGACCTGCGGCACATGATGGCAGTCCTCCTCTCTCCCACTGAGTTTCTCCTTTGGGAGCATGAGTAGGAAAAACAGCTTAAGAGACTAATTAAGAGCTATAAAGATGAGGAGGAACAAGCCCAAATGACCTTAGAGATGCTCAGTGGAGGAGGTGATCACTTCAAGCCAGTAGGACCAAGCCCAGGACATCCCTAGGACTGTCCTGGATGATATTTAGAATGCCACCCAAAATGCTCTTTTTAAAACACCAGACGGCACCACCCTGCAACAAAATTTTGCTGACATCTTCCAGGGTACCAATGAAATATTTATTAAGTTTATTGACTGCTTCAAAGATAGCATTGATAAACAGACTGTTGATCCCAATGCAAGAGAGGAATTGCTTTGCAAGCTGGCAGTTTCTTACATGAACATAGACTGTAGGAAAATGTTAAGAGCACTCCCTCTTGACCCTGAGCCCACCATCCAGCAGATGGTAGAGGTGTGCACCCAATTAACATCTATGGAACATATGGTAGCCCTGGCAGTCAGCAAGGGGGGGCTGAAATTTCCATGACAGCAAAAGTAACACCACAAAATAAAGGTAATATGAAGTGTTTCAAGTGCGGCAAACTCAGTCATCCTCCGGTCAAGTGCAATAAAGACATTTTACAACAATACCCCTCCACTACATATCCATCAGCCACCGTGTCAAGAGTGCAAAGAACATTTTAAGCATTGTCTGCAGTTCTCATCATCAGCAGATCCAACATTACCCCGTTTACTAGCGACATCCAGGAAACTACAAGCTGAGCGTGGGGCAGCCCCACACAATTACACCAAATTCCAAGCTGTTCTGTTGTGCATTCCCCACCATCTTGGAGAGTCAGTGTGCTGAGAAATCATTTACAATGACACCTACTATGAAGAGGAGCACCAGCTCTCCAAGACCTACCAACATGCCCAGATGGGGACCCAACACTCACTGGTAAGTTCCTTGTCTATACAATTTGATGATGAAGCAGTTTACTAAATGCCAACCAGGAAATTTGGACCTGCTGATGGACCATGAGACATTTGAGTTATTGGTGATTCAATCAACGGACCTGACAAATTGCATGTGTTAGTGGAAGTCCAGACTGTGGGTCCAAGAGATGAGATCATTATTAAAGTAATGTGTTTAAACCCGCCACGGTTTTTACATCGAGGCACTTCCACTTGCTCAAGCTTTTCTCCTACTGAAATGGACAGACTGGACACCTGACAAATCCAGCGGCATTTTGGACAGAAATTGTAGGTCAAGACAATCCCCTTTTAGAGTGCTGCCTGATTATAAAAAGGCTTCAAAATTTATCTTCCAGGGATGGTGGACACCGGGGCAGATGTCACCATCATCACCCTCTCCAAGTGGCCACAGGGCTGGGAACTGGTACCAGCAAATGGTGTCATTTCTATGACTGGAGGAGCTGTCACCTCCATGAGGAGCAAACAAACTATCCTAATTGAGGGACCTGAGGGTTGGGTAGCCATGGTAAGACCTTTCATGGTTAGGGCACCCATTATCTTATGGGGCAGGGACCTGTTACCCCAATGCGGGGCTAGGTTAGAAATCCCCTCTCTACCACAGGATTTCCAGTTGGGGTCACTGTAAAGCGTGTGACTCCACAACTGGTCTGGAAGACCGATGAGCCAGTGGGTGGACCAGTGGCCCCTTTCAGCTGAAAAGCTGAAAGGACTTGAGTCCCTCATTCAAGAGCAGTTATCCAAGTGCCACATCGTTCCCACCAATAGCCCTTGGAACACCCTTGTCTTTGTGATTAGAAAACCTGGCAAAGACAGGTGGTGGCCCTTGCACGACCTCAGAATGATCAATGAGGTCATTGAGGATATGGGTCCCCTGTAGCCCAGCCTACCCTTGCACTCAATGCTCCCACAAGACTGGAGGTTGGCAGTCATTGACATCAAAGACTGTTTCTTTAATATCCCACTCCATCCCAGAGATGCACAATGTTTCGCATTCTCAGTCCCATCCCTGAACAGGCAGGCCCCTCTACAAAGCTTTCATTGGCGAGTCCTCCCCCAGAGAATGAAAAACTCACCTTCTATCTGTCAAATGTTCATGGCCCCCGTTCTCGCGCCAATCTGGGAGAAAATCCCTGACGTGACAATACTCCACTACACGGAGTATTCTAATTTCTACTCAAACTGACTCCTACCTGGACATTGTACTACAAAAAAACATTGACACTATTCAGAAAGCTGGGTTTGAGATTGCCACTGAGAAAATCCAATGTACCTGCCCCTGGACCTACCTTGGACTCCGGATCGGTAAACAAACCATTGTACCCCTACAGCTCACCATAGAAGACAACCCCAGGACCCTGCAAGACCTCCATCAACTCTCTGGGAGTATCAGCTGGGGTTTTCCACTGTTGGGGATCACAACCAGGGACCTTGAGCTGCAGTTCAACCTCCTGCGAGGAAGAGAGGACCTTGACTCACCAAGGACCGTCACCCCAGAAGTCAAGGTAGCCATCCAGAAGGTAGCAGAAGCCCTGCAAGTGCACAGAACAGACCCTGCTCTGCCATTTCAGTTTTGCATTTTGGCTGTGTTGCCCAAATTTTATGGACTTATTTTTCAGTGGGACAGTACCCTAAAAGACCAAGTTTTAATTATTGCATGGGTATTCCAGGCTTGCCAGCCTGTGAAAACAATCATGACACTGCAAGAAATAATGGCTCAACTGGTCACAAAAGCCAGAGCTCATCTTCACATCCTAGTGGGGTGTGACTTTACATACATGCATCTACCACTGACACTACACGATCTGGATGCTTTGCTCCAGACAAATGAGCACCTCCAGTTTGCTTTCAATGGCTACACAGGACAAATTCTAATTCATTATCCAAAGCACAAGCTTTTTAATTTCACATTTCACTTAATTCCAAACTCTCTAAAAAGCAAAACTCGTCTGAAAGGTCTTACTGTTTTTACCAATGGTTCAGGAGGATCCCACAAGTCAGTCATGACTTGGAAAGACCCAGACACGCAGGAGTGGGAGTCTGATGTCTGGATTATCCAGGGATCCCCACAAATTGCAGAGTTAGCAGCTGTGGTCAGAGCCTTTGAGAGGTTCAGACAACATTTAAATCTATTCACTGATTGAGCATGTGTTGCTAGGGTAGCTGAGAGACCTGAAAACTCTTTATTAAAAGAGGTTGCCAATCCAAATTTACATAAGATTCTCTCGAGACTTGTTTACCTTCTCTCCCACCGAGAGCAACCCTATCATATTATGTATGTAAGGTCACACACCAACCTCCCAGGACCTATCACTGAAGGAAACTGGAGAGCTGATGCTGTGGCCATGGCAGTCTACAACACTTTGCTGAACATTTCTCAGCAGGCCAAGCTGAGTCACAACTTCTTCCATCAGAACATACCCACGTTAATGCGGGTGTTCAAGTTACCTCATGATCAGGCAAGGGCAATTGTGGGCTCCTACCCCAATTGCCAAGAACATGCATTACTGTTGATGGGGATCATGGTAAACCCCCACAGTCCAGAAAGCCTACAACTACAGCAGACCAATGTCACCCACTCCCCCTCTTTTGGAGGATAAAAATACATTCACAGATCAATCAATACTTTTTCTGGGGCTGTATTTACCTTAGTGCATGCAGGAAAGAAGGCCAAGTATGTAATCCGGCACTTCCTCCTTGCGTTTTCCACCTTGGGCATTCCACAGGCCATCAAAACAGACAACGGCCCTGCTTACACCTCCCACAAATTCCAACAATTCCTTAATCAGTGGGGAGTGAAGCACAGCACAGGCATCCGTCATTCCCCAGCAGGACAGTCAGTGTTGAAAGAGCCCATCATACCATCAAGCAGGTCCTTGATCAGCAGTGTGGTGAGGCGGGAAGGGGGGGCGGGGGGGGTGCGTTAGAACATTATCCAGCATTGAAAGGCTCTGCAAAGCTTTGTATGTCATCAACTTTCTTAACAGTTCCTTTGCCAGCTTTCCCTATCTTCAGGCACTTCTCCACCTCCACTCAAGCCCAGCTCAAGGAGACACCACCTGTGTTGATAAAGGACCCCAAATCCAAACAAATCATAGGCCCTTTCCCATTAATAACTCAGGGGAGAGGGTATGCCTGTGTTTCTACAGGGTCAGGCCCAAGGTGGATCCTGGGCAAAAACATCAAGCCCTTTGTCAAGGTGCCAAGCACAGCCCCTACAGGACCATCCAAAGAGCTGCACTATGAATAACACCAATAAACACAAGCCACTTGGAGAAGAAGAAAAAGAAAGAAAAGAACTACACTCAACCAACTAGTCAACTGATTTGACAACATCATATTCACTAGAGATCTTCAGCAAACTTACCTTTAACCAATTGAATAAGTCTTATCCCAATTCATTTAGCTTTATTGTATCTTAATTGTATCCTTCATTGTGTCTTAATGTATACTGTTACTTTTTCAACTATCCTTCTCCTCTTCCCACTCCCCTCTTTTTATTAAACAAGAAGGAGGCGTGTTGAGGGAAGAGCGAAAAAAGTTTATAAAGGTAACAAGTTATATCTTTCCCTTTGTCTTTTTGAAAACCCACAGGAAGAACCCCTTGTCCCCAGGATACCACCATGCTCCTGATGAAGCTTAATTACTGTCTGTTTACTATAAAGCTCTGGATGCTCCTTGCCCTACCACAGATAGCCGCGTGCATCATCCCCAAAACATCTGGGTCACCCTGGTGAAGACCCTTCAACAGGACAGTCTGTGTTTGTACATTGGCAGTGTAGAAAATCTGCTGTCAACATGCCTGGTGGGAATTCCTCTAACAGCAAATTATGATCCCTACACAGGTAAGAAACCAAACCTGGTTGATACCTGGGATGAGTGGACAAAGATTCTGCCACATGCATCAGAGGAACCTCAGGAATTGGATTTCCTGGGGTCCTTTGAAGCCATATTCTGCATTCAGTTCTATTACAGGCAACCAAGTCAGCCTTGACCCAAATTCTGTCGCACCCAATCCATCTACAGAAAAAAAGTGACACCATTCAGAAAGTGTATCATTTAGAAAATTGATGCAATTACACCAGCTCTACACCATCTGTGTCCTCTTACTATCCCAAAGTACTCCCCCAGGGAGTGTTTCTTATCTGTGGGGATCAAGTATGGGCTGGGATCCCCTCACGAGTTCAAGGAGGGCCCTGCAGCCTTGGCCGGCTTACTACCCTTACCCCAAACATAACCCTAATTCAAGATTGGAAATGGAAAAGTGAACTGGCCCGCAAAAAGAGATCCTACACAGAATTCAATGAAAATTGTGATAGCCAAATTGTCAATTGGAGTAAAGGCAAGACGGTCACAGCCTCTTTGTTTTTACCTTGGGTTGCTGCTGCTAAGGCCCTCGGTAAGCTTACTCATCTGGGGTGCTAGCTCAGTAAGCAGGTCAATGCTACATCTACTGCCCTGAACAATCTACTTGCTGATGAAGAGATTACCAGGCACACAATGCTTCAGAACAGAGCAGCCATCAATTTCCTATTGCTCTCCCATGGACACAGCTGTCAGGACTTTGCCAGGATGTGCTGCTTCAACTTGTCATCACATTCAAAATCAATCCATGCGAGCACCCAAAGGCTGGAGGACCTGGTGGAAAATATCAAGATCGAAAAAGGCTCAGATGGACCTACAGGACTATGAATATTGGGGACTTAAGGGATGGGTTTTATCTTTTGTTAAAGGATTTTTATAGGTTTTTATCATAGTTGTTGTTGTACTGATTACGTTCCCTTGCTTTATTAAGTTCCTGCAGAAGTCCATTGGGGAAGCCTTCTTGATTAAACATGGAGGAGGAGTTGTGGAGGCCCATGAGCCTACTGAGGAGAAGGCAATGGTGATGGCCCTGGAGAGATGCACTGTAGCTCCAAGCATTCCCTACAGGTTGGGGTGGGGAAAAAAGGCTTCCCCCATGGTGCCTCACAGCACAATGTAAATTATCCCCAGTTCTGTTCTCCCCATTGGCCCATTGGCCTTCCCTACCCCTTTGACCCTCAGGTGTACATGTTCCAGCAAGTTCTTCACTCCCTGTTCCCTCACTGGCTCCTGTAACCCTGCCTATCCACCCTGGCATCCCCTATTAGTCCCTTCCCTGTGTACTGCCCCTGTGCCCTCAGATCGTTTGCCCTCTGATGCTCTGCTCCGCCCCCTCTCTCCCTGCATTTAACCCCAGACCCTGCGTTGTATCGGGTCTTCTTTCCCTGGACCCCTTTGGCGTTGGACCCAAATAACCCTCATTGGAACCGCACACAGAAGACCCTCCTGTGTTTCCTTGTGGGCAGCTATCCGTTAATGTGGTTTTTGGGGCTTCCGGGGTCTCCCAACTCCGGCTGCCATGGGTGCCCAAGACAGAGAAGTCCAATTAAGCACGACCTGTCCAGGCCCCCCAGGCAGGCTCCAGAGGCACAGGCAGTCTTAGCAAGCTCAGCTCTTAAGTGAGATCAACTCTTAGTGATTATCAGCTCATTCATGATTTCAGCTCTTGGCTTGCTAAGTGCCTTTGGCAAACTCTGGGAGAGACATGAGAAGCACTGTGTGAGGTTCCACAGAGATGTCTTCATTGATGTCTTCTGCAAAGGGTCCCAGTAACATCTCCTCTACCAAACTGGGCAGGAATAGGGGTTTATATAGGGTACAGGAGTTTTAGAAAACAGTTCAATAGTAAGGGTCGAGGCAAAAGTGACCTATCATCTTACAGAGAGATAAGCAAGGGTCTGAAGGCAGGAGAGGAGCTTCTTAAGTCCAGCCATCATGACTAGGCATTTCCTATCTTAGGCTGCTGACTGCCATGGAGGCCTTGCAGGCCCTATGCCTGCTACAATCCGTGGCATGCTTGAATGCCAGTTGTGTGTGTGTGTCGTGAGCCTGCCTGAGTGCAGTCTCCTCAAAGACACTTTTAGGGAAGGTAGCGGCACTTCACCACCTCACTTGGCCTCCACACTGGGGCTGTATGAAGTCAACGTGAGGATCAAGCAACAAGGCAAGAACTGGGAAAATGGGGTAAGGAAGTAATGGTATGGGATGTGTGAGCTGATCAAAGCAAGGTGATTGAGAGAAGGGAGGGAATATAAATTGCACAGAGGGGTCAGAAAGGCAAAGCAAGCAATGTTCAGAAATGGCAAGTAAATTCAAGGTTGGGTAGGAATGGCAAGGCAAGGGAAGGATAGATAAAATGGTGAGAGTCTTTAGAGAAACCAGCAAGGCAATGCATGCAAGATCTGTAAAAAATGGTTAAAGAAGTCTTTGTGGGGAATGGGTGAGCAAGGCAATGCCAGGCAATGCAGTGGTAGGAACTGGAAGGGAATGGCATAGAACCCTGGAGAAATCAATGGAAGGTTGGGGGATGGAAGGCAAGGCAAAGGATGGTCAGGAATTAAAATGGAAAGCAAGGCTGAGCAGGAAAAGCAAGGAAATGCAAGGGTGGGAAAGGCAAGACAATGAGAGTCCTAGGGAAAAAGCACTGGGGAAGTCAAGGTGGGTGTAGGCGAGCCAGGCAGTGGAGGGGAAGGAAGAACAAGAGAATGAATGATGTGGAGGGGTCAATAAGGCAATGCAAGGTGTGAGTAGGCAAGGCAAAGGGAACTGAAAGAAGGACAGGCAGGGTAAAGTCAGGCCAGGGAAGAAAATTAGTCATATCATAGCAAGGTATGGGCATGCAGCGCAGCACAGGCTATAGAAGTGTTAAGCAGGGCAAGGCTAGGCAATGGATAGGTGTGCAAGGCAGGGGAAGTGCTAGACAGGCAAGGCAATGAGTGTCCTAAGAGGAGTAGGCAATGTACAGCAAGGCCAGGAAAACTGAGATAGAGAAGCCAGGGTGGAGGATGGGCGAGCAAGGCAATGGAGTGCCAGGAATAGCAAGGGAACGACACAGAGCAGTCAGCAAGTTTTGAGAAAGAAAGGAAAGGTAAGACAAGAGAGAAGATAGTCATGGAAGGCAAAGTCAGGCAAGGAAGGGGTAAAAAGGGCAAGCCGAGGAAAGGCAAATACTGTTTATTGCCCTGCACAGTCGTCCTCCACCTTCACCTACCTAGCCCTTTCTTCCCTGGTCTTGCCTTTCTGTTGCCTGCCCCTCCTTAGATTTGCCTAGCCTTGTCTACCCCAACCTTGCATTCCCCTACTGAAAACTCACTGCCCCAACTTGTTCGATTATGGAGTTGATCTCCATCTTTTGAAGGTAGTCTCCTGGAAGATGCAATTTGGCATGTAATTTCCCCTTCCCAAAGGTGGTCTTCTGAAATTTTTGGCAGTGCATTTATTTTGGACAAGATAAGAAACTATGCTGTATCTTGATATACAGCTGATCTAGGGCCCTGGGCAGGTAATGCCCAGTAACACAACCTTTGCATGGGTTCAAATCCCATGGCACCATGAGAGTTGTTTGCTTACCCTATTTTGTTACAGTTGGGCAGAAGAGAGAGAGGAAAAAAAAGAATTAATGAAGAGTTCATGAGTTGAGATAAGAACTGGAAGAAAAACACTCTAAGGGCAAAACAGGTTCAAATTTAAAGGCATAAAGTAAATTTATTATTACCAGAGTCAGAGGGGGACAAGGAAAAGTAAAATAAGCCCTTACAATACCTTTTTTCCCCTCCCTCCTTCCCACCAACAGCACTGGGATACAGGGCATGGGGGTTTTGGTGAGTTCATCACTCGAGATCTTCTGTTTGCTCCGAGAGAGGAGTCTTTTTTCTGCTTTGCCATGGGGTCCCTCCCACTGACAAACAGTTGTCCCAAAACTGTTGTGGCATGGGTCGCTAGGCCTTGGGGTGCAGCCCTCTAAGAATAGGCTGCTCTAGTTGGGAAGCAAGGGCTCTCTCTCTCTCTCTCTCTCTCTGTGTGTCTGGAAGCAAGGGCTCTCTCTCTCTATTTGGGTCTCCCACTGGATTACAGCCTTCTCTGGCATCCACTCCCTCCAGCGTGAATGCTTTTCCCACAGGCTGCGAGTGGATGTCTGCATCCCCTGTGGACTATGTGCATCACAGGGGGACAGTTTGTTTCACCATAGTTCTCACCATGGCCTACAGAGGAATCTCGGCTCTGACACTTGGAGCACTTCCTCCCCCTCTTTTTCCATTGACCTTGGTGCTGCCATGTTGTTTTACCTCACATGTCCTCACTTCCTCCTCTTCTCTGCTTAGAAGAAAAACTGCTGCCCACAGGTACCATTGCCAACAAGTTCCACCAGTTCAAAGATTCCTGCAGGATCCCGCAGCGCTGTTGGAATGTTGGGGGACACAAGACAGATTATGGACTTTGGACCTGGTTAACATAAGAGATTTGATAACAGGATGCCTTGGCAAAAGCATTGCAAGAAGATTAAATCAAATGGGTTTACTGGAAAAAGAAAATCCATTTCTTGTGGTGTGATGTCATAGCTTGCCTCAGTTTCCCGGTCCTTCCCTAGGTGCCAATGACCACTCCCTTCCCTCTCCCTTGCCCCCTGCTGAGTGCTGTCTGTCCATCTTGGCATTCCAGAAGGGCGTTGAGGGATTGGCAGAGTTCAAAAGATGCCTTTCAGCCCTGGGGGACATTGGGCCATCCAGGTGTCATTTGTCCCCTGAGACTTCCCCCCCTTACCTGGTTGGTGGGATCCCTATCCCTTCCCTCCCCCTCTCCCCGAGGTTAAAAGGAACAGCAACCACACGGTTCAGGAAGTTCTGTTAGAGCTGTTGCTGGATTCAGAGGCTTGTGGGCTAGGAATAAAGCTCTGGATCGAAACCCTCTTGTTGCCGCCGCTTTTGGGGCGTGGCGTCCCGGGTCGAGGACGGTTCAGTGGCGGCGCCTCTGCCACACGGGCCAAGCACATGCATACACCAATGTGGTGGACAGTAACTGGCCTCTATTAACGGTTAGACAGGGTCTTTTATAACAGGGGGTAACGGTCAGTTAACAGTAAAAGGGGAGGGGTTCTGCGTGACCTCGCGATATCTTGAGACCTCGCGATATTTCCCCACATTTCCCCCCCTTTTATGACCGGTTAAAAACATAAAGCAAAACTGACAAGTAGGAAACATGCATAACTGGCAAAATGCAATTAACAACATAACACAACTGCAATAAACTTGTAACTGCAAATGTTTAACAAATGAAAAGCTAACTATCTCTAACTGTTTTTTTCTAAAAAAAACCCAACACAAACTTGTTTAAAATGTAAGGCGATGAGTCATGGTGCTGACTGAACCCTATCTTTGAATATCTTTGTAGGACCTCCTCATTTTCTTGTTGGTTTTTTTTTTTTCAGTTGACCTCCTAGGACCGAATTATTTTCCCAGAGTCTGCGACCTGTTTGATCTTAAACTAGAGAGGATTTGGAGAGTCCATGTCCGGACTTATGTTCCCTCCAAATCGCCCTTTGATCCTTTGACACAGGGAAGAACTCTGGGTTACTTGGCATTCCATCCAAGTAGAGCCAGAACCTGGCCAGAGCTTGAACTCTACTTGATGGATACCTCTTTACATTTTTGCTGAGCTGTTTTTCCCCCCCATCCTTCTCTGTGCCAGCCGCTCCTTTAGTTTGGTCACTGAGTTCTTTCACGACCCTGGTATGGTCTGCCATCGGGCTGCTTGATGATTCGTCGCAGCCTTTAGGAAGCGGGGTATACAGGTCGCGGGGGTGTCTGAGGATTCAGTCCTGCAAAAACAAACTTTACAAATTTCATTAGTTTTTGCCCTGAAGGTACGGTTTTATTGACTTAAGCGGGCACCATTTGATTTTACTATTTTTCTTGACGGCTGCGTACCCTCGTCCTGTGAGTACCAGTCTCCAACCCTGTTCCCATTCCCCTAGTTCATTTTTAATTATGACCTGTGGGCCTTCCTCAAGTGCTCGGGTGGCCCAGTGTCACAATGTTAAAGTGTTCTTCTGGCCAGAAAGATCTGTTCACTGTATAGTTTGTTAAACAGTAGGCTGCTGCAGCAATTTGTGAAGGACTGAAGGAGGAACTGGCTGACGGCTGGGGCTGTTAGGTCAAAACCCAGCACTTTGAGAAGCAAGTGTTCCTTTCTTAGCAGCTGCTTCTTTGTGTAGGTATCATCTGTTATATAGACAAATTCATCCACATCTGGTGGGTAGATCTCTTCATAGTTCGCAGCCAGAAGAATTGCTGCTGTTGCCACAAGCTGTAATTTCCCTCTGAGAGCAGACATGCAGGAAAGAAACCTCTCCAAGAAGTTCACTGCCAAGTACAAAGTCTCTGTCCGAAGTTTATACTCTTCCCCTACTTCCTCCAGCCAGTCTACCAGGATAGAACGCATTCCTGTTGTGATATCTGGCTGCTTCTTCATGTAGTAGGGCTTGGGCCTAAATCTTACTTCTGCCTCTCGGAGGTACTGATAAATGTCTTCTGCATACTCTCCCACAGCCAGAGTTACAACATCTTCCACTACCATAGGAGAGCCTGAACTCAGATCCAGCCGCCAATGAATACTGGATATCATTGCAATGGTATCCAGTTCACAGTGGCTTAATTCCAGCTCTTCAGACACTTGGCAGCTGTAGTTCTCTTTATAGATAGCAAAACCTTGCTTTGATGCAGCATTGATGATGCAGTTGGGCACTTCATTTTTTCTACATGAAATGATGGTGTTTTCAAAGCCAGAAAAGCGACTGACAACAGCAGCACCCTGACCGCCGGGCCACTGCTGCTGCTGCTGCCCGTTCTCCATCAGTACCCCCAGCACGGCCCGGCCGCCGCTGCTGCTGCAGAGGGCGGCGGGGCAGGACTCCCGCCATCCCGCACGGCTCTTCTCCCCGGTGCGATGCATCGCCCCGACGTCGGTACCGCGCTGCCCAGCTCCGCTCGCCACCAGCCCACGGAAGGGTCTGGCCGCCCTGCGCCGCCCAGGCTGCCCGCCGGCCCTGCATAGGCACGGCTGCTGGAGGCGGCGGCTCTTGGCCGCGGCCAGTTGGGAGCCCGGCAGCTCAACCCTCAGTGCGCCGCCCTGCCAGCCCCGCCGGCCACGGGTCGCCATGGTGACACCCCCCCCTCTGGGGCTCATCACCCTGCGGCACATGAGGCGAAGGCCCCGCCCAGGCTCCCTCGGACTCCAAGTCAACGGAGGGGCCCCGCGGCTCCGAGTTAATGGTGGGGCTCCTCGCCTCTGAACCAACAGCCATGCTCTGCACCTCTGAACCAACAGCCACACCCCGCGCCTCTGAACCAACGGCCGCGTTCCGCGCTTCCTTTAGCAGCCCGTCCCAAAATGACAGCTTTTTCCCCATAGACGGGGTGCCTGGGCTCGGGAGCTGCAAAGAGCGCTCCCGCGGCTGCGAATCCCCACACTCAGTGGACCCACGATCGTCCGCACCCTGCCAGGGTCCCTCCCGCCAGCAGTCCTGGGTGGCCTTCCACTTTCCCCGCTCCCGCTGGACTGGCCGAGCTCTTTTCAGTGCCCGCATGACCCTGCCCCATGATTTTAGATTCCGCCCTGAGCCTGAGGACATAGCCTCCTCCGCTAGGGCCCCAGTACAACCATCCCATACTTCTGGGCAGAAGATATCCTCCAGATGCCTGATTACCCCAGTGCGCAGGAGCCTCAACACTGCGAGGACAAAATCTCCCGGCTCACAATCTATGCCCCAATCTCTGTGAATTTTAAAAATGACCTTAGCAAGGGGCTCCATCCTCTCCACCGCTGGCTATCGACACGAGCCTTCCTCCTTCGCCACTCCTGGCGCAAGCCCTCCTCCTTCGCCGAATGCCAGTGGGAGACCCGTCCCTCTTGCCGGTCCTCTGGGACCGTCCTCCCCGCCGGAGACAGTCCTGCTGCTCCGGCCACCGTCCACTCGCCCAGGTGATTCCCGCTTCCCGATTGTTCCCGGGTTTCGGCACCACTTGTTGCCGCCGCTTGGGGCGTGGCGTCCCGGGTCGAGGACGGTTCAGTGGCGGCGCCTCTGCCACACGGGCCAAGCACATGCATATACCAATGTGGTGGACAGTAACTGGCCTCTATTAACGGTTAGACAGGGTCATTTATAACGGGGGTAACGGTCAGTTAACAGTAAAAGGGGAGAGGTTCTGCGTGACCTCGTGATATCTCGAGACCTTGCGATATTTCCCCACACCCTCTAGCAGAACCCGACACCTTTTCCTTCACCTCGCCTTAAAGCTTCTCTGCCAGAGGTAAACCTGAGCTCCTGCATCCCTGGACTTGTCCCAAATACCCAGCTGCAACATCCACCCAGCTAGCCAGAGGTGTCTCTGAGGTGAAGTCACCACAGTTGCCTCTTTTGGTCAAGCAGCAAGGGCTGGGCAAGCCCAGGCACATTCCATCCAGCTATATTGGCTTTTAATTCCAATAATTGGTGCCCAACGTGGGGCTGCTCGATCCTGCAGCCCCGAGAAGACACTCCAGAGCTCCCAGAACCTCAGAAGACCACGTAGAGACTTTAAGGCAGCTTAGCATTCACTGGCAGAGCTTTGATGGCATAGCTCTGCAGCAGAGACTTTGGGACTTATCCCACAGGAGCCTCGAGGACATTCTGCGCCTCTGGAAAGCGCAGCTCCTTTTTGGTGAGCGACTTTTGATAGGGAGGATAGGGTAGCCCCTCCTGCCCATGGGGTCCTATTCAGGTTGAAGAGAAGACCCTGCCATACCACAGCATCGACAGCACTGATTTGGGGTGAGTATATCTGCTCCGTAAAGGATAGAAACTCAAACACAGTCTCTGCCGAGAGTTCTGTTCTTTTTCACTCTTATTCAGAGCACGAAAAGGCTGTGCAGCCACGTGGAAGGGGGAGTGATAGCAGGTTAGGCATAGCCCACAGCAGCGCTGCACTGCTGATTTTAGAACTCATGCGGCAGCAAGCTTGCACCACGGTGCCAGCTCAGAGGAGTGGGGGAGCTGTCCCTGCCCCTCCCCTTCACAGCAGCGTGGCACCGGCTCAGCTCTTGAGATTTCTCAGGGCGCCGTGGCTCGTGCGGCTCAGGGTTGCAGCGCGGCGCGGGAGAGTTCTCACTGCAGCGCAGGGGGGCTTTCTCGGCGCGGAGCGGCTCCGGTCTCAGGTTTGCTGTGCAGCACAGGCAGGGGGGCTCTGTCTATCCCCTAGCACGGTGTGGTGACTTCCGATCCATGCCACTGCCAGTGGCACTTTTAAAAGTAGTACAAGCAGCTGCGTTGTGAAGGACTAAAGATCTGTATGTTTTCGCTTCTTAACCGCGGTTTTTGGAAATTGGTAGCTGATTTGGTTTTGTCTTCGGTCAGTGGGAGATTGTGTTGTGCCTTTTACATCTAAAATGGGCTCTAAGTTAAGCACAGCACAAAAAGGAGTGTATTATCAGATTGTTGGAATTTTAGTTAGTGGAAATGTAATGTTCTCTAAAGGAAAATCGACACAGTTTACTTCCCACAAATTTCTCCTGATCAAGTCCATAATATCCAATTCTGGGACAAAGTAGGGCATGAATTGATAACCTTGGGAAAATCCGGGGACATGTCCTCAGCTAAATTTGTGTTTTGGAGATTACAAGTTCTATCAGCCTTGCTCAAGCAAAGGGAAGTGGAAAAAAACCTAAATAACAAGGAATGTACCTCTGCTCTTCCTGTTTCTCCCCCCACCAGCTCTGAACCCTGTACCCCAAAACTTGGTATTTTAAAGAGAGCTGACTCTGCTCATGCCCAGGGAAGCCGGCTCCCTGAGCACTCTAAAATACCTGCGTTCACCTGGCCAGACCATGTGGAATTGTCCCCAAACCCTTGTGTCCCCAGCTCTGTAACCCAGAGCACGTGTTGGCTTTTCGGAGAGCAGTAACACCAAAATGGCTCCCAGTCCCCAGAGAGCCAAGAAAATGGCGGATGCCACATGATACCATGCCATACCTCATCTCCTTCTTCCCATGATTCCCTTAAGCATCCCAAAATTCCTCATCTCCCACCCCTCCTGATCCTCATGACACCTTCCCTCCCCCCCCTTACCTGCTACTCCCTCAGCTCCGCCCCTCTACCCTTCCTAGGGAGTGTCTGCCAAAGTGATGTCACCAGGTGTCCCCGCTCCCTACTGATCCCCTGTCCCTGCCCCCTGTTCCCACGGTGTCCCTGCCCCCTCCCCAGGTTCCCACGGTGTAGGCACAAGCGCTGCTTGTCCCCACAGCTGTACCTGTGATCCCAATGCTTCCAATTCAGAGGATACAGGGCAGGGAACAGCAGACCCAATAGAGGGTCCCCCTTTGTCATTCGCTCCTGTTACATATCAGTATGCAGGGCAAGGGGGAGGAGTCCCAACTGCTAACTGGAAAGCTTTTGGACGAGAAATTATAAGAGAGGTCTGCAAAACAGACAAAGAGTATGGCCCATATAGCCCATACTTCCGTGGCCTTTTAAATGCCGAACTGGGTAGGACTGTAGTAGTCCCGTATGATTTAAAACAGCTTTTCTCGTGCCTCATGACCTCTACAGAATTCAAATTATGGGAATTGGCATAGAAACAACTGCTAAAAGAAGCTCTCCCAGACTTGCATGCTGACCCAAAAACAGCAAAAGATGCCAATGGCCTGCCAATTACCATTGAGCATCTCTCCGGTGAAGGCCAATGGTCCTTAGCCCAAATCCAAGCCGCAGTAATTCCTGTAGAAGCACTTGAGAGAGTCAAAGAAGCAGCTGAAAAAGCTTTTTTTACCCTCCAACCAGAAGGCCCATTCAAACCATATAGTAAGATCAAGCAGCTACCATCAGAGCCTTTTTTGAAATTTGTAGAAAGGTTGACTAGAGCTATTGAAATCCAAGTTAAAAAAAAGAGAAGGCAGGGGAAGAAGTTTTAGAAGAAATGGCATTTACAAATGCAAATGAACAGGGTCGAGCAGCAATTTTAAGCTTACCTCTAGAACTCCCCCTACACTAAAAGATATGCTTCTAGTTTGTAACAGGAAAGTGCCTCTGATGAGTGTGGCTGAAGACACCAGACCAAAGCTGCTGTCAAGACTACCTCAGCGTGTCACCGTTGCCAGCCCTGCGCCCATTCCCTCAGCACAGCAGCACCCTGGGCAGCAGTGAAGACCAGCAACGGTTGACCCCACAAAGCCATGCCTGCTTTGCCACAACCTTGGGCATTGGAGTAACCAGTGTCCCCTGAAAAAGCAATTCGATGAATTTAGAAATAGCAAGGGAGGAGAACTACAAGCGTTTCCAGAGGGTCAACAACAAGAAAAAACTGAATGAGGAGTGCCGGCCTGCCAGGCACGCAGACACAAAAAGAGCAGGCCAAGTAAATGAGGGAAACAAAAAAGTTTCCCTCAGGTAATATCTGTATTTCTCTAAGTGAAGCAGATGCTTCAAGGACCACTTCTGCTGGTCCACCATTGAAAGTGAAATCAAATAACCTTTACTATGACTTAGGTGAACCTATGTTAACCACAACTTCTGTTAATGAGCCTTTCAGATTGCAGCTGACAGAACCACTCCACCTGAAAGACACTGAGTGGCATTTTGTCTCCATCAACCCACAACAGCAGGGTACTTGGCACCAAATTCGCTGTAAGTACATCGTCATTGGGGACACCAAACACACACCACAAGAGATTGAAATTGCTCCAGGAATGACAGCATCAGATCCTGAGCAATTCGTTCTCGGGCTGCACTGTTTCCACCCACTCCTGTTTCTTCCCAAAGGACAAATTGTTGCACAAGCCATTACAGTGCCAAGTTTACCTGAAGACACTGAAAAACAAGGGCCCACAGTCGCCCGGGTCCAAGTTATTGGGAAGGACAAACCCAAAATCTGGTGTAATGTCAGTGGGGGTGGGGAGTCAAAACGCATTGAGATGCTTGTAGACACGGGTGGAGACTGCACAGTGATCCCAGCACAAGACTGGCCTGCACATTGGCCTTTGCAAAATGTGGCTGGTCAAGTTCGAGGTGTAGGGGGCATGCAATTGGCAAGACAATCCAAGAGCGTTGTCCAAATTGAGGGGCCAAATGGACAATTGGCAAATATACGTCCGTTTGTGTTAGATTATCTGGAATCATTGTTAGGAAGAGATTTAATGGCCCAGTGGGGTGTCACAATTGATATTCCAGACTCTCCACAGGATTTTTGGGCAACAGTCACTGAAAAGCACTCTACCCAAAAACTGAATTGGAAGACAGACACACCAGTTTGGGTAGAACAGTGGCCACTCAGTAAACAAAAACTGAAGGTGCTCGAGTGTCGCAGACATCTTTTCATTAAAAATCCTTTCTTAGGATTTTTCTTCCTGAGAAGCTGAGAGGCTTCAGGAACAAAATGTAAACAATGGTTATCTGCTGCTGTGGAGTGCAACCGGTGCATCTGTGATTGGCCCATCTTGGATGTTTATAATTAATGGCCAATCACAGCCCAGTTAGCTTGGACCCTCTGTCTGAGACACAAACCTTTATTTTTCATTCCTTTCTATTCTTAGCTTAGCTAGCCTTCTGAGATGAAACTTTTGCTTCTATTCTTTTAGTGTAGTTTTAATGTAATATATATCATAAAATAATAAATCAAGCCTTCTGAACATGGAGTCAACATTCTCGTCTCTTCCTTCACCTGAAAACCCCTGTGAACACCATCACACTCGAGGAGCTAGTGGAAGAGCAACTGAAAAAGGGTCACATTGTGGACACCACGTCTCCATGGAATTCTCGTGTTTGTCATCCAGAAGGCTGACAAAAAGAGATGGCGGCTCCTCCACGACCTCAGACAAATTAATAATGTCATTGAAGATATGGGCTCTCTCCAACCTGGTATGCCGTCCCCAGCGATGCTTCCCCAAGATTGGAAATTGGCTGTTAATGATATAAAAGATTGTTTTTTTCTGAATTCCCCTACACCCTGACGATGCACCGCGTTTCACATTCTCGGTCCCCACTATCGACAGGGAAGCCCCTATGAAAAGGTACCATTGGACAGTTCTTCCTCAGGGACTAAAAGCCTCACCATTGATCTGCCAGTGGTATGTCTCTTCCCTGCTGTCCCCAGTGCGTGCAGCTGCAGAAAAGGCCATCATCTATCATTATATGCATGATATCCCTGTGTGTGCCCCCAATGATGATTTACTCACCCACACACTTGACCTAACGATTGATGCATTGATTGCTGCAGAGTTCGAGCTCCAGGAAAAGAAAATTCAAAAGATGCCACCTTGGAAGTATTTGGGCTTAGAAATTGGAAATAGGACCATTGTTCCTCAAAAATTAGAAATAAAACGAAGACCAAGACCCTTGCAGATGTCCACAAGTTGTGTGGGTCCTTAAACTGGGTAAGGCTGTGGCTGGGTCTCACCAACGAAGACCTTTTCCTCTTTTTGATTTATTGAAAGGGGGAGGGGACCCGAGTTCTCCTAGGTCTATTACCCCAGAGGCACGGAAAGCTCTAGAAAAGGTTCAGATTGCAATGTCCACAAGACAGGCCCACCGATGTCAGCCTGACCTGCCATTCAAATTTATCATCTCAGATAAGTTGCCACACCTCCATGGAATCATTTTCCAGTGGGAGAAAAAACAAACACCTAGACAAAGAAAACACCTAAAAAGGGCCAGGACCAGAGGGATCTTCTCTTGATCATAGAATGGGTTTTCCTCAGTCACAAAAGGTCCAAGAGAATGACAAACCCCCAAGAGCTAGTAGCAGAACTGATCTGGAAAGCTAGGACCTAGATCAGAGAGCTGGCAGGATGTGACTTTGAGTGCATTCACATTCCAATCAAGTTAAAATCGGGCCAAATTACTAAGAAAATGTTAGAACATTTGCTTCAGGAAAACGAGGCTTTGCAGTTTGGTCTAGATTCCTACCCAGGACAAATTTCTATATATCTGCCTGCCCACAAACTTTTCAAACAAAAAGTCCAATTTACCCTGAAATTGGGAGGTATTCAAAGTAGGAGACCTTTAAAAAAGGCTCTGACCGTCTTTACAGATGCGTCCGGGAGATCCCACAAGTCTGTTATGACTTGGAAGGATCCTCAAACCCAGCAGTGGGAGACGGACATTGCTGAGGTGGAAGGTTCAACTCAGGTTGCTGAATTGGCTGCAGTTGTTAGGGCCTTCAAAAGGTTCTCAGAACCATTCAATCTGATTACAGACTCTGTATATGTGGCCGGAGTGGTATCCAGGGCAGATCAAGCAATACTGCAAGAAGTGTCTAACATCACACTTTTCAAATTGCTCTCAAAACTTGTAAAGTTAGTCTCCCACCGAGAGCAACCATTTTATGTGACGCACGTCAGGTCACACACCGACTTGCCAGGGTTTATAGCTAAAGGCAGCAGAAGGGCAGATGCTCTCGCTGTGCCTGCAGAGATGGCCCCTCTCCCAAATGTTTTTGAACAGGCAAAAATCAGCCACCAGCTTTTCCACCAAAATGCACCTGGCCTGGATCGTCAGTTCCACATCACTCGAGAACAGGCCAAAGCGATTATGGCCACATGCCCAAATTGCCAACAACATGCACTCCCTACAGTGAGTACGGGAGCAAACCCTAGGGGGTTGAACAGTTGTGAACCGTGGCAAACAGATGTAACACACATACAGTCATTCAGATGGCAGAAATATGTTCATGTTAGTGTAGATACCTTTTCTGGAGCAATCTATGCCTCTGCCCACACAGGAGAATCATCTTCCAATGCCAGAAAGTACATCCTACAGGTCTTTTCTTTCATAGGCATGCCCAAGGAGTTGAAAACTGATAATGGGCCCACTTACAAATCCAAGGAATTCAGGAGCTTCCTGCAGCAATGGGGAGTAGAGCACAAAGCTGGCATCCCCTACTCCCCTACAGGTCAAGCCGTAGTAGAAAAGACTCACCGTGATATCAAAAGAGTTCTAGACCAGCAACATCAGGTCCTGAAAGTGGAGCCTCCCCAAATCCGGTTGTCCAGGGCAATGTTCAAAATCAATTTTCTGAACTGTTCTTTTGACAGCCTGAATCCGCCCATCCTACGCCACTTTAGGGGGAGCAGTCAGATGTCAATGATAGAAAAGTCTCCGGTCTTAGTAAAGGACTCTGAGACTTGGAAGACAGTGGGACCTTAAAAATTTGTTACATGGGGACAAGGATACACCTGTGTGTTCACCTCCTCTGGTTTAAAGTGGGTTCCTTCTAAATGGGTAAGGCCCTATGTCCCCAAAGTCTCAGGGAAGTCTACAGAAGCGCCCCAGGTTGCCAATGCTGCCTGGAAAAGGAATCGCCGCACACATTCCCTGGAGGAAATTCCATTTAAGCTTCCTATCTGGAATAGTTTGTAATATATGTTTGTCTTAAGTTCCTTGTACCAGTTTAGATCCCATGGTTAGTGTGCAGTCTTGAGACGCCATGAGAGCGACTCTGCTCCTTGTCCTACTTGCAATCATTCCACCAGCGATCTCCTGGATAGCCTCTCAGCTGAAAGCAAATGTATGGACCACCTTCAAATTACGACATCAAGAAAGAAACTGATGACTGGCTGAGTTCGAGGGCTGGGGTCTCTCGGGCGGGTTGGGATCTATTCTGAAAACTGTAATTTTAGTATTGTTTATTTTAGTTATTGTTGTTGTAGTCGTTAGCATTGTTTTCAGACTAATCAAGCGCATGATTCACAAGCTAATTTCAAGCTCATCTCCCCCTCCTGAAGTCTACCATTTGGAAGCCCTTAGTGCTCCAATGGATGACATGGAAGCCTCAGTGGAAAACACTGACCCTCCTGAAGAGGAGGAACCAATTTACCAGTCGTGGTTTGGCAAGAATTCTGTGCCCCAAACCCAGTCCTCTTCATTTTAAACAAAACAAGGGGGAGATGTTGTGGTGTGATGTCATAGCTTGCCTCAGTTTCCCGGTCCTTCCCTAGGTGCCAATGACCACTCCCTTCCCTCTCCCTTGCCCCCTGCTGAGTGCTGTCTGTCCATCTTGGCATTCCAGAAGGGCGTTGAGGGATTGGCAGAGTTCAAAAGATGCCTTTCAGCCCTGGGGGACATTGGGCCATCCAGGTGTCATTTGTCCCCTGAGACTTCCCCCCCCTTACCTGGTTGGTGGGATCCCTATCCCTTCCCTCCCCCTCTCCCCGAGGTTAAAAGGAACAGCAACCACACGGTTCAGGAAGTTCTGTTAGAGCTGTTGCTGGATTCAGAGGCTTGTGGGCTAGGAATAAAGCTCTGGATCGAAACCCTCTAGCAGAACCCGACAGCTTTTCCTTCACCTCGCCTTAAAGCTTCTCTGCCAGAGGTAAACCTGAGCTCCTGCATGCCTGGACTTGTCCCAAGTACCCAGCTGCAACATCCAGCTAGCCAGAGGTGTCTCTGAGGTGAAGTCACCACAGTTGCCTCTTTTGGTCAAGCAGCAAGGGCTGGACAAGCCCAGGCACGTTCCATCCAGCTATATTGGATTTAATTCCAACACCATTAAACTCTGCAAGCAAGAGATGTTATATGCCTAAGTATGTGTATGTGATTTAAATCTAATCATTGTAGTACACATTACTAGTCTCCCTGAAATAGTATATAAGCGTTTGTATCCCACAAAAAAATCAGATTCTGATCACTGAGTCAGTGTCCCTGTCTCTCTCCATTGCCAACACAGCACTAAGTTGATTTTGTCTAGGTTCTGCATCAGTGAGCTGCTCGCTGTGCTTCCACTGTTGGCCATACAGCCCTGCTGCCATTGCAGGGCAGTGGCGGCCAATGTGGTGCTGGCGCTATTTAACGCCTCCCCTCATGCAGGGTGCTGGGAAGGGGACGCTACTGCCACTGTCCCTGCCCTTTCCACTGGCAGTGCAGCTGGCTCGGGGCAGCCACACAGGCAGGGCTCGCCGCAGGCCTTGCAGGCCAAACCAACACATCTCCATCCTTGTGCCCCACCCCTGCTGTCCTTGTCCCCATCCCATCCCCTCCTCCCCACCCTCATCCTAGTGTCCCCATCACAATGTCCCTATCCCCATTCATGTGTCCCAACCCCATCCAGGTGTCCTGATGCTCATCCAGGTGTCACTGTCCCCATGCCCCCTGCGGTGCCTCCGGAGCTGGCCAGGGTTCCAGAAAGTGCCCCTGCACTCAGGGCAGAGGTGAGGCTGCTCTCGGCCATGGGTACAGCGGTGTTGCCGCAGGTTGGAGCTGACACTGAAGCTCTTCCCGCATTCCCTGCATGTGTACGGCCGCTCCCCGGTGTGCATCCACTGGTGCTGCACCAGCGCCGAGCTCTCCCCGAAGCGCTTCCCGCAGTCCTGGCAGCCGAAGGGGTTCTCCCCGGCGTGGATGTGCCGGTGCGTGGCCAGGTTGGAATTCTGGCTGAAGCCCTTCCCGCAGGCGCTGCAGGTGAACGGTTGTCCCCCAGTGTGGGTGATGCAGTGCCGTGCCAGGCCCGAGCTCCAGCTGAAGCCCTTCCCACATTCCCCACAGATAGTGGGGTGCAGCCCAGCCCCTTCTGGCCTCAGCAGCTCCTTCAGGGGACTTGGTCCCCCCACAGGGGGCCTGGGGGGCTTCCGGTGTTGCTAGGCCGGGCCAGGATGGGCTGTGCAAGAGGAGGGTGGGCACCAGTTGGGCAAGGACAGGGGCTTGGGGCCCCCTGCCGCCTGCTCCATCCCAATGACACCTGCCCTTTCCAACTGGCACCTGCTCCAGGTCCTCTGTCTCAGCTTGGTCCCACTGGTCCCTTCATCCTTCTCTCCATTTTCCATCCTCTCTTCCCCTTTTCCATTCCTTTTCCACATTCTCCATTCTATTTCTACCTTCTCTATTCCCACTGTCCTTTCCCCATCCTCTTTCCCACCTTTCTCCAACTCCTCTTCCCCTTTTCCCATCCTCTTTTCTCTTTCCTTCTCCCATCCTTATCTGCTCCATCCCCTCTTTGCATTCTCCATCCCCTCTTCCCCTTCTCCACCTCCTCTGAGCCTTCTCCATCCCTTTTCCCTCTTCCCCATACCTGTTGCCACCTCCTCCCTCCCCTTTCCTACCCCCATCCCTATCATATTCCAAAGCCAGAGTTCACTTCCCCCAGCTCTGCACTGCCACCCAAACAAGGGTCTGGGATTGGGGTGCAAGGGGGGCCAGGGGCTGGAACAGACAAATTCCTTCCGGAAAACAGGGATGAACTTGGGGTACCCAGAAAATCCCCTGCACCCCAAAATCAGGACACCCTCATGCCATGGGTTTGGGGTAACTCTGCACTCCAACACTGGGACATCCTGATACGTGAGACTAGGACATTCTCACACCCCAAAATCAGGGCACCCCCATCCCACAGGACTGGGACATCCCTGCATCCCAATATTGGGGCATTCCCATGCCATGAGATTAGAACCCTGCACCCCCAAATCAGGTGATATTGACCTTTAACTCTGGGATTGTGGTGCTGCCATATCCTGGGATCAGGGCATCCTCATGCCCTGGAATTGGGGTACCCCATTCCATGTGAATGGGACATCCCTGTACCCCAACCCTGGGACACCCCCATTCCATGGGAACGAGACATCGCTGCACCCCAGGACTGTGGCACCCCTGGGCTGTTGGATCAGGGCACCATCTTACCCTGGATTTGGGACAGCCCCATACCCTGGGAACAGGGCACCCTACACCATGGGCACAGGACAACCCCACATTCCTGAGATTCCCATATCCTGGGATTGGGGAACCCCCATACTCCAGGATCAGGGTACCCCATTCCATGGGACTGGGACATCCCCACATCCCTGAAGCACCCCCAGACCCTGGAACTGGTGTACCCTTAGGCCACAGGAATGTGACACCCCTGTATCCTTTGGCATGGAAAAGGGGAATACCTTGGAACTGGGCTACCCCCACACGATGGGTGCAGGATACTCTCACATCTCTGTCCCCCCTTACCCTGGAATTGAGGTACCCCTGTGCCATGGGAATGGGCTACCCCAACATTCCTAAGATTCCCTTACTCTGGGATGGGGTCACCTCCATACTCTGGGATCGGGGTCCCTCCACACCGTGGGACCACAAGCCCCCCCATCCCTGGGACCCCCTGGGACCCTCCCTGAGGTTTGAGGTCTCCCTGTACCAGAAGGGCAGGGTCTCCCCCATTGCAGGTCGTTAAGGGACTCCAGAAAAAGCACCCACCCCCCCTCCACGATTCCCCCTCAGAACCTCTTGCCGTGGCCAGAGGCCTCTTTGGCAGGAGGTGGAGAGGTCTCACCTGTGGGGGGGCCCTCGAGCAGTGGGGTTTCCCGGGGATCCGTGGGGCCGGGGGGATCCCGGGGGGCCGACCCCCCCCCCCCCCAGCGTCCATTGCCGCTGTCCCCTGGACGGAAGGACCAGGGGGGAAGAGAGGGGGCAGGGAGAGAACTGGGGTGAGCCGAGGACACCCCACGGGGGGGCCGCTGCCGCCCCCAAGGGAGGGTTCGTCCTGCCCGAAGCCTTTCCGTGCCCCTCCTGACGCTGGGGTCACACACACAGTGACATGATGGCACTGCCCTCGTCCCACCCCACAGCCCCTCCCATTCCCCCATGGAGGAACCCCTGTATCTGGGGGGGGGTCGCTCCCTCTCGCCCCTCCTCCCGCAACTCAGCAATCGCGGCGGAGCTCTCGCAAGGGGAAGCGGAAAAAAGAAAGGACACGGCGGGGGCGAGGGGAATTGTTCACTCTCCGTTTCGGGGGGGGTGTCCCCGGTGGCCACTCACCGCTGTTGGGGAGCACGGGGGCTCAGGGGCACCGGACGAGGCCGGGCGAAGGGAAGGGCTCCCGCGCGGCCGCACTCGGGGCTGAACACTGGGCCCAAAACTCACGACCCGCACCCCCGAACCGCCCCTGAGCCCCCAAACGACGCTCCGGACTCCGCTCCGGACTCCGCTCCGGACTCCGCTCCGGACTCCGCTCCGGACTCCGCTCCGGACTCCGCTCCGGACTCCGCTCCGGACTCTCCGCTCCGGACGGCCCCACGCAGGACGCGCCCCGTCCATTCATAGCGGCCCCGCTCCGCTGTGGCGGGAGAGGAAGCCGCGCCTCCACTCCGCAGATGCGGAACTGCCCTGGCGGGAACGGAGCGCGGTGAGAGCGGGGCGGCGGCGGGGGGAGAACGATGGGCTTGAGGGAGAGAACTGTGGGAATCCGGGCTAGGGAAGTACCGAGGGCGCCGCGAGATCGTGGGGACCCGGAAGGAAGGGCTCTAGGCACACGGCGGGGACATCGGGAGGGACATCGGGGGGAGCCAGGACAGAGTGGGGGCACTGGGGTGACATTGGGCGTCCCAGGCCCAAGGAAGGATGGGGAGGCACAGTGGGGACCCAGCCCCAGGGTTGGGGGGCCACTGGGGGGAGGCTCGGCGGTCTCAGGCCCAGGGCAGGGTCTGCTCTAGGGGGACGCTGGGAGGGTTCAGCCCCGGGGGCACCAGGAAAGCCCTTGGGGTGGGTGGTGACCCATCTATCCCCAATTTATGGAGCACAGGGTGACCCCTTTCCACTCACACCCCGAATTTTTTGGGCCCAGGGGTCACCCGCTTTATCCCCCACTTTTTGGGCTGCATGGTGATTCCTCTAGCCAAACCCTTGTGTCCCAGCAGTGACCCCATTTCCCTGCGGGATTTTCTGCCCCGATGGCGAGAGACGAGCGGGCAGTGCTGCTGGATGTGCACCAGGCGCTCTCGGAAGAGCAGTTCCAGGACCTGAAGTACCTACTGGGAAGCGAAATTCCTGCCGGCCTTGTGCTCCAGGCATCGCGCCCAGAGTTGTGCCAGATCCTCCTCCAGCGCTTCCCAGGGAATTCCCTGCATGTGACCGCTAGGATCCTGCGGCAGATCGGCCGCCTCGACCTCATCCAACGCTTCCAGCTGCCCCTGGAAGAGCAAATCCTGGAGGAAACCCCCAGGGAACCTAATGGGGACACCCCCAATGTGACCGGGGACCCCACTTCAGGACAGCATCCTGGAGGGATTCCAGCTCCACCCGTGAATTCCCGACGCTTGACAGAGAAGGATTTGATGACAGTCGCCCGAAAATTGGGAAGAGAGTGGCAGGAGGTGGGAATTCTGTATCTAGGGCTGGAGCGGAGCCGGCTGGAGCAGATCCAGGAGGAAAATCCGAACAATTCCATCCTGCGGAGTTTTGAGATGCTGCGGGATTGGCAGCGGCGGCAGCGACACGAAGCCACAGCGTCCCAGCTCCTAGCCTGCCTTGAGCATGCTGATCGTCTTGATCTCGAGATCCTCAACTTCCTCCGGAGCCTCCAGGGGAATTGAGGGACCCCCAAACTCCATTTCTGGGCGAGGGGAGTGTGATATCAAATTAATTTAAAATTGGGACCATTAAATGCTCTTTTATTCCATGAGTGCTGAGTTTTAGGATCAAGCGCGGAGAACATCCATCTTTACTCCTGATTTAAAGATCCCAGAAGGAAGTCCAGGCTCTGCTCCGCCTCTTCAGGGATGGACGCAGCAGGTTTTGCAGTACTCTCCCAAGAGTTTTTTTGGGTACTAACAGATCCTCTTCCCTACAAGTTCCAGCCTCTGGAGCTTCAAGAAGTCGTGGGAATGTCAGGAGAGTCACAAGGCCACTACATGCTGTTCCCAGAATCCACAACCTCCTCTGGAGCTTCCAGGGAATTAAGGGACCCCCTACACCCCAAACCCTATTTTGAGGGTGGGGTTATATCAAATTATTGTCAGATCAGGACCATTAAATGCTGTTTTATTCCATAAGTGTGGAATTTTGGGGTCATTTCCAATTTGGGATGTGGGGAGGAAATCAAGGCTCTGTTCCTCTTCCTCAGGGATGGGGGGAAGGTTTTGGGGTCTTTCACAGGGGTTTTGGGGAGTGCTCACAGATCCCATCCCAATTCCTGTATCTCATCCAGGAAGAAGTCCAGGTCCTGGCGGGTGACAGCAGGATTGGTGATAATTTGCCGGAAGAAGTTGACGTGGGATCCTTGGGGTTGGTATCCCACCATCATGGAGCCCCTCCGGATCATCTTTTCCTTGATGGCTGGGGCCACCTAGGGGGAAACACCATTTCAGGAGGATTTTGTTTTTCTTTTTGAGTGATTTTTGGGGATTTGGAAGGCTGTTGGTGGTGGGGGAATTTGGAATTCTGGGCTCACCTTTCCCAGTTTGTCCCAGAATTCCGGGGAGTTCTCCTGGCCCCGCAGGCTGGGTGGGATGAACCAGAAGCAGAGGTTGATAAATTCCGGCTGCAGGAAGAGGAAGAAGAAGGAGATCATGGCCATTCACCCAATTCTCAGAATCTGATTGGGATTCGGAATGCCAGGAATTCAGCCATGTGTATTCAAACCTCTGAGATTTCAGCCTCTGGGATTGAAAACTCTGGAATTTAAACTTTGGGGATTCAAACCTTTGGGATTAACCCCCAGGGAGTTAAAGCTCCAGGATGATTTAAACCTGTGGCATTCCAACCTCCAGGACTCTTAGGTGTCCATATCCCCCATCCTACATTCCACTATCACCCTTACCTCCATCACCAGCTGGAATCCCTCCCTCCTCTTCACCTGCTCCAACAGGTACCTGGGGAGAGCAAAGGGGTGAAGCCAAGTTTGGGAGGGTGGAGGGTCCCCCTGATCCTGGGGCTCACCGAGTGGCACTGAACGCCCGCTCCACACGCTGTGCCAGCCCCCGGGTCCCCACGGCTTTCCAGAGGATCCAGAGCTTGAGGCCATCGGCACGGCGGCCGCACTGGGGGCTCTTGTCCCCTGTGTCCAGGGACACGTCGTAGAACTTGTCCCGCTGGAACAGGTAAGAGGCCCCCACACCATGGCAGCGCTGCAGGAGCCCCTGGGAGGAGCAGGGGGCACCAAAATTAATGAGCGGGCCCGGAAGGCATCCTAGGAGCATGAATTCAGGATGGGGGGCACCTACGGAGCTGTCATGGAGCAGGAATGCCGAGCACTGCAACCCCACCATCAACAGCTTGTGGGGGTTCCAGGTCACTGAGTCAGCTCTGGTGGGGAGGAACAGCAGAGTTTGGGGGGGGCCCTGTGGGGAAAAAGGGTATCCCCAAAAGCTCAGAGGGTGGGTGGGAGTCTTTTGCAGGGGTAGGGGGAGGGACACACCTGTGGATGCCGGCAAGGAGATGACGGAGTCGGGGGGACAGGAGGGCGCTGCCCCCCCATGCTGCCTGCAGGAAAAGGGGGATCAGCACCCACAGGGGGACCCCTGAGCCCCCCGCCAGCCAAGCACCCCCGAACTCACGTCCACATGCAGCCATAGCCCGTGGCGGGCACAGACGTCGGCGATGGCATCCAGCGGGTCGAAGGCACCTAGGACAGTGGTGCCACTCGTGGCACACACGAAGAGGGGCTCCGAGCCCTGGGGGAGGATTAGGGAGGGGTCTGGGGGTATTGGAGGGTGCAGGGGGCATGGAAGGGGGTAGAGGGCAGGGGAGCACAGGGAGTCAAAAGTGGCCAGGATGGTGGCACAGAAAAAGAAGGGGCTCTGAGCCCTGAGTGGGCATTTGTGGGGACTTTGAGGGGGCTCAGGAGGAAGGCTGGGGGGTGCTGGAGGATACAGGGAGACATTGGGGGTGCAGGAAATGGGCTACAGAGGACGTTGGGGCAGACAGGAGACTGACTTTAAGGGGGGACAGGAGGTCTGGGGAGGACAGGGGACTTTGGTGGATTGAAGAGTTGAAGAGACAGTGGGGGGCATTGGAGGATATTCAGGTTATTTGGGGGGACATTGGGGAGGTTTGAGGAGACATTGCGGGACATGGAGGGTGGTTTGTGGACGTGGGAAAGGCTTTGAGAACATTGGAGAGGCTTTGGGGACTTAGAGGGGGACACACGGACTTTGAGGGAGCTTTGGGAACCCTGGGAAGGCCGTTGGGGATACTGCAGAGGCACTGGGGAGTTTGAGGGGCTTTGAGGTGTGCAGCCTCTCCTGACCTCAGCTTTCACCCTCTGGATCTCCTTCTCCAGCTCTTCCGGGATCATCTTCCCCCTGAAAGGAAGGGATAGGGATGGATACATGCAGGAATCCCCTAACCTGGGGTCCCTCGGGACCTCCCAGCACTTACCTCTCATCTGTCCGCACCAGGTGAACATTGTCCGTGCCAATTCCCAGGAGAGCAGCTCCTTTTAGGATGGAGTAATGGCTCTGGGCAGGAAAACAGGACTGGGATTGGGGGGACCCCAGGAACCAGATCTGGAGGCACCTCAGGGACCAGACTTGGGGTAACCCCAGATTTTGGGTAATCTCAGGGATCAGACTTGGGTTGACCCCACGGGCCAGGTTTTGGGGTAACCTGTGACCAGGTTTTGGGGTGACCCCATGGATCAGGTTTAGGGCAACCTCCAAGGATCAGCTTTGGGGCAACAGCAGGATCAGGTTTTGGGATGACTCCATGTGACCCCCTGGATCATGTTTTGTGGGGATCCCAGGGATCAGATTTGGAGTGACCCAGAGGATCGGGTTCAGTGTGACCTCAGGGGGCCACATTTGGGATGAGTCCAGGAATCAGGTTTTGGATGACCCCAGGGATCAGGTTTTGGGGTGACCCCAGGAATAAGGTTTGGAATGACCCCATGGATTAGAATTGGGATTACTCTGAGGATTAGGTTTTGGGGTAACCTCGAGCCCCCACTCCCACCTCCTGGGATGCAAACAGGCCCAGGCGAGGCAGGTCCCAGTTCCCTCTGCTCCGGCTCTCCGGGAAACGCCGGAATCGCGCCACATTCATGGCCAACATGTTGGACATAGAGCCACCTGCCCAGGACAGGGACCTCTGTTTCACCCCCAGGGCACCATGGACAGGCTGCCAGGGGCAGAGGGGGACAGGGATACCCCTCGGGAAGGGTCTGGGATACCGGGAGCGAAGATCCCGTCGCCGCTGCTCCACCCCACAAGCTCCCGGAGCTTGGCCAGGACCTGCTCTTCCATCAGCACCAGCACTGGGGCCACTTCGTATGTGTACCTGGAAGGGCCCAGCAGGAGTTGGGGGGTTCCCCTCCCCCTGAAACCTCAGAACCCCAAACAACTTTCCCCAGAGCCTCAGCACCCCAAAACCCTCCCCCCAGAACCCCCCCTCCATCAGCACCAACACTGGGGGCCAGATCAGGGGAGTCAGCAAAGGGTTTTGGCAGGTACTTCCTCATTTGGGCTCCTCAATCCCCCCAAAACCCTCCCTCCAAACTTGAGCAGCCCAAAATCCTCCCCCCACTCCATCAGCACCAGGAGCTCCTTGCAGGTGGATCTGGGGGAGGGGAGGGTCACAGCAGGTTTTTGAGGGGTCTCCCCACCCGCCAGCCCCTCTTTGGGAGTGTCGGGGGCTCACGGGCTCGTGTTGAGGGTCTCGGTGAGGAACCGGCCAGCCAGGGCGTGGTGGTCCAGCCCTGAGAAAAGCTGGTTGAAGAAGCGGGGGTGACCTGGGGGAACATGTTGGGGACAGAGGGTGGTCAGGGGAGGACATGGGGGGGGGGAGAGGGGGGAACAGAGAGAGATATGGGAGGGGATAGGGAGAAATGGGGGGGACCATGAGAGAGTTTGGGATGGCACGTGGGGGGTGGAACACGGGAAGATAAGGGAAGGACCTGGGAGGTTCAGAGGAGTCATAGCAGGGTCATAAGGAGACTGGGGAGACAGGAGGAGGACATGGAGGGCAGAATGAGGGGGTGTGAGGAAATGGGAAAATGAGGGGGCAGGGGGGATATAGGGGAATCAGGGGGGACACAAGAGGGACATGGAGGATGGGGGGACATGAAGGATCGAGGGTCGGGTAGGGAAGGAACAGATGGAACATGGGGGAGTTGGGGGCACATGGGGAGGGTCAGGGAGTGGATGCAGGGGGAAATGGGGGGGGGGGGGCACGGGGGCAGTCAAGCGAGACACAGAAGATCAGGGGTTCATGGAGGGGAACGTGGCAGGGGCCACAGTGTTGGACACTGGAGGCACCAGGGCCACACTGGGAACTGCTGGGCTGAAGTGAGAGCTGCCGTGCCAAATGGAGTTTGTGCAGAGCTAAACTGGGAGGCACTGGGCCTGCCCTGGGGCTGTACTGGTGTGCACTGGTGTGTACTGGGAGCGCACCAGTGCGGACGCTGAAGCGCAGCACGTCCCGGCAGCGCTGCAGGAGCCGCTCCCGCCCCTCCCCGTCGCTCCGCAGCTCCAGATCCAGCAGGTCCCGGAGCTCCTGCGGCTCCTTCCAGTCACACACCTGGGAAAGTGCTGGGAATGACTGGGAGGGACTGGGAACGGGACTGGAGGGGGAATAGGCTGGGAATGATGTTGAGAGTGGGACTGGGAATGGAAACAAGACTGGGAATGGGACTGGGACTGGAACCAGGAAACAGAATGGGAATGGGACTGGCACCGGAACTGCAAACAGAATGGGGAATGGGAATGAGAATGGGGCTGGAAGTGGGACTGCAAATAGGACTGGAAATGGAAACAAGATGGGGAACGAGACTGGAAATGAGAATGGGACTGCAACTGGGACTTACTCTCATTCCCAGCCCCAGTGCCACTCCCAGTCCTGTTCAGAGTATAAGATTGGGAAGGGGACTCAGAATGGGAACAGGACTTGAAATGGGAACGGGACTGAGAATGGCACTGGGAATGGGACTAGCTGTTGGAACAGGGCTGGAAGCAGGACTTGTATTAGGAACAGGATTGGGAATGGGACTGGAACTGGGTTTCAGAATGGGAATAGGACTGGGAAAGGAGCAATATTGTGACCCTCATCCCCTTCCATGTCTGCTTCCAGTCACACGCCTGGGAATGACTGGGAATAGGATTGGGAATGACTGGGAATGAGAATGGGATTGGGACTGGGACAGGGAATGACTGGGAACAGGACAAGCAATAGGGACAAATCGGGAACCCCACCCCTTCCCAGGGAGCTCCTTCCAGTCACATACCTGTGGGGACAGGAATGGGATTGGGATTGAGAATGGTACTGGAAACAGGAATAGGAGGGATGGGACTGGGGACCACCCCCCTCTCCCGAGTGCCCCAGTGTCCCAACCTTCTGTGTCACATCTGTGCTCTTCCGCACGCCCTCCTCCAGCAGGATCTGGAACACTTCCTGCAGGAATTCCTCCCCAGCGGCCGTGTCCAGGCCAGGACATTCCAATGAGATGCTGTCCCCAGACCCAGAGGGCTCAGCCATGGCAGGAGAACACAGGGAGACCCCAAAGTGCAGCGGGAGGGACCCTGGAATTGGCAGCAGGTGGCAGGAGTGGGGGATCCCAGGATGAGCTTCTCCTGGAAGGAGATAATCTTGGGATAAAGTGATCCCGGGACAAGGATCTTCTGGGATAAGGTGGTCCCAGAACAAGGTGATTGTGGGACAAGGATCTCCTGGGATAAGGTGATCCCAGGCTGAGCTTCCCCCGGGGATGAGGTGCTCCTGGAATAAGGCTCTCTCAGGATTAAATTCTCCTGGGATACGGCGATTCCAGAATGATGTTCTTCTGGAATGAGGTAGTTCTGGAACAGGATGATTGCAAAATTAGGTGTTCCCAGGATGGGTTTCTGCAGGCATCAGGCTCTCTGGACTCACCTCTCCTCTCACTTCTGCCAGCTGCAATTTTCCAAGATCAGGATTAGGTGATCCTGGGACCAGGGGATCCTAGAATTAGGTGCTCCCAGGAGAAGCTTTTCCTGGGATCAGGCTCCTCTGGATCAGGCTTTCCCAGCTCCTCTCTCTTCCCTCCCCAGGATGGAATTTTCCTCTGGTCACGTCGCCAGGGGGCAAGGAGCAAAGTCCAGGACTCGGGAAGGAACCCCGGAGGGTTCTGGGGACAGGGGGCAGGGTTAGGACTATGTCCCCGGATCTATGGGAAGAGTGGTGACCCCATATGACCTCCCACTCCCAGTGTCCCCACAACCCATTCCCAGTGTGGCCCCCATCCATTCCCAGGGTCTCCAAACTTATTCTCATTGTCCCCCTTGTCCCCATTGTGCAGCCCACCTGTCCCTAGTGTCCTCCCATCACTCCCAGTGTGTCCCCCCACCAGTGTTTGGTGTCCCCCATGTCCTGTGTCCCCACACCCATTCCCAGTGCCCTTCATTTCCAGTGTACCCCAAATCCCAGTGCTCCATTTCCAGTATCCCCCTCATTTCCCAGACGCCACGGGGAGAGCCAGTACCGGCCCCAGGGGGAGTGTGGGGGGACAAAAAGGGGGGCAGAGGAAAGGGGCGGACCAGCCCCCAAAAGGAGTAACGGGGGACACCCCAAGGGAAGGGGTGGGAGTGAGGGGGGGAGCCCAAAGCGGGGTTGTAGTGGGGGGTCCCCAAGGGTTTGTCGCGAGTGGGGGCCGCGGGGCGTGGCGCCGGCGGAGGATTGGCGGGTGGGAGGGTTCGGTCTCTGTCGCGGATGGGGTGACATGTAGGGGGCTGTAGTGGGTCCCGCTCGCGGTGAGTCAGGGGGGATCGACGGGGGGTGCGACCCTCCCCGGGTAGGTCCCTCCCCTGGAGAGGGCCGGGGGCTCTCAGAGGAGTCCAGGCCGCGCCGTTGCCATGGTAACTCCCCCCCCCAGCCCCCCCACGATGGCGGCGCAGCACTCGCCGTCACGCCGCCGCTCTGCGCATGCGCACGGAAGCCCGCACTTCCGCCCGGCGCCCTGCGGCCCCGGAAGCGGCGGCGGGGGCGGGGGCTTCCGGTTCCGGGTGGCGGTGGCGGCGGGGGGGCGGCGGGGCCGGGCTCGGGCGGTCGGAGCGCGGAGGGGCCGCGGCAGGTACGGATCGACCCCCTCGTGACACCCCCTGCGAGACTCTCCGGCACCCTGAGGGCCGCCTGGACTCCGACCGGCACCGGGGGGCCGTTCCCACGGGGGATGAGGGAAGGGGAACGGGCTCGGGGTGGGAGGGGGATGGGGAAGGATTGAGGGGAGGTCCCTAACGAGAGAGGCGGCCCCGATCTCCGGTGCGGCCCCTCCCGGCGTGACCCTCCCCAGGCCTTTCCCCGGTTGTGACCCCTCCCCGGGACACAGCCGCTGGGACAGCCCCGGTATCTCTGCTGTCCCCGGGGTCTCCCTGGTGCTCCCACCCCCTCCGTGCTCCCTCCCTCCCCGCTCACCCCCGGGCGTGACGCCCCCCCCGAGACTTGGTGATCCCCCACTGTGTCACCCCCCGACTCCTCCAACCCCCGCAAGTTACAGACACTCTCGGGTCCCCGGAACCGTCCCCACGCCCACCTCCCGCTCCCCAGAGTCACCCACCCTCGGGACCCCCATTTTCCCTCTTCCCCTGGGACACCCCCTGTTTCAGGAATTTCCCCCCCCAGTGCCATCCGGTCCTGGGACACCCCCCCACATTCCTCGCGGGGTGTCCCTGTTTCCCCCCCAGGCTCCCACCCCGAGGTCCTCTTCAGGCCCTTCTCTGACCCCCTCTGCCCCCCCACTGTTCCCCCTTGACCCCACCCCAACCCTCCCTCTGTTCCCCCCCTCCCCCGACCCCCCCTCTGACCCCTTTTCCTGCTGTTCCCCCAGGCGGATCCCTCTGGATTCAGCTCCGTCCCTGCAGATCCAGCACCCGCCCAGCTCGGGGGGTCCCGGCATTGGGGGAGAGCCCGGCCCTGTCTCCCCCCCCTTCCTGCCCCAGTGGCCCCCTCAGGAGGAGGAAGAGGAGGAGGAGGAGGAGGAGGAGGAGGAGAAGAAGGAATGGCGGCGCCGTGGCGGGTACTGGAGCCCGCCCAAAAATCCATAAAAATTTACTGATCCCACCTTTTCTTACCCCAAACGAGCTTTACCTGGGCAAGAAGTAAGGCCAAAGGCTCCCACAGCATGGCTCAGGTAATGAGCCCCCACCCTCTGCATCCTGACACCCCCAGGCCCAGGAATTTGGGGGAACAATGGCCCCAAAAAAATGGGAAAAGGGAAAGAAGAGGGGAGAGAGCTGGAGCTTCCCTCCCCCTGCGCCAGGGTGGGGGGTGCCTCCCCATCCTGCTTCAGGGGATATCACAGGATTATCCCTGTTCCCCTCAAGATTATCCTGATTTTCCCCAGAAATACCCTGAATTTTCCCCTTAGCCCTGAGGGCCTGTGAGGCCTCAAAAAAGGAGGTTCAAGCCGCCCCTCAACATGTGGATTCTTCCCAAACTTCCACAGTATTATCCCAAATTTTTCCCCTGATTATCCCAGTTTTCCCCAGGATTTCCCAAATTTCTTCAGTAGCCTTTAGGGCCCCAATAAAGGCAGGTCAGTCATTCAGTAGATGGTTTGGGAGTGTCTTTGCCTCGCCCCACCTTTCCCTCCCCACTTTTGGGGTTTTTCCAGAGTTATTCCTGGATTGTTCCAGTTTTCCCTGAGATAATCCAAATTTTCCCCAGGATTATCTTGAAATTTCCTGTTATCCATTAGATCCTCTCTGGGCTGGAAGAAGATTTTCCAACCCCAAACACACCCTGGGGTCTTCCCAGAGTTACCCCAGGATTATCCCAGTTTTCCCTGGTATTCTCTCAATATTTCCTCACATTTATCCAGAATTTTCCTTGTGATTATCCCAGTTTTCTCCAGGATTTCCCTAATTTCCCCAGTAGCATTTAGGTCCTGTCAGGCATCAAATTTGGGGCTCAACCCCCCCTAAACCCTCCTTCTCTGGGGCTCTTAACAAAATTATTCAGGAATTACCCCAGATTTTCCCCATAATTCCCCATTTTTTCCCTGGGATTATCCCCTAATTTCCCATTAACCCTTAGGTCCCAACAGGCCTCAAAAAAGGGGGTTCATCCTCCTCCATTCACAGTTTTGGGGTCTTCCCATTTTGCCATGGGTTTATCCCACTTTTCCACAGGATTATCCCAAAATTGCGCATAATTCCCTTGAATTTTCCCATTTGACTTTAAATCCTCATTGGGCTGAAAGAAGAGGGTTCAACCCCTTCTGTCCCACTTTGGGGGTCTTCCCAGGACTATTCTGGGATCATCCCAAATTTCCCCTGACATCATCCCCAAAGCTTCCCCAGATTACCTCAAACTTCCCTTGACATCATCCCAAAGTTTCCCCAGAATTTCCCTCGAGATCATCCCAAAGCTTCCCCAGGATTATTCCAAATTTCTCTCGTGATTATCCCAAAGTTTCCCCAGGATTATTCCAAACTTCCCTCGAGATCATCCCAGAGTTTCCCCAGCTTAACCCAAAGCTCCCATCAGGGCCCCAGAAGCAGGGGGCTGCTGCCCCACCCCCCTCCAGGGTGCCCCCCGGTGTTCCCGGGCTGGGGGCTGATCCTGGGGGTCCCTCCCTGTTCCAGGCGAGTCTCCTGGCCTGCGAGGGGCTCTCGGGCGTCTGCCTCGTCCCCACCGTCGCCAGCAAGAAGATGATGCCCAAATCCGGCGGGAAACAGGACGGGAACCGGGAACGGGGCTCCAGCCCTGACCTCCTGGTACGGAGTGGGACGCCCTGGCTGGGATCTGGCACCTTCCATGGGGGATCCCACCTTTGACTGGGGGATTTTGCCCTTAATTTGGGGGTTTATGCCGTCAGTCTGGCTTTTCCTACCTTTAATTTGGGGCTTCCCTGCTTTAATTTGGAGTTCTCCACCTTTAATTTGGAGTTTTCCACCTTTAATTTGGGTATTGCCACACTTAATCTGGGGGTTTCCACTTTTAATTTGCTTTTTTTATGTTTAATTTCTTTTTTTCTGACTTTTTTGGGGGGTTTCCAACTAATTTTTTTCCCTGCTTTAACTTGGGCTATTCTGCCCCAAAATTGGCATTTTCCACCTTTAATTTGCCTCTTCCTCCTTGAATTTGAATTTTTTCTCCTCGAATTTGAGGTTTTCTCCCTTTAGTCACCTTTTCTATATTTTGTTTGACCTTTTCCACTTCTAATTTGGCTTTTTCCTGCCTTTATTTGGCTTTTTCCTCCTTTAGTTTTCCTACTTTAGTTTCATTTTCCCACTTCTCATTTGACCTTTTTCTGCTTTAATTGAGTTTTTCATCCTTTCATTTCCTATTTCCGGCCCTTACTTGATTTTCCTTCCTTCACTTGCCCTTTGCTTTCTTTTGTTGGACTTTTTCTCCTTCATTTGGATTTTTCCTCTTTTATTTGGTCTTTTCCTGCCTCGGATTTTCCTGTTCTAATTCCATTGTTTCCCCTTCAATTCCATTATCCCCCAACCTCCCCATTCCCTGCTCATCCTGAACCCCCCTCCCCAATTTCCTGCCCCGATTTACCCTCCCTAATCCCCCCATCCCAATTCATGTCCCCCAATTCCTGCTCCCCCAACCTGCCCCAATTCCTGCTTGCCAAATCCCCCCTTCCCAATCCATCCTCCCCAATTCCTGTCCCCTTCCAAATCCCTGGTCCTTCCATCTCCCTTTCCCAAATGCCCCCCAATTTCTTCCCCCGTCCCAACTTCCCCCCTCGCCATCCCCCATCCCAATTCCTGCCCCCCAATCACCCCTTCCCAAACCCCTCCCTGCCAATTCCTGGACCCACAATCCCCTCTTCCCAATCCCCTCTCCCCAATTCCTGCCCTGTTCCAAACCCCTCCCAACTTCTGCTCCCCAAACCCCCCTTTCCAACCCCCACCCCAATTCCTGTCCCCCCCAGTCCCTCCGCCAGGACCCCGACAAGCCCCGTGCCCGCAAGGACGATGATGCTCCTGAGGCCTCCAACCCCAAGAAATCCATGAAAAAGGCAGGTCCCCTCCCCCAGCGGGGGGTCCCCCCTCGATTTTGGGGTCTGGGGGGGGTCGGGGGCCATCTCGGGGGCCGCTGACACCCCCTCGCCCCCCCGGCAGCGCCGCAAGCGGGTTCCCGGCGCCGAGGGACCCCCGAGCTCCTCCCGCCGAGGATCCCAGGTTTGCCGCCGCGCCGCACGAGGAGGAGGAGGAGGAAGACAATCTCCCAAACTCCGGCAGGCGCAGGACGGCCGGGGGGGGGGATTTGGGGGGGCTGCTGGGGGTCCCCCCGGCTCTGAACCCCCAAATCCCCCCCATTTCAGATGGTGGTGATTGAGCAAAACGGCTCCTTCCAGCTCAAGAACTTCATCTGCGACCACTGTTTCGGCGCCTTCCGGAGCAGCTACCACCTCAAACGGCACATCCTCATCCACACCGGTAATGAGCCCTCATTAATGAGCAGGCCCCCCACCCCCTCCCTCCACCGCTAATGAACCCTCGGTAATGAGCAGTCCCAGTCTCCCCGGCCCTTCCCTCACTAATTCCCGGCCGGAATTCCAGGGGAGAAGCCGTTCGAGTGTGATATGTGCGACATGCGCTTCATCCAGAAGTACCACCTGGAGCGGCACAAGCGCGTGCACAGCGGGGAGAAGCCCTACCAGTGCGAGCGCTGCATGCAGGTATTCCCGGAGAATTCCCGTGGGAATGGGCGGGGCATCCCCAGCGCCACCGCCAGACCTGAGCCCGCCTTGTCCCCGCAGAGCTTCTCCCGCACGGACCGGCTGCTCCGACACAAGCGCATGTGCCAAGGCTGCCAGACCAAGACCCCGCCCGACTCCCAGCTCCTGCTGTGAAAATCTGGAAATACCGGGAAGTTCAGGGGGTGCGGGAGGGGGGTGTTTCTTCCTGCACCCCCGCACATCACCATGCTCTGCCTCACCTGGATTTCTCACCCCTCTAAGGATGGGGAAGAACGCGAGTGCTGCCAGCATGAAAAAACTTGGATCGTTCCTGCCCTCCGGCCTAAAAACTTGGATTATGATCCCAAAAATCCTCCTGGAATCTTCAAGTGCCCCCCCCGCCATCGTTATACCCCTGAATCCACCCCTCCCCCTCTTAGGAAAGACTGGGAACCCCCAAACTGCCTGAAATCCCGGCGGATCCGGGATGCCTGTGCACAGGTAGGAGGGTCCCACTGGGAACAGCAGCATCAATCCCTCTCTTCTTTGGGAAAAGGAGGAAAACTGAAGATGTTGGGGAGTGCCTCAGCTTGGGGGGGTACACCCCTTTTTTTTTTTTTTTTTTTTGGAAAATAGGAAAAGGAATTTGGGGTCCCCCTTGAGAGGCGCATCCTGTGGGACACTCAGCAGCACTTCCCATTTCCTCTGGAACTCCTTCAGATTTTGGGGGGCTTCCCCTAATTCCACATAGTTTTGGGGTGCTGCCTATGTCCCCCCATGCTGGGAGGTCTGCGCCCTAGGTGGGGGCAAGGAAGGGGGGGCAAGGGGACCCCAGTTTCTGGGGAAACCCTGCTCCAAGGGAAAGGAAAACCCCTGGATCAGGGGCAAGGTGAGGGGGGCAGGAGCAGCCCCCAGAGACCACGAGGTGGGCCCTGCTCTTCCCCCCCATTTTGGGGGGTCCCTCTCCCCCCATCACAGACTGCTCCAAGGGGCAAGAGAGATGAGTTTGCGCCCCCCCATTTTTGTGCCCTGAACCCCCTTTCTGGGCCTGCAGGAGTTTTTGGAGGGGCCCAAATTTTGGGGACCTCCCCCAATGAAACTTCAAGAAGGACTTTGGCTCTGCTGAGCCCATTCCCCCAAATTTGTGGGGCCCAGGGGGGCAGTTCGGGGGCTCCGGCAGGGTTGGGGTGCTGGGGGAGGTTGGGGGATTCTGGTGGGAGAGGTGGGGGGGGGGGGGGGAACTCCAGGGTCCCCCAGCTGCGAGGGCTCCCAGCTCCCTCACACCCCCTGGCTTCATTTTTGGGGTGTTTTGTTGGGATTTAGGGTTTAATACAGTTATTTTGCTATGGGGGGGAAGCGGGGTGCAGCCCTGGGGGGGGGAGGGGGGGCGGGGGGGGGTCACTTTTAAACTGTAGATTTTTCTAAGGGTCCCCAAATTTTGTGTCCCCCCTTTCCACTGTGTCCCCCCAGTTTCCCCCTCCACTGTGTGTCCTCCCTCCTCCTTTAGGGTTTATTTAAATAAAAACTTGGGTTTTTGCCTTTTTTAACCCCAAATTTAAGTCCTTTGGGGAGCGAGGGGGGACCCCAGAACCCACTCATGCCAAACAAAGTCAGGGGAGGTTACATTGGGACTGTGGGGGATTTAAATTGGGGAGGGGCACAGAGGTGTCCCCTCTTTATAGCTAGGGGTAGTCCCCGGGTGACCCTCTTATTCTGGGGGGTCCTCCCAATTGGGGAGGGGTCCTCAAGTAGCCTCTTTGTCCCTGGGGGAGTCTCTAAGTCAGAAGGGACCCCAGGTACCCCCCCCTCCCCCGTACCCCAGGGGTGCCCCCTCACCTCAGGGGGGGGTCCCAAGGTTCCCCTCTCCCCCCAAGTCACCTTTACAGCCCCCCCACCCCAAATTCATTACTCCCCCCAAAATTTCCATAACTTTATTTTGCAAAAATAGAAAAGTCCCATGTCCCCCCTGAGCGCGGGAGGGGGTGGGTGGGCTGTAAACATGGCAGGGGGGCCCCCCAAAAAGGGGGGAATTAGCAGGGTGCAGCAGCGGGGGGGGGGCCCTGTTCTGAGGGGGCCCGATGTAAACGCAGAGGAATAAATAGGGGTGAAAGTGCAGCCCCCGGGGGGGGTACCCTTCTGTGTAGTGTAACAGGCTCCCCTTGAGGGCTCTGCACCCCCACATTCAGGGGGGCAGTTGTAGGGGGGCCAGCAAGGCCAGACCCTACAATCCAGCCAGGCTGGGGGTAACAGAGAGTTGGGAGGGCAGTTGGGTCTGGGGGGACCCCCAGGATTTTGGGGTCACCCTATGGCTTGAGCCCACCCCGAAATGGGGGGAGGTTGTGGGGGTCACCTTGTGTCCCCCATCTTTGGTCTCTGTAGTGTTTGGGGGGCCACCAGGGGAGGGCAGTTTTGGGGTTTCCCTCCTCACCCCAACAGCATCAAAAAGCAAAACCCACAAGCAGCCCCCCACCAATACAAACAATGTGTCCCCAGATTTGGGGGGTAGGATGTCCTGGGGGAGAAGGGGGGTGTGTCCCCCCTCGCAAATCCACCCTGTGTCCAATAAATAAATCATGGGGGGGCACCGTGGGAGTGCCAGGCATTAATTTGGTGGGGAGATGCTGGGGCCCCCAACTCTCCCCCCCCTCACAGCCCCCCCAGTACAAGGGGAGGGTGGCAGCAGGGTCTGAGGAGGTTTTGGCGTGAAGCTGAGGTTTGGGGGGTGCCCCCAGACTCCCCCAGCTTAAGGCAATAGCTTTGCTCTGTCAGTCTCTGCCCCCTTCCCCAAATTCGGGGGGGGCACTTTGGGGAGCTCCCCCTCCCTGGAGCAAAAGGGAGGAGGAAGGCAGCTTCCCTGGAAGGCAGCTCTGAATGTCCCACCCCACTGGGGATGGGTTTTGGAGATCCTCCCCGAGCTGGGGGCGGCTATGGGGATGTGGGGGGGCCAGGGGGACTGTCCTGGGCGGCAGGAGGCTCTGGGGGCGGGGGGGGTGCATCCCCCCCCACTTCGGTGAAGATTTCGGGGTTCTCCAGCATTTCCCGGATCAGGGGGGGCATCGGCCCCGGGATCTCCGTGCGCAGGGTGATGGCTCGTTCTGCCCCTGGGGGAGCCAAAATGTCAACACCCCTGAAGGCCTTGGGCCCCTCCTGAGAGATGGAACCCCCTTCCAAAAAATGAGCTTCAACACCCTCTCAAATTTCAACTCCCGCCCAAAACCCTGAACCCGCAAAACCTTGTACCCCTCCAAGACCTTGAACACCTCCAAGACCTTGAACACCTCCAAAATGAGCTTCAATTGCTGCAAAGCCTTGCTGCAAACCCCACAAGAGATTGAATCTCCCCCTGAGGCTTTGAATCCCACCCAAAAATGAACTTCAGTGCCCTCCCAAATGTCAACAGTCCCCAACTTTCAAAACCCCACAAAAGCTTCAACGCCTTCAAAACCTTGAACCTCCCCAGATACCCTGAACAACCCCAAAATGAGCTTCAGACCCCGCCACCCCCCCACCCCCGCCCCGCACTGCCAAAACCTTGAAACACCCCCAGGACCCTCAACTGTGCCTCCCTGAGAGCTTCAAATCCTGTGGTGCCAGGGGCAGGTTTGGGGGTGTCCTGATGGGTTTTGGGGTCCTGGGAAGGTTTGTGGGTTGCCCTCTTTGGTGGTGACTTTGAACAGCATTTGGGAAGATCACTGTGGCTAGGGGGTTTTGGGGGGATCCCAAGGGGGTTTGGGGGGTTCTGGGGTCCTGGCAGGGTTGCTGCAGTTTGGGGGGCCCCGGGGATCTGGGGGTTGCTCACCCTTGGTGCTGATGCCACGCAGGTCAGTGATTTTGAGCAGCATCCGAGGGAAACGCTGAGGCTGCCACGGGCGCCGGCGCCGGGCATAGACCCGGAGAGCCTCGAGCAGTGGCTCCTGCAGCCGCTCCACGCGCCGGGGCTGCTCCAGCTCCATCCGGTCTGGGGAGAGAGAGACACCACCTGCATAGACATCGTCCCCATTTCCCCTGTCCCTGCGTCCCCATGTCCCCACATGCCCATCTTCTGGAGATCCCCATCTCCCCCCAGTATCCCCTCATGTCCCCACTTCCGCAGTTGAGCGGCCACAACTCAGTCCCATGTCCCCATGTCTGCCATAGCCCTGATACGCTCCCAACGTCTCTGCAATGTCCCCCAAAACCTCACCCTGACAGATGAGGCAGATGGCACTGGGCAGCCCTGGCTCAGTCCCCTGTCCCCCCCATCCTCCAATGTCCCCCATGTCCCCACCCCACAGATGAGCAGCCCTGACTCAGTCCCCTGTCCCCCCCGTGTCCTGCAATGTCCCCCATGTCCCCACCCCACAGATGAGCAGCCCTGACTCAGTCCCCTGTCCCCCCCGTGTCCTGCAATGTCCCCCATGTCCCCACCCCCACAGATGAGGCAGATGGCACTGAGCAGCCCGGTCTCGGTGTCATCGAGCTGCAGCGGCAGCAGCTGCCCCGCAAAGGCGAACACGAGGTCGGTGAGGGGCCCGAACCCCGCGTTGTGCATCTGGGTCCGGGTCAGCGTCAGCCCGTCTGAGAACGTCATCGTGTCCTGCTCTGGCGTGTAGCGGGTGCAGATCCGCAGCATCTGTGGGGCAGGGACCCCAAAATCACCAAGGGGCACCACAATACATCCAGGGACACCAAAAATCCATCCAGGGTCACTGAAATCACCCAAGGGCAATAGAATCCACACAGGGACAATAAAAATCCACAGAAGGGCCTGAAAACACGTCCAGGGACACCAAGAATCCACTCAGGGTCAGCCCATCCCATCACTGTGTCCTGCTCTGGAATGAAGCAGGTGCAGATCCACAGCATCTGCAGGGCAGGGACCCCAAAATCCACCCATGATCTGCCCATCCTGGAGCATTGTCCTGTCCTGTTCTGGCTCTGCCACAGGACAGACACAGCACTGGGTGGGGGTCGGGGTCAGGGACACCCCAAAATAGCCCAAGGTCACAAAAAGCACCTAAGGGACCATAAAGTTTCCCACCAAGGGATCCTCAAACCCACCCAGGCCCTCCCAGGAGACCTCCCAGCCCCTCTCCAGGATATCTGTCTGTGGGAGGCGAGGTCAGGACCATCGTGGGCCACCCCAAGCCCCTTCAAGGAGCCCCTAAGCCCCCTGAGGAGCTCCCCCCAAGCCTCACCAGGATGTCGAGGCAGGCAGCCTTGAGCAGAGTGATCTGGTCGGCCATGCTGAGCCCTGTGAAGCCTGGGAGCCTCTTGGCAAACTCCACAATTTTGATGATGCACTTGGTGGCCAATTCGCTGAACTTGTCCCACAGCCCCAGGTCCAGCTGCACCCGGTGGTCAGCGCTCGAGTTCTGGGGGCACGGGGGGGCCACGGCTGTTAGGGGACTGTTCAGGAGCCCCTGGGACCCCCTGGAACCTCTGGGACCCCAACCCCAGCACCCTGAACTTGTCCCACAGCCCCAGGTCCAGCTGCACCCAGTGGTCAGTGCTCAGATTTTGGGGGGGGATGGGCTCAGTAATGGGGGTTCAGGGTGGACTGGGACTCCCTGAGACCACTGGGACCCCCTGAGACCCCCAGTCTCAGTAACCCCCAGCCCCAGGTCCAGCTGCACTATGTGGTCAGTGCTCAGTTTATGAGGGACACAGGCTCAGTTATGGGGGTTCAGGACCTGCTGGGACTCCCTGGAAAGTGCTGGCACTCAGTGACCCCCAGCCCCAGGTCCAGCTGCCCCCCTTACTCAGCAGCTGAGTTTTCAGGGGTCAGGGTGTGCAGAGACCCCGCTCTGAGCTCCAGCATTAGAGTCCCTCCTACAAGTAAGCCCCCAAACACCACCCACGACCCCCAGTGCTGTCCCAGTGCCCCCCTACCCCTGAACTTGTTCCCAGCCCCCCCCCTCCTCCGCTAGGGCTCAGCACTTATGGTTTGGAGGGATCAGGAGGGAACAGAGACCCAACTGTAGGTGTGAGGGCTGGGGTTGGGGCCACCCCCAAAGGGACCCCCAAAACCCCCTAAGCACAGAAACTTGGTGCCCCACTCCCTCTGAACATGTCCCCAGCCCCAGCTGCCCCCAGTGCTCATGTTTGGGAGGATCAGGAGGGAGCAGCGACCCTGCCCCAGATCCAAGGGCTGGGGGAGGGTTGGGGCCCCCCCTTGGTCCCCCCAGACCCTCAGCCCTGCTCACCGTGGTGTACTTGCCCAGCTGGCCCAGGGAGGGGAAGGTCTCCTGGTGGGCTCTGCTCACCCTCCGCACCAGCTCGGCCAGTTCGGGGCTCAGCTCATCCCCACCCAAATCCTCCTTCACCTCCTTCTTCCTCTTGTTCCGGTCGTTCCGCACGGCTGGGGGGGGTGGGATTGGGGGTTGGGGGCATTGGTGTGCCCCCTCAGATCCCTCTCAGGTGGGGTTTCCTCCCCCAAAAATCCCCCATGGGACAGGAACATCCCCACCATGAGCATCCCCAGAACCCTGGGACCCCTCAGCAAGGCTTTGGGGGAGGGGTTCTCAATTTTAGGCAATTCCTCTGCAGGACCAAGGGGGGAAAGCCTCACACCCAAGGAGGGAAAGCCTCATACCCACAGTCCCCTCCACAGCCCCAAATCCTCCCCAAGTCCCTCCCAAGGACAGGAACATCCCCAGGCCCACCGCGACACCACCAGGGCCCCTCAGGAATGTTTGGGAGGGTCCCCAACTTCGGGGGACCCCGGCCCAGACCCCCTCGCACCTTCCTTGGACATTCCGACCTGGAAGCACTTCTGGAGGCGGCAGAACTGGCAGCGATTGCGGGTGACCTTGTCGATCTGGCAGTTGCGCTCCCGGTGACACGTGTACACCATGTTCTTCTGGATGCTCCTCCGGAAAAACCCCTGCAGTGGGAAAACGGGGAGTCAGGGCACCCCCAAACTGGGGGCACCACTATCACACCCCCAGGGATCCCAGTAAGGCTCCCCAGTGCTTGGGGTGGAGCTCCTCGGTGGTTCCCCAGTATCCCAGGATGGGGCACAGGGCTTGGGGAGCTCCCACTTCCCCAGGGGGTGCCCACTGGCCTAGGGAGGAGTCCCCATCCCCCAGGCATGGTCCCACTCGCTCCACAGGGTCTGTGATGTCCCCAAGTGTCCCCATTACTGCTCCCCAGTGCTTGGGGGATTCCCACTCTCCCAAGGGGTCACCAGTCCTCAGGTGGATCCCCACTGCCTGCGGTGAGCCCCTTTTATTGGGGCAGGTCCCCAGTGATGCCCCCTCCTCCAAGTGCTGGGTCCCCAGTGCCCCCCCTCCCATCACAGGGTCCCCACTGCCCCCACCCCCAGGGTTTCCACTGTCTCGGGGGTCCCCTTGCCCGGGGGGTCCCGGGACCCCCGGCTCCCCCGCACCTTGCAGCCCTCACAGGAGCTCACTCCGTAGTGGTAGCCAGAGCTGCGGTCACTGCACACGAAGCAAGGCTTGTGCACGCGGGGCGGGGGCGGTGGCGAGGGGGGGCCCGTGTCCCCCAAAACCCGCCCAGGGGAGGGCTCCAGGGCTGCGGGGGCAAAAGATGGAGGGAGTTAAACAGCCCCTCTCAAGCCCTCTCCAAAGGGGCCCCAGCCCACAACAGGGGCTGGAGGAAACTGAAGCACAAACTGAAGGGGGCTTCAGTGTGATTTTGGGGGTCTCGCTGTCACCTCCACGGCCCTAAAACCTGAGTTGCAAATCCCCAAAATCGGGGCTGGGGGGGCTGAAATCCGGGGATTCCACCATGGGTGCGGGACATATCAGTGTTCACCCTCTCCCCTCTGATCCCCAACACCTGGCGTGGGGAGGTACCCAGCTTCCCCAAACCCCAAAATCCGGGAGAAGGGTCCCCAGCCCCCTCAATTCCCCCCCTCGCAGTGCCGGGGGTGACACAGGGGGGAGGGAAGAGCCCCCCGACGCGCAGCCCGGGCGGCAGTGGGGGAGGGGCGGCTGGTTTCAGATTTTTTTTTTGGGTAGGTTTTGTGTGTTTTGCTAAAAAAAACCCAAAATTGCTGAAATTGAGGAAATTCCGGCCTCGAGCAGCGCGTTTGTAACCGCGGGGGAAAGGGGGAGCGAGGGGACCCCGCCCAGCGCGTGCCACGGGCACCCTAAAATAACCCGGGGGGGCGGGGGAGGACCCCACCCTAAAAAAACGAGGCCGAAATTGGGGATCACACTCCGGCCCCCGTCACGGGGACCCACCCAGGCGCACCCCAGGTTTGGAGAGGGCTGGCTCTGACCCCCCCCCCCCCCGCATCAATACTGGGGATTCCCCGCGGAGGGTTGAGGCGGGGAGGGGGTTTCATTTGCGGGGTGCACATTTGGGGGACCCCACCGTGCCTGTTTTCTCTTAAAGTTTGATTTTTGAAGGGGGAGGAACCCAAATTAAAGCATCCACGCCCCAAAAAACAGCGCCCCAAAAAACAGCACCCCAAAATCGGGGACCACGACTCTGTGGGGCCCCCAGTTTTCTGGGGTCTCCACGCTCCAAGGGGCAGTCTCCCACCAGGCCTTAAACTGGGGGAGGTGGGGGGAAGTTCCTCCGCCCAGGGTGGAATTTGGGGGGGCCACGGGGGTTCCCCTCAAAACCCGGGGGGTGACGCCCCCCCCGCCCTGCTGAGAAGGGCCCCCTCCCCCCCGTCCCCACGCCAAGTGGGGTTCGGGCGGGTTTGGGGCAGCCCCGCAGGGGTTAAAGTGCCACATTGGCAGCGCGGGGGGGACGCGGGGGGACGCGGGCGCGGCCACGACTGGAACCAGTTAGGCCGAGGAACTGGGAGGGGGGGAGGATACAGGAGGGGGCAATGCACCACTGGCATAGGTGGAAGGGGGGAAATGAGGGGCGTTTTAGGGGATTCTGTCCCCTCCCACCCCGTTTGTGCCCAGATGTACACGGTAGGGTTCCTGTGGGGCCCCCAGGACCCCCCTCGTGGGCCCCCCCAAAACTGGGTGCCTCTTTCTACCCTCACACAGGGGTCTGCGACTCCCCGAAAAGAACAAGGTTCGGGGCCCCCGAGCCCCTCCAAAGCAGGGTCCAGGACCCCCGACCTCCCCAAAAGTGTCCTGTGTGGTCCATGTCCCTGTGCCCCTCCAATACCGGGTCCCCATTTCTGACCCCCAAAGGGCTCCGGGACACCGCGACCTCCCCCAAAACCAGGCTCCAGGTCCCTCGAGCCCCCAAAGGGGCTCCCCCAGTGCGGTCCCCGCGTCCCTGTGCCCCCCCCGCCACCCCGGGTCCCTCCTGGGGGGAATTTGGGGACGTCACTCGCCCCCCGCCGCGCGCACGCCCCCCCGGCCACCCCCTCGCGTCATTCCCGCACACGCCCAGGCCGCTCCGGCACCCACGCGCGTCACTCCCGCCACCCCCGCGGCACCCCCGGGTCACCCTCACCCCCCCTCAGGAGCGTTCACACCCTGGGACACGCTCGCACCCCAGCTCCCGGCACACCCACGCACCCACCCGCGGACACGGGGCCAACCCCATGCCCGCCCCGACACGCCGCCTCCCGCACACGGGCACTCGCTGGCACACCCGGGCTCACTCTCGGAGACCCCTCCCCACGGCCCCGACCCCCCCACGCTCCCCACACCCACTCGCAGCCGCGCCCCCGCCTCTCCCGCGCAGTCACCCCAGCGGGGGCACAGCCAGCGCACGCTCACGCTCATTTACACACGCACTCACACGCCCAGAGGGTCTCCCGAGCGCCCCGAGCACCCACTCGCGACACGAACACTCCCCACGCACCCACCGCGCGCCCGCACTCGCTCTCGCACCCGTTTGCACGCTCAGTTCACACCTGGCCGCGCTTCCCCGCCCCCCCAGCCCCACACACACTCGAGAACCCTCCCACCCCTCGAGCGCTCCCGATCCCCCTCACCCCTCGCCCCCGGCCCCCCCGGTACCTCTGCGGGCCGGGCCCCCGCAGCCGGCGGGCACCGGGACCCTGCGCAGGGCGCAGCCCCCGCGGTTCGTCACGTCGTGCAGCCGCCGCGGCGCCGCCGCCGCCTCCACGCAGCCGAACATGGCGAGCCCGGCCCCCCCGGGCCCCCCGGGCCCGCCGCGATCGGTCGCGATCGGCCCCGGTCGCGATCGGCCCCGAGCGGCCCCGGAGGGTGCGGCTGCGGGGGCGGGGCCTGAGCGAGGGGCGGGGCCTGAACAAGCTGGGGCTGGAAGGCGAGCGGGGAATGGGGCGGGGTCTGGGCGGGGCTTCGGTGGGAGGTTGTGAACGGCGACGGGAAACGGGGCGGGGCCTGGAGGGGCGGGGTCGTTTGGAATGTGAGAGCTGGAGTATGGGCGGGGCTTAAATGGGCGGGGCTAAATTCGGAACAGGGCCGGGGTTGAGATGGAGGGGCTTGGAAGGGGAGGGGCCTGGAGTGGCCGGGCTGAGCAGGAACGAGGCGTGGCCTCAGGGATGGGCGGGGCTGGACGGGGAATGGGCGGGTATTGGAGCACTGGGCGCGGCCTGGGGCGCGGGCACGCGGTGTCTCGTACACACGTGTCATATGTGTCACACGGTATCAGGCGTGTTTGTTCCCTCCGTGTGTCCTCCCTCCCTGGGGGGCACCCAGGCCCCGCCCCCTGTCTCCCCCAACCCCTCCCAGTCCTCCCAGTCCCCGCGTCGTCACGCCCTCCCCAGTCCCTCCCAATTCCACGCCGTGCACTCCCAGTGCTCATGTCATCACCCGTCTCCCCAGTCCTCCCAGTTCTTCCAGTCCTTTCCAGTTCCCTGTCACTACCCCAGCCCTTCCTAGTCCCTCCCAGTCCCCTTGTCACCCCTCAATCCCTCCCAGTCCTACCAGTTCTCCCAGTCCCCCGCGCCATCTCCCCAGTCCTTCCCAGTCCCTTCCAATCCCCTTGTCACTTCCCCCAGTGTGTGCACTGTGGACAGGTGTGTGCCAGCATGTCCAGGTGTGTGTGAGCATATCCAGGTGTGCACAGGTATGAGTGGGTGTGCGCAGCTGTGTCTGGGTGTGCAAGGGCTGTGCCAGCACCGCCTGCCCGACTGCATTTCTGGGGCTCTGCAGGAGTAACACACCTGTAACAACATCCCTGCACACGGGATCATTGCACAGCTCACACACCTGCACACAGGATCATTGCACATGTCACACACCTGTACAGAGGATCACTGCACAGGTCACTGCATGTGTCACACACTTGCACACAAGTTGATCACATGTAAAGAAAGGCATGTCACACATCTGTACGTGGGGATGATCACGTCACTGCGCGTGTCACACACCTGAACACAGGATGGTCAGGTGTCACTGTGTGTGTCACACAGCTGTACATAGGATGATCACATGTCACTATGTGTGTCACACACCTGTACACGGGATGATCCCATGTAACTATATGTGTCACACACCTTTACACGGGATGGTCATGTGTCACACACCTGTACATGCGATGGTCACATGTCACTGCACGTGTCACACACCTTTACCCAGCCTCCAGTGAGCACACACATGTCTGGGCATGAGGACACATGTGCAGGGTGTGTCCCTGCACATCACACACACGCACACGCGTGTCCCCATGTCCGGACATGCGTGTAACCCACCCCCGCCTCTCCCCCCCGTGCCGGGAAAAGGGGAGGGGAAGGGCTGGAGTGGGGGAGGGGCAGGAATGGGCTCATGGAAAATGTTTTGGGTGGAAATTCCTCTCCCCGCCCCTCCCCCACTGCAGCTCAATGGCCCCTTTGTGCAGCCCCGGCCCTGCCCCCGCCACGCTGGGACCCCCCCGTGTGTCTGGCCCAACCCCCGTGTCCCCCCGTTTGTTCTCCCGTTTGTCCCCCCATGTCTCCGCACAGCCCCCATGGCCCCATAATTTCCTGTGAGCCCCAATCGTGTCCCCCGTGTCCCCCGTGTCCCCAACCTGTGTCTCCTCAGTAGCATCCCCCCGTAATCCCCGTGACCCCCAAGTCACCATAACTCTGGGTCCACCCAATCGTGTTGCCCCATGTCTTTCGTGTCCCCTGTGACCTCCCCATGTCCCCAGGGTCCCGTGTGTCTCCCCATGGCCCCCGTGTCCCTTATGCTGCTGCATGCCCCATAACCCCTTCCTCCCCCAGTCGTGTCTCCCCGGTGTCCCCTGTGCCCTACCATGCCTCCATAATCCCGTGTCTCCAACCATGTTCCTCATGTCCCCTGTGCACCCCTATGTCCCCTGTGTTCCCCCAGCTGTGTTCCCCATGTCCCCGCACATCCCCATGTCCTCCATGTCCCGAACGTCCCCCATGTCCTGTGTGTCCCCCCATGTCCCTGTGTCCCCACACTGCCCCCAAACTCATGTTCCCTGCCCTCAATTTCCTCCATGTCTCCCGTGTCCCCTGTGCCCCCCCATGCCTCCTGTGCCCCCCGTGTCCCCGGCGCCCTCCAATATCCCCTGTGCCCCCCTGCATCCACTGTGCACCCCCATAACCCCTGTGTCCCCCTGTGCTCTCCCGTATCCCTTGTGCCCCATCGTGTCCCCGGTGCTCTCCCATATCCCCCACCCCACTGCACCCCCCTCATTCCCCCTATCCCAGGTCCCCCCATGTCCCCCGTGTCCCCCCACCCCCCATCTTCCCCATGTCCCCGGTGTCCCCATGTCCCCTGTGCCCCACTCGGTGTCCTTATGTCCCCGTGTCTCTCACCCACGGGTGCCGCCACGTGCCCCCCCCGCTCCCCCCGCTCAGCCGCTTTGCCCGGTAAATCCCCGGGGGGGGCCGTGGGTTGCGGGGGGGGAGGCTCGGCCATGGGGCTGGGCTGGCCGCGACCCCGGCCCCGCCGGCGCGGGGGAACGTCCCCGCGCTGTCACCCCCCCTGTCACCTCCCGCCCTGCTGCGCCCCCCCCTTCTGCTCCCCGCCCTGCCCCTTCTGCTCACCCCCCTCCTGCTGCCCCCAGTGCCACCCCCCGCCCTGCTGCGCCCCCCCCTACTGCCCCCTGCCTTGTCACCCTTCCTGCCACCCCTCCTGGTGCCCCCCACCCCCCTGTCCCCAGTGTCACCCCCCACCCCAGTGCTTCCCCCAGTGCTTCCCCCAGTGCTACCCCCTGCCCTGCTGTCCCCAGTGTCCCCCCCTGCCCTACCACCCCCCTCCTTGCCCCCCCCAGTGTCACCCCCCTCCCTGCTGCCTCCAATATCACCCCCCGCCCTGCCGCCCCCCCTGCTGCGCCCCCCCCGCCTGTCCCCAGTGCCAAGCCCCGGCCTGTCCTCCCCCGTGTCACCCCCGATGCTGCCCCCCCCCGCGCCGCGTCCCCCCCCGGCCCCGCCTGAGCCTCAAGTGAGGGGGGCCCGGCCCCCCCGTGCCGCAGCGCGGACCCCCGGAGGCAGCGGTGAGTGAGGGGCGGGCAGGGCAGCCCCCGGTACCGGGACACGGAGAGGGGGTTCCGGGCGGTTCCGGGGGTACGGGGGGTACCGGGGGGGTCACCAGGGGGGTTTGCTCGGGGGTTTCCCGGGGGTTTGCTCGAGGCTCTTCGCACGAGCTCTCTGAGGGCGCGGGTCCCCACAAACCCCCCGCGGCGAGTCAGGGGGCGGCTCTTTGGGCTGGAATGCCGCACCCCCCCCACGGGGGGTACAGTGGGGGACACTCGGGGGTCTCCGCAATCCCCCGTGTGCTGTCTGAGGGTCCCTCGGGGGGGGCCCCACCGGTCCCCGCGGGTCTCTGGGTGTCTCTGTGGGCACCTGGGGGGCCCGAGCGGGGGGGCGCGGGGCCTGTGTCACGTGACACGGGCCAACATGGCGGCGCCCATGGGACCGGAAACGGAAGTGGCTCGGCAGAGGCGCCGCGGAGCAGCTGCGACGCCAGTGGGGCCCGGGGGTATGGAGGGGACCCTGAGGGACCCGCGGGTTACCGGAAGGGATGGAGGGGGTTTGGAGGGTCTGAGAGGTGTCTGGGGGCATCCTATTGGGCAACTCTGGGGTCGGGGGGGGGGGGCTATGGGAGTGGAGGGGGCGCTGTATGGCTCTGTAGGGGGTATATGTGGGGGGCTTAAGGAGGATTTGGGGTGCGAGGGTCCTGTGGGGGGGTGTGGGGGTTCTATGAGGGTCTTATGGGGAGTCTGTGGAGGTTCTATGTGGGGCCCGTGGGAATCTGGAGCGTAGGGGGTATGGGGGTCTGTGGGGGGTTGTGGGGAACTCTGGTGGGGGTTTAGGGTCTGTGGGGGTTCTGTGGGGCCTGGGGGGGGGGGGTCTGTGTGGCCTTGGAGGGGTGGCCTGTGGAGGAGCTGTGGGGGACTGTGTGGCGTATCAGTGATGCTGGGAGTCCCTGTGTGGTGGGGGGTCCCTAGGGAACCCACGGGCTGTCTGAGGAATTTGGGGCACCTGGGTGGTGCCTCGGGACTGTCCCAGTTCCTCCTAGTGCTGATCTCCCTTTTTCCCTTCCCCAGGCCCTCCTGAGCCCCCTCCCCACCATGTTCCTGCTGCCCTGCTCTGCCCTCGCCCTCCTCCTCCTCACTTGCCTGGCTCTGGAGCCGGCCCCGCGCCGTCCCCCGCCCTCCAACCCCGCGTTCCGCAGCTTCCAGCGGCAGTTCCTGCTGGGATACCTGCCGGCACTGGCCGCCGACTGGCTGCAGGGCCCGCTGCTCTTCCAGCTGCTGCACAGCCGGGGCTTCCTGCGCAGCCAGATCGCCACCCTCTACTCCTGCGGCTTCGCCTCCAACGTCGCCTTCGGCCTCGTCTCCGGGGTTTTTGTGGACCGGCTGGGCCGGAAGAAGTCCTGTGTGCTGTCCTCGGTGCTGTGCTCCGTGTCCTGCCTGCTGCAGCTCTCCCACGATTTCCTGGCCCTGGCGGCCGCCCGGGTCCTGGCAGGGCTCGGCACTTCCCTGCTCTTCTCTGCCTTTGAGTCCTGGTACCTCCATGAGCACCTGGAGCGCCACGACTTCCCTGCCGAGTGGATTCCTGACACCTTCTCCCGCGTGGCGCTCTGGAACAGCGGCCTGGCCGTGGCAGCTGGCCTGCTGGCCTGGCTGCTGGCCGAGGGGCTGCTGCTGGGCCCCGCGGCCCCGTTCCTGGCGGCACTGCCCTTCCTGGCTCTCTCGGGGATCTTCACTGGGAAAAACTGGGATGAGAACTACGGGAAGAGCCGGCCCTGTGGGAAGGCCTGCGGGGAAGGCCTTCGGGGCCTTGTGTCCGAGCCCCGGGCGCTGCTTCTGGGGCTGGTCCAGGCCCTGGTGGAGAGCATCCTGCTCATCTTTGCCTTCCTTTGGACGCCGGTCCTGGAGCCGCACGGGATCCCGCTGGGAATCGCCTTCTCGGCATTCATGGCCGCCAGCGCCGCGGGCTCGGCGCTGTTCCGGCGCGGTGCCACCGGGAGGCTCCGGCTGCAGCCGCTGCGGCTCCTGCCCGGCTCCGTGCTGCTGCTGGCGCTGGCGCTCGTGCTCCTGGCCCTGCCGCTGGACGCCCCCGGCGACTTCTTCGCCGTGCTGCTGCTGCAGCTCTCCTGTGGGATCTACTTCCCGGCCATGGCGTTCCTGCGGCGCCGCCTGGAGGGCGGGGGTAATGCGGCGGGAGGAGCGCGGTGGCTGCGGCTGCCCCTAGGCCTGGGGGTGGCGCTGGCACTGCCAGCGCTGCCCGGGGACCCCGCGGGGACACGGGCCGTGCTCGGGGCCGCCGCCCTGGCGGCGCTGGTGGCGCTGGGGGCAGCCGGGGGGGTCCTGGGCACCAGCCGTGGGGACGAGGGGCTGAGGGTGGGGGACGAGGGGCTGCTCGAGGGGGACACTGGGGAGTGACAGGCACACTGGGACAGGGACACTGGGACAGCTCAGCAGCGACACCTGGCTCTGATGGGGACACTGGGACAGTTTGAGGGGGTCACCAAGGTGTGACAGGAACACTGGGCTGTGACAGGGACACTGGGACAGCTCGATGGGGACACCGGGGTGGGACAGGGACACTGGGACAGCTCCATGGGGACACTGGGGTATGACAGGGACATTGGGGCAGCTCAGTGGGGACACCGGGCTGAGACAGGGACAGGGGCACTGGAACAGCTTGACAGGGACATAGGGGTGTAGTGCTGGGGTGTGACAGGGACATCAGGACAGCCTGATGGGAACACTGGGGTGTGATAGGAATGGGGATGCTGGGGTGTGACAGGGACAGCAGGACAACTCAATGGGGACACCAAGGTATGACAGGGACACTGAGATATGAGAAGGACAGAGACACTGGGATGTCACAGTGACAGGAGCACCGGGCCAGCTCAATGGGGACACCAGGGACACAGGGACAGCTTGATGGAGCACTGGGATTTTACGGGGACAAGGACAGTAACACCTATCTGGGACAGGAACACTGGGACAGCTCAACAGGGACACCAGAATGTGACAGGGTCAGGGACACAGGACGAGCCCATGGGGTCACCAGGCGGTGATGGGGTCAACAGTGTGACCCCTGTGTTGAGCTGTGAGTGACAGAAATACCCCATGGGGACACTGAGTGGTGAGGGGTCACAGTGTCACCCCACAATGGACTGTGGGTGGCTGGGACACCCCTTGAGGCCACTGAACTGCAGTGGGTCACAGTGCCACCCCATGATGGACTTTGGGTGACAGTGACACTGGGACACCCCGATCATGACAAGGAACTGTGACAGGTCACGGTGTCACCCCCATGGCTGAGCTGTGGGTAACAGTGACACTGGGACACTGATGGTGACACAGAGCTCTGCTGGTGACCCATTACCAGTGCCATCCCCACAACGAGCTCTGGGTGGCAACATGGGGACACCCCGAGGTGACACTGAGCTGGGACAGATCACGGTGTCACCCCCAAAACGAGGGGATGGGGACACTGGTGCACCCCCAGGTAACCCCTGGGCTGTGACAGTCACAGTGCCACCTCCCCCATGGCACAGCAGAGGGGACATGGGGACACCAGACCAGCTGTGGCCTGTGACCGACCCCGTGTGCTGTCATGGGTGTGGGGGTGTATTAATTACTTAATTAATTTCTAATAAACCCACCCAGTAGAGGTGTTTGTGAAGTCCTCCTCCTCCCCTCTGGGTCTGGGGGACCCTGAAACCCCCCTTGAGCGGCCCCAGTTCAAACCAGTGACTCCCAATCCAGCCACATCTTCAGTGCGAGCACAGCGCTGGTTTGTCCCCAGGCTGAGCCCCTCAGTGCCCCCATTATCCTCCAGTTCCCCCAGTCCTCCCAGTAACCCCCCCCATCCTCCCAGTTCCCACCTGTCTCCCCAGTTTCCTCCGTTCCTCCCAATCCCTCCACAGTCCTTCCTAGTCCTCCCCAATCCCTCCCAGTTCTCCCCAGTTCCCTCCATTCCCCACGGTCCCCCCCAGTTCCCCTCCACTCTCTCCCCAGTTCTCCCCAGTTCTCCCCAGTTCCCTCCATTCCCCACGGTCCCCCCCAGTTCCCCTCCACGTTCTCCCCAGTTCTCCCCAGTTCCCTCCAATCCCCACGGTCCCCCCCTCCCGTCCTGTAGGGGGCGCCCTTACGCCTCTCGCCCCATGCCTGCAACGTCACGTGGTCATGACGCACACTGCCCGTTTTCCTCGGTAGGCTCCGCCTTCCTCCCGTTTCGTGCTCCGATTGGCTGAGGGAGCCGTCAGTCGGGGCGCAGCGGGTGGCGATTAGTCCGCGGGGCACAGTGGGCGGGCACAGGGAGGCGGAAGCGAATGGGACCCGGATGTGAGCGCGGCCCATGGAGGGGGCGGGACCCCCGGTAAGGGTCGCTGGGGGCCGGGGGGCTCTGGGGGAGATGGGGAGGGGTCCTGAGGAGCTCTGGGGAGACGGGGAGAGCCCGGGCTGGAGAGTATGGCAGCGATTTGGGGGTCCTGGGCGGAACTGGGGAGGTGGGGGGGGTCGCATGGTGGGGGGCGGCCGCGGTGCGGGGGGAACGGGGGGGGTCAGGGGGTGCTGGGGAAGGGAGACCCCCGGCATGGGGGGACCTTGGCGTGGGGCGGGGGTCAGGATTGGGTTGGCAGGTGTGATTTGGGGCGGGGGGGGGGAGTCAGGTGTGATTTGGGTATGCCAGGTGTGATGCGGGGGTGTCAGGTGTGGATTTGGGTGTGCAAGGTGTGGGATTGGGGGTGTCAGGTGTGGATTTGGGGGTGCCAGGTGTGGGTTTGGGGGTGTCAGGTGTGGATTTGGGGTGGTCGGGTGTGGCTTGGGGGAGGGGGTCAGGTGTGGGTTTTTGGGGGGGGGGTCAGTTGTGATTTGGGTGGTCAGGTGTGATTTGGGTGTGCCAGGTGTGGATTTGGCTTGGTCAGGTGTGTGTTTGGGGTGTCAGGTGAGTGTTTAGGGGCGGTTTTGGGGTGTCAGGTGTGGGTTTTGGGGTGTCAGGTGTGTGTTTGGGGTGTCAGGTGAGTGTTTAGGGGCGGTTTTGGGGTGTCAGGTGTGGGTTTTGGGGTGTCAGGTGTGTGTTTGGGGTGTCAGGTGAGTGTTTAGGGGCGGTTTTGGGGTGTCGGGTGTGGGTTTTGGGGTATCAGGTGTGTGTTTGGGGTGTCAGGTGAGTGTTTGGGGGGCGGTTTTGGGGGATCTCGGGTTCTGGGGGTTCCTGGCCGATTTGGGGTGTCAGTTTCGGGTGTGTCGGTCCCACCCGTCCTTTCGGGGGTCCCAGCGTTGCCTCCCCGCAGGAGCCCCCCCGCCATGGATGACCTGAACCTGCACTTCAGGTTCCTCAACTGGCGCCGGCGGATCCGGGAGATCCGGGAGGTGCGGGAGGGCCGGGACCGGGACCGGGACCGTGATCGGGATCGAGGCCTGCGCTGCCAGGAGCGCGCCCGACACATCCTGGTGGACGGGGACACCCTCAGGTACCCGGGGGGAGCCCCAGGAGGGGCTGGGAGCACTCACAAAAAGGGGCTGAGGGGGCCCAAGGGGGGGTGTGGGAGGGTCCTGGCGGGGCCCAAGGAAGGAAGGAAGGTGGGGGGGATGCACCCAGGGGGATGGGGGGGGGGCTGGGGGCACCCACAGACCTGGGGGGTGTCTGAGGGTACCCGGGGGGGGTCGGGGGCTGTCTCAGCCCCCGGTGCTGTCTCAGCCCCCCCCCGCTCCCCGCAGCTACCGCGGCCCCTCGGGCGAGGTTGGCTGTTACGTGGCCCCGCGGCCGCTGACCCGCGACAGCAACTACTTCGAGGTGAGCGGGGGTGCGGGGGGCGCGGGCCAGCCCGGGGGCTGTGCCGGGGGGCTGTGCCGGGGGGCTGTGCCGGGGGCTGTGCCCGGGGGTCTGTGCCAGGAGGCTGTGCCCGGGGCTGTGCCGGGGGGCTGTGCCGGGGGCCTCTGCCGGGGGACACGGAGCCCTGACCCCGCCGGGCTGTGCCCAGGTGTCCATCGTGGACAGCGGCGTCCGCGGCACCATCGCCGTGGGGCTGGTCCCGCACTGCCACAGCCTCGAGCACCCCCCGGGATGGGGGCCCGGCTCCGTCGCCTACCACGCCGATGATGGAAAGTGAGTGTCGCGATAGCGGGGGGCGGAGCCGGGAGGGCGGAGATTGTTCGGGTAGTGAGGATGTCGCGATAGCTAGCGGAGAAGCGTTGGGATAATTGCGGGTGTTGGGATAGTAAGGAATTTGAGGACGCTGGTAGATGTCAGGATGTGAGATGAAGGATGGAACGATTTGGGATGTCAGGGGTATTGGGATAGCAGGAGGATGTCGGGATATTGGGGATTGTTGGGACTTTGGGGATGTCAGATATTGGGGAGTTTTGGGACCTTGGGGGTTTTGGATATCGGGGAGTGTTGGGACCTCAGGGGTGTCAGATATTGGGGAGTGCTGGGAGCTTAGGCGTGTTGGATATTGGGGATTGTTGGGATATTGGGGAGTGCTGGGACCTTAGGGGTGTTGGATATGGAGGGGGGGGCCAGGGGGGCAGCAGGACTGGGAGGTGTTGGGGGGCACCTGGGCCTGTCACGATATTTGGGGTCTGCTCCAGGTTTGAGGTCCCCCCTTAGTGACACTCTCCCCAATCTGACCCCCCCTTTTCGGGGTCCCTCCCGGTTTTGGGGTGTCCCAGGCTCTACAGTGGCCGGGCCAAGGGGCGCCAGTTCGGCTCCAAGTGCAGCTCTGGGGACCGGATCGGCTGCGGCGTCGAGAGGGGCTCGTTCGGAGCCCCCCCAGCCCAGGTTTTCTTCACCAAGAACGGCCAGAGGGTGAGGGGATCCCCACCTTGCCCCAGAGCACCCTCAAAACTCACTGGGGCACTCCCAAACCTTTCAGGACCTCATAAACTGGGCTCCTTCTACCCCTGCCCCAGCTCTTCACAAAGAATGGACAGAGGATGGGGGGATCCCCAAAGCTTCTGAAACCCCAAAGCTTCCAGAGCCCCCCCCACTTCCTACTTTAGTTTCCCTAAATCCCAGATGGGGGGCCTGGGGGTGTTCCTGAGCCCCCCTCACATCCTGACTCCCTCAATTGCAGGTAGGGGGTCTGGGGGTGCCCCTGTCGCCCCCGGGGCTGTTCCCAGCCGTGGGGCTGCACTCGCTGGGCGAGGAGGTTCGGCTGCACCTGCCCCCGCCCGGGCCCCCCGAGGATGAGGGGGGGGCCATGCTGGTGGACAGCCTGGAGGAGGAGTGGGGGAGGCTCCACGACGTGCGGCTCTACGGCTCCGTGAGCACCCGGGGGGGAAATGGGGGCTGGAGCCTCCCCCAGGACTGGGGATGGCCCAGGGAGGTGGGGAGGGGGCTCAGAATGAGGGTGCAGGGGAGCGGGGTTGGATGAGATTGGACCTCCTTCCTGGGTTGGGAGGTCAGAAATTGAGGTTATGGGGTGAGAAGAATTGGGCTTTGGGAGTTTGGGTGAGGACAGTTTTGGGGATGGGACAAAAAGGGTCCCCAATCCTGGGGAGGGTGAAAAGGGGGGCCGTGACACGGGGCCGGGGTAAGGAGGTCCCAGCAGAAACATCAGGAGTCTGGGGGTTCTTGGGTGCCCCTCAAATCCCCTGTGTGTGCCCCCCCAACCCTCTATGGCTCCCCCCTCAGCCCCTGTGATCCCCCAATTCCCGCAGCACCCCTCAAACCCTCCCAGGTGCTGTTTTTAGGTGGGGAAGGGAATGAATTTCCTGGATCTGGGGCTGGTCCGGGTTGGGGGGTACCCCCTTTCCCCCCTGTCTGAGCCCCCCCGCGCCCCCCCCAGGTGTTGGAGTACGTGGGGAAGGGGAAGAGCATCGTAGATGTGGGGCTGGCCCAGGCCCGGCGGCCGCTCAGCCCCCGCAGCCACTACTTCGAGCTGGAGATCCTGGACCCCGGCGAGAAGTGCTACATCGCCCTGGGTGTGGCCAGGAAGGTGCGCGGGGGGCTCGGAATTGGGGTACGGGGGGGCTGAGGGGGGTGGAGACACCTATGGAGCTGGGGGTGGTAGGGAAGTGGGGGGATGTGGGTCAAAAATGGGGGTCTGGGGGTTACAGAGGGAGTAAAGGGGGGCTGGAGCCTCCTCTAGGGCTGGGAGTGGCCCAGGAAGGAGGGGGGCTCAGGTTTGGGGTACGGGGGTGCTGGACCTCTCCCCCGGGCTGGGGCTTGGCTGAAAGGATGGGGGCAGGGTGTCAAAAATGAGGGTTAGGGGGGGAAAATTGGGGTCTATGAGTTGGGGGTCTATGAGTTGACCCCCCCCCCACATTGCCATTACCTCCCTCCCTCCCCTGTGCATGCCCTCAGGATTACCCCAAAAATCGTCACCCTGGCTGGAGCAGGGGCTCGGTGGCCTACCATGCAGGTGAGCCCCCCAAAAGTGGGGGGGACCCCCAGAATGGCCAGGACCCGCCCCCCCCCCAGATTCCAGAACCCCCCCAAACACAGGGACCCCAATAGTGGCAACTCCTCCTACTCTTTCTGCCCCTGAAAACCCATTTCTCATTTTTCCTCCCTATTTTGTGTTGCACCCCTATAATGAGGGTCTGGGGGTCTTCCCCATGACCTCGGGGGTCCTCTCTAATTTGGAGGGTCCCCATGGCTCCTCCTTTCTCCCTTCCTCCATCTTTTTCCTATTCATCCTCTTCCGTTTCCAACCCAGTATCCTCCCTTTTTTTGGGGTGCACTTCTGTGGGGAGGTCTGAGGGGTGGTTTCCAATTCCTTGGTGGGGGGGGGCCCTATGGCCTCTTCTTCCCCCTTTTCGACCCTTTTAGCTCCTTTCCCTTTCACCTCCTTCACCCTCTTTTTCCTTCCTTTCCTTCCTTCGGGCCTATTTCTCTTCTATTTTTGGGATGCAGCCCCATGGGAGGGCTCCTCCTCACGGTGGGATTTGGGGATCCCTCTATGCACCCCCATCCCCAGCTGTCCCCTTCTCCCTTTCCTTTCCTCCTCCTCCTCCCCTTTCTCTGCCCATTTCTCCCCCTTTCTTTGGGGTGCACCCCCATGAAGGTATCTTGGGGTTTCCTCCACAAACTGGGGGGGGGTCCCCCTAATTCGAGGTCTCCCCCCCAGACGACGGAAAGCTGTTCCATGGCAGCGGGGTCGGGGATCCCTTCGGCCCCCGCTGCTACAAGGGTGACGTGATGGGCTGTGGGATCATGTTCCCTCGGGACTACGGCCGGGACAGCGAAGGTACCGCGGGGCCGGGGTCCCCCGAGGCCGGGCGGGCTCGGGGCGGGTCCCTCACCCTTTTCCCCGCCCCAGGTGACAGCGATGACGCCTCGGAGCCCCCCGAGGTGAAGGTGAAGGTGCGCAACGTGATGTACCTGGAGGAGGAGGAGGAGGAGGAGGAAGAGGAGGAGGAAGAAGAGGATGGGGAGGACATGGAGCAGGAGCAGGAGGGCAGGAAGGTCGTGGTAAGGGTGGGGACACCCCACAAAAAAAAAAAAAAAACTGTGCCCTAAAAAAGCCCCCAAAAAGCTTCTCCTTCACCCCAAAATTCTCCTTTGTCCGTCTTTGGGATCCTTTTGAATCAGTCTGGGGGCTCGAAGACCTGGATTTTGGGGGGGTTGGGGTGTCCCGCCCCCCTAATATTTTAGGGTGACCCCTGGTTTGTCTACAATCCCCACACGTATTTGTGCCCCACCCCTGGACCCTCCATCACACCAAAAATCCACCCTGCAGCCCCCTTGGGTTCCCTTGACAGTGACTCACTCTGGGGTCACCCCCTTTGTCCCCACTTCATTGGAGATTGGGGCCTCCCCGCCCCCCCCCTCATATTTTGGGGTGACTCTGCTGTGTGTCCCTGAACCCCCCTCCATGTGTTTGTGTCCTCTCACCCCAAAAATCCCCCTATACCCCCCTTTTGGCTCATCTTTCTTGGCCTTACTCCCCCCTTCACCCCTGTTATTTTGGGGGGGCTGGGGTCTCCGCTGCCCCCCAGTCTCAGGGTGAACCCCCTGGTTTGTGCCCCCCCAGGTGTTCTTCACACGGAACGGGATGGTCGTGGGGCGCAGGGAGGTTGGGGTCCCCCCCGGGGGGCTCTTCCCCACCGTGGGGATGCTCAGCACTGGCGAGAGGGTCAAGGTGGACCTGCATCCCCTGAGCGGATAAAGGGGGGGCCCGCGTGGGGCCCCCCCCAAAACCTGAAACCCTGCGGTGCTCCTGGTGCCCCCCCAGGCCCTCCCAGTGCACTTTAGGGGGTTTCCACGGCAGTGGAGACCCCAACAAGGTGGTTTTTAGGGGGTTCACTCCTGCCCCCACCCCCATAATGTCCCTCTTATGGGGCCTCTTTGAGGGGGGTTCCCCTCATTGAATCCCCCCTCAAAAGTACCCCACCCATGCCCCCCCCAGATGGTTTTTGGGGAGTCTCAGCCATGGCCCCCCCATTTTTGGGGGACTCATTCCTGCCCCCCCCAGTTATCCCAGTGACCCCCCAGGTGGATTTGGGGGTCTCAGTCCTGCCCCTTCCACAATGGGTGACCCTCGTGCCCCCCCCTTTGACCCTCCCCAGCCCACCCAACCCCTCCCACTCCACTGACCCCCAGTGCCCCCCAAATCACACTTGCACCCCCTCATCTCTTCCAGCACTCCCCATTCCTGGGGGGGTTCCAGGGGGCAGGATTTGGGGTCCCCCATCATGAATGTAACCAGACCCTTCCAATTCCATGGAACCCCAGAGTCCCCAGCTCTGTGCTGGGGGCTGGGCTGGTTTTGGGGTCCCCTTTGATGTTTGCACATGGCGGGCGGGGGTCCCCATGCCACCCCCCCCACCAAATAAACCAATTTCTTACACCAAAATAAATGTGGATTTATTGGGGTTCTCCAGGACCCCCCAAATTGCAAGGGATGTCCCTGTGCCTCCTTTTCTACCAACCTCCACTTCTTCACTTGAGGGTGTTTGGGGTCCTTCAAGGGTGGTTGGAGGGTCTGGAGAGTATTTGGAGGGGTGTGGGGGGGGGGTTTAAGGGGGAGTTTGGGGGTCCCCAGTAGGACTTTGGTGCTTAAGATGGTGGGAAGGACAATTATGGGGGTGGGGGTCCCCTTGTGCTCCCTCAAATCGGGGGTGTCTGGGAGGGTTTGGGGGAGCCAGGGGTGGTTTTGGGGGGGTTTGGGGGTGTTCAAGACCATGGTGATGAAGGTGATGATGGGGGGGGGGGTTGGTTATGTGTGTCCCCCTGTCCCCCCCCTCGGCACGGGGGACTCCAGGGTGTTTTGGAGGTCCCAGGGGATTCTGGGGGTCCCTCAGTGTCGTGTCCCCAGCAGGACCTCCGTGAAGAGTGGCGGGGGGAGTCCCGCCGGGTTTGGAGGGTGCCCCCGAGCCCCCCCTGCCTCGGGGGGGTTTGGGAGTCCCCAGGTGGTTTTTGGGGTGCGGGGGCGGTCCCCAGTGTCCCTCAGTGCCGCGTCCCCAGCAGGACTTTGGTAACGAAGGTGACGATGGCCCCTGCTGGCTGCTCCGGGTCCAGCTCCGCGAACACGTGGCACGCGTTGCCCCCCCCCGGGGCCCCCGCCTGCTTCGCCACGAACCCGAAAATCCTGGGGGGGCCGGCGGGGGGGGAGGGGCGAGCCAGAGTTAGAGCTGTGCCCCTTCTCCTTCCCGGGGGTCGAGTTCTGGGGGTCTCCCCGCCTACCTGGCCGTGGTCCCGTCGGGGTTCGCCCACCTGGGGGTGGTTGGAGGGGTTGGGAGGTGTGAGAGGGTTTGGGAGGTTGGGGTTCCCCGCCGTGCCCCCCCCGTGCCCCCACTCACCGGCGCTCCTGCGGGTCGGTGCCGCAGTGGGTGACGCTGCTCACGGGGTAGTGCCGGCGGAAAAAGAGTCTGGGGGGGGCACCGGGGGGAGCACGGGGTGAGGGGGGGCGTGGGGGGCAGGGCAGGGTCGGTGGGTGCCGAGGGGTTCCGGGGGAGGCCGGGGTTGGTTTGGGGGGGATTCGGGGTTTGGGGGATTCGGGGTTTGCAGGGGTTGGTGGTTCAGGACGGGGCTTTGGGGCGTTTGAGGTTTTGGGCTTTGGGGGCTGGGAGGTTTGGGGGGGTCGGTGTTTGGGGGATCTCGGTTTGAAGGGGCCCAGGTGTGGGGGCTGGAGGTTTGGGGAGGGTCGGGGTTTGGGGTGGGGGGGTCAGAGTGGTCTAGGTTTGGGCTGGGGGGAATTAGGGGGGTCTGGGTTTGGGATGGGGAGGGTCAGAGGGGTCTGGGTTTGGGGTTGGGGGGGTTCAGGGGTGCCTCACTTGCGCTGCCGGTCCGTCAGGGTGATCCCCTGCACCGACACCTTGAAGTGCACGGGGCTGGGGGGGGGCCGGGGGGACCCCTCCGCGCTGGGGGCCCCCTCCAGGAGGGACCCCACGGCCTTGGCCACGGCCTGGGGCCCAGTCAGGGCCTCGGTGCCCACCGAGCCCAGGAACAGCACGGAGCAGGCTGGGGGGCAACGGGGAGAGCTGCCCAAACCAGGACCAGCACCCCAAAACCAGGACCAGCCTCCCCAAAATTTGGATAAGCGCCCCCAAACCGGACCCAACCTCCCCAAAACTGGGACCAGGCTCCCCAAAACTGGGCCCAACCTCCTCAAAACTGGGACCAAACTCCTCAAAACTGGGACCAGCACCCCAAAACCAGGACCAGCACCCCAAAACCGGGTCCAACACCCCAAAACCGGGACCTGCCCCCGCAGTACCCCCTGTCCCGATGCCAACCCCTCATGGTGCCCCAATTCCCGTGCCTGCGGTGCCCCAGTGCCCCTCCCATCCCAGTGCCCCCCACTCCAGTGCCCTCAGTGCCCCAGGCCCCCACCTGCCCCCTGCCTCAGGAGGGCTCCGGCCGTGCTGACATTGGGGGGTCCCGGCGGCTCCGGGGGCTCCTCCTGCAGCTCTGGGGAGGAAGGCTCAGGGTGGGGGGGGCGGCTGGGGAAATGGAGGGGCTGGGGGAGTTTGGGAGGACTCTGGGGGGATTTTGGGGCTGGAGGAGTCTCTGGGGGGTCCCATCAGCTTTTCGGGGCGGTCTCCACTGTTTGGGGGTGTCCCCACAATTTTGGGGGCTCCTGCGGTTTTGGGGCTCCCGCAGTTTTGGGGCGTCCCAGTGGATGTTCAGGGGGTCCACGTGGCGGTTTTGGGGTGTCCCCGCGGGTTTTGAGGTGTTCCCTCGTGGGTTTTGGAGGTTTCCCAGGGGAGTTTTGGGAGTTCCCTGGGGAGCTTTTGGGGGGTTCCCTGGGGTTTTGGGGTGTCTCCGCGGGGTTTTTGGGGCGTCCCATGGCTTTGGGTTTCTCCCGGGGGCTTTTGGTGTGTCCCGGGAAGGGGTTGGGAAGGTGTACCCGCAGTTGGAGGGGGGGTTCCTGTGGGGGTTTTGGGGTGTTCCCGCAGTTTTTGGGGTGCCTACCTGCATGGGGGATGCGGAGGGTGCAGGGCAGTGAGATGGGGGTGATGGAGTGCTGCAGTACCAGCGCTGGCAGGCTCCCTGGGGGGGAAGAGGGGTCAGGGCACCCCAAAACCCCCACGGACTGCCCGAAGCCCCCACAGATTCCCTCGGACCCCAACCCCCCCCTCCCCCGAACCCCCTGAGCCCCCCCCGAGTTCCCCTTGAGACCCCACTGACCCCCACAGCCCCTACCACCCACCTCCCCATTCCCCCCTCCCCCCAGACCCTCCGAGACCCCCCAGACCCCCCCGAACCCCCCTCACCAAAGTAGGGCTCCTCGGGGCACCCCCGGATTTTGACCCCCCGCGGGCCCGTCTCGATCAGGAAGTGCCGGACCAGCTGCTCCTGGGGGTCCCCTGGGGGATCGGGGGGCGTCAGACGCCAGCGAGACGCCCGAGATCCCCCCCGCCCCTCCAGGGGGTGTCCATGGGGGGGTCCGGGAGGGTTCAGGGGGTGCTGGGGGTGTCCAACCTCCCACGGCCCCCCAGAACTGCGGGGGGGGGGGGGGGGGGGGGTCTCTGGGTGGATTTGGGGGCTGCTGGTGGGGAATTTGGGGGGATTTTCAGGGGTCCCAGGATGTTGGGGGTGTCAGAGCCCTGGGAGACGCCCGAGACACCCCTCCCAGTATTCCATAGGGAGGAAGTGGATTTGGGGCATGCAGGGGGGTCTGTGGGGTTCGGGGGGGCTCGGAGGGGTCCATACCCGCTCTGGAGGTGGCGCGGGGGGGCGGGACCCCCACCCTGAGCGCGAGCCCGAAGGCCCCCGGGAAGCTGCTGCTGCGGCGGACGAGGAACGAGCCGGGAGGGGCCGCCTTGAGCAGCGCCACGGCTGGGGAGACACGGGGGGGTCACACGGGGGGGACCCCACCAACCCCCCTGTTTAACCCTCCAAGCCACCCACAGACCTCACCCATGACTCCGCCCATAGATCCCTCCCGAACCCCCCGGTGCTCCCCACAGACACCCCCAGCACCCACTGACCCCCCCACTGACCCCCCCCACTGACCCCCCCCCCCACTGACCCCCCCTCGCTGACCCCCCCACTGACCCCCCCATGCTCCCCCGATCCCCCTCAATCCCCCCTCAAAACCCACAAGACCCCCCCCCAAACCCATCCCTTCCAACCGCGCCCCCCCCCCCCCCACCCCGTACCTTCCTCCCGGGACAGCCCCGGTTTGTACCAGAACTTGCTCGTGTCCTGCACGAAGGTGCCCCCGGCGGGGGTCCCGCCCGGCCCCTCCCCCGCCGAGGGGGGTCCCTGGGTCCCCCCTGGGCTGCGCTGGGGTGAGGAGGGGTCCCGGGGCCCCCCCGGGGCCGGGGGGTGCCGCTTCTCGGGCAGGGGCGGCTGCGGGGGCGGGGGGGAGCCGGGGGTGCCGCTGCCGGGGGAGGGGGCGCGGGGCGGGCCCGGCCAGAGGGTCCCCTCAATGGGGCTCCGCCGTCCTGGGGGGGCACAAAGAGAGGGGAGACCCCCAAAAACCCTCTGGGGGGGGCCTCCACAGACCTGTCCCCCGTGGCTCCATTCGCCCGGCACTCCCCAACTCCCCCGGGTACCCCTTTAATCCCCCCAAATCCCCCCAGCCTCCCTCAGTTCACGCCTCAGCTCCCCCAAGCCCTCCTCCCCCCCCAGCCCCTCAGTGGTCACGACCCCTCCCCAGAACCCCCCAGCCCCTTCAGACCCTCCCTCAATCCCCCCTCGACCCCTCCAGACCCCCCCACGGACCCTTTGACCTGCCACGATCCCCCCCAAGACCCCCCCCTCAACTCCCTTTAATGCCCCATAACCCGCCCCAAGCCCTTTTAGATCCCTCCAAACCCCAAACACCCCCCAGCGCCCCCATTAACCCCTTCGCGCCCCCATCGTTACCTGTCGGCTCCTGGGGCTCCCCCACGGCGGGGGGGTCGTAGCCCCCTTTTCCGGGGGGGGGGTCCCGCTCCGGTCCCAGCCCCGGGCGGCCGCAGTGGGGGCAATTTGGGGGCTCGGGAGGCGGCGCGGCGGGGTCCCCCCAGCCGTGCCCGCCGTAAATGGGGCGGGTGGGAAGCGGGGAGATGCCCCCCCAGCCCTGGCAGTCCTGGCAGGGGCAGAGGGGCGGGAGCCCCCCCAAAAGCAGGTACCCCCCCGCCACGGGGCGCCCGTAGCTTCCCCACGGGGGGAAGCCCTCGGACAGCGAGCGTTGCACCCCCCGTTTTGGGGGGTCCCGGGAGGAGGCTAGGCTGGCCCGGCGGCACAGGGGGGGGCACGGGGGGGCCCAGGTGCTGGGAGGGGCCCAAGGGCTCGGCGGGTTGGGGGACACCGGGAGGCTGTGAGCGGCACAGGGGGGGCTCTGGGGTGCTGCGATCCCGTGGGATGCGGGGGGGCTGTGCAGTGAGGGGGTCCCGTGGGTTCCCGGGGGGCTGAGGGATGCGGGGGGGCCATGGGACATGGGAGTCCCGTGGGGGGCTGGGAGTCCCTCGGATATCGGGGTGATGTGGGAGATGGGGAGCCCGGGCGATGCCGGGGTGCCGTGGGGTTTTGGGGGGCTGTAGGATGTCGGGGGGCTGTGGGGGGCTGGGCTCTCCTGGGATGTCGGGGTCCCATAGGGTGTCAGGGTCTCGTGGATCAGTGGGGGCCCGTGGGCTATTGGGGGGCTGTAGGACACCGGGGACTTCTGGGCTGGGGGGGGGTTCTGGGGAGTGTGGGGGCCCTGGGGTGTTGGGGATCCATGAGATGGGGGGGTCCCATAGGATTTTGGGGTCCCATAGGGTGAAGGGGACCCCTGAGATGTTGGGGTGCCGTACGGAGTTGGGGTGTCCAGGGATGTGGGGGTCCCGTGGGACGCTGGGGGGCTGTAGGGCAGCAGCGAGCCCTGGAATGTGAAGGTACCCTGGGATCCCAAGGCGCTGTTGGGCAACAGGGTGTCCTGGGAAAGTGGGGTCCCATGGAATGTCGGGGACCCCCGGCATATTGGGGTCCTGTGGGATATCGGGGTGCCATATGGCACGGGGACCCCGTGGGATACTGGGGTCTCGGGGGATGCTGGGGGGCTATGAGGTGCCAGGATCCCAAAGGAAGTTGGGGACCCTTGGGGTGCTGGGGGGCCATGGGGTGTCAGGGTCCTGTAGGGCTTTGAGGGGTCATAGGGTGTGGGGGACCCCTGGGGTTTGGGGGCCCCACAGGATGTGGGGAAGCTGTGGGGTGTCAGGGTCCCAGGGGGACTGTGGGGAGCGGGGGTCCCATGGAATGGGGGGGTCCCGTGGGATAGGGGGGTCTTATGGGATATGGGGGTTCCATGGGACAGCGGCGTCCCGTGGGATGGGGGCGTCCCGTGGGATACGGGAGTCTCATGGAAGGGGGGGCTCCCGTGGGATATCGGGGTCCTGTAGGGTAACGGATTCCTGTGGGGTGCTGGGCTCCCGAGTGCTTCGGGGCTCCCATAGGCTGTGGGGGTCCCAAGCGCTTCGGGGGCGTCGGGGGGCTCCTCCCCCGGGCCGGGGCTCTCGCGGCCCCCCCGAACCCCGAACCCCCCCAGCAGCTGCTCCAGCTCCCGGCGCTCGGCGGCCGTGGGGGGCGGGGGGGGGGCCGTGGGGGGCTCCGGGGGGGGGCGAGGAGTCAGAGTCCCCCCCGTGGGAGGAGGGACCCCCCTTCTTCTGCACGCGGGCGTAGGGGCTGCCATCCAGGGGACCCCAGGTGTGGGAGGGCTCTGGGCAGAAGAAGGGCGGTCAAAGCCCCCCTCCACCCGGACCGCCAAACCCCCACGGGACCCCCCAGAGCACCCCGGGACCCCCCGTGTTCTCCCGCACCCCTTCAGGCCATGGGGACACCCCCCCGTACACCCACGTTGCCCCCCAGAGCCCCACGGGCACGCCCAGTACCCACTGGCATTTTCTCCAGGCCTTCAACTCCGCTGTTGAAGGGGGGACCCCCCGGCCTCCCCCAAAGCCCCCCGTGCACCCCCAAAGTCCCCTCGGCCCCCCAAACCCTCCTAGGCACCCACCCCTGACGCCCCAGGACACCCCAGCATCCTCCAGCACCCTCAGACCCCCCTGCACCCCCCAAAACCCCCAGTCACAGGGTCCCTCCTCGCGTACCCCAATTCCTACCCGGACCCCCACTCACCCTCGGGGCTGTCCCAGGGCTCCTCAAAGGAGTCGCGCCGCACTGCGGGGTCCTGCACCCCATAATCAATAGGGGTGGTGGGGGGGCTGCGGGGGGCGACCCAGCCTGGGGAGGGCCAGTAGGGGTGAGAGGTCAGGGGGGGACAGCGGGGAACCCCCGCTGCTCTCTGCCCCCCAAAACCCCGGAACCCACCTTCGACCCTCTCGGGGCCTGAGGAGAAGATGAACTCGACGGTGGCGTCGGGGGGGAAGCGCTGGTCTGGGGGGATCAGCAGGAGCGTTTGGCAGGGTGGGGGAGGTGGGGTCCTCATAACCTGCACCCCCAAATCCCCGGTGGTGCCACTCCCAGCCCTCACCCCCCAACCTGCACACCCCAATTCCCCAGCACCGCCCTGCTTGCTTTCATCGGGGCGGCATGGGGGAACTGGGAGCGTTCCTGTTATTTGTGACCCCAAATCCACCCATGCAACCCTCCAGATAAATTCTGAGTCACCCTAACATTAACCATAACCCTAACACTAAACCCTAACACTAACCGAACCTTAACCCTAACCCTAACACAACCTTAACCCAAACCCTAATCCTAACCCAAAGACTAAACCTAAACACTAACCCCAACCCTAAACTAATGTTAAACCCTAAGCCTAAACCTAACCGTAAGCCTAACCCTAACGCTAAACCCTAACCCTAACCCAAACTCTAACCCTAACCCGAACCCAAACCCAAACACTAAACCTCAACCCCAACCCCGAGCCCCCCCAAACCCCCCCTGAGCACCCCAAACCCCCCCTGAGCACCCCAAACCCCCCCTGTGCTCCCGCGCCCCCCCAGCCCCGCACCGCCCCGGTTCTCCCGGCCCGTGCCCCCCCCCGTGCCCCCACCTTGCCAGGCCAGGTCCAGCTCGTCCCGGCGCAGCCTCAGGCGGGGCCCGCGCAGGGTCCCCGTGTGGAACTGAACCCCAAAAATCGCCTCGCGCCCCCCCCGCCGCCGGTGGTAACAGCGCACCTGGGGCGGGGAGGGGCACAGGTGGGCGGGGGGCTCGCACAGGTGGGCGGGGGTCACACACAGAGGGCGGGGGTCCCCCCTCCCCGCGGCTCCCCCTCACCATCACGTCCCCCTTGAGCAGCAGCGCCGGTTCCAGGGTGACACAGAGAGACTGCGAGGCGGGGGGGCTGCGGGGAAAGGGGGGGTCAGGGTTTGGGGGGGCTGCGGGGAAAGGGGGGGCATTGGGGGGCTGCTGAGGAAAAGGGGGGGGTCACGGTTTGGGGGGTCAGGGTTTGGGGGGGCTGCTGGGGAAAGGGGGGTCAGGGTTTGGGGGGTCAGGGTTTGGGGGGGCTGCTGGGGAAAGGGGGGGCATTGGGGGGGCAGGGTTCGGGGGGGCACGTTTGGGGCAGTCATTTTCGGGGGGTGTGTCAGGATTGCGGGTACCCTCTGAAACCTCAGCATCCACAGAGCACTGGGGGAAATTGGGGGGAGTCCCTGCACCCCTCAAAGGGGGGGGTCGGGTGTGCAGGTCAGGTTGGGGGGGCGGGGCTGTGAGCTTTGGGGGCGCCCCAGGACCCCCAAACGGGCACAGTGGGGGATGGGAGGGGTGGGGGACGGGCCGGGACGCCCCCAGCAGGCACGGCAGGGGGGGGGGAGGTTTGGGAGGCTCCCGGACCCCCCCGAGGTGCAGGGGAGGTCAGGTTTGGGGGGGGGGGGGGTCACTCACTAGACCCCCGAGGTGTAGACGAGCTGCAGCGATTGGTAGATCTTGAGGAAGGGGCGGCAACCTAGGGGGGGCACGGGGGGATTATTGGCGGCCCTGGGGGGGTGCTGGGGTCCTTCCCCCCACCCCAAACTGACCGTCGGGGGGGTCGTAGGCAGGCAGGGGGGGCAGCAGGACGTGGTGCAGGAACTGGGGAGAGCTGTTCAGGCGGAGCCGCCCCGAGAGCAGCGCCCCGAAATCCTCCGTGTACCTGGGAGGATGGGGCACAGGTGGAACCCCAAAACCGCCCCAACTCCACACCAAAACCATGCCAAAAATCCCCTCGAAACGAGCCCAACCACCAACTGAAACCACGCCAAAAATAATCTCAAAACCACCCCCAAAACAGCCCTAAGAATCACCCTAAAACCATCCCAAAAATCACCCTAAACCACACCAGAAGTTACCCCTAGAACACTAAAAGCCGTCCCAAAAGCACCCAAAAGTCACCAGAAGAAACACCCCAAAAACCACCCCAAAACCCCTCAAAACCACCCCAAAAACCATTGTCCCAAATCACCCCCAAAACACCCCAAATCCCGCCATGGCCCCCGCCCCCCCCACCTGCGCTGGGAGGGCTGCAGGACCCCCCCCAGTTTCTCCTCGCAGAATCTCCTCATGCTCAGCGCATTCAGCGCCTGCTCGGGGCTGGGGGCAGGAAAAGGGGGTTAAGGTACCCCCAAAGACCCCGCGAACCCCCCGGGACCCCCAAGACTCCCCCAAACCCCGCAGGATTTCTCCACAGCCCCAATCCTCCCACGGCCCCTTTACCCCCCCAGGACACCCTGCACTCCCCCCCCTCCCGGGACCCCCGCCCTGCCCCCCAACCCCCCATAAACCCCCACCAGCCCCCATTATCCCCATAAGCCTCCAAGTCCCCCCTTACCCCCCTCGGTCCCCCCAAATTCCCCCCGCCCCCCCTCACCTGCCCCACACGTCGCTGTAGTGCAGAAACGCCCCCACGACCACCCCGACCGGGGCCTTGCTGCCCTGGGGGACGGGACGGGACAGGGGAGGAGCCTCAGAACCCCGCGGTACCCCCCAGTACCTGCCAGTACCCCCCCATGGCTCCGAGAGCCCCCCCAAGTGTCTCCCAGAGTCTCCCCAGCACCACCCAGTGCCCCCCACAGCCCCGAGCGCATCCCAGGGACCCCCAGTGCCCCCCCAGTGCCTCCAATGCCCCTCCCCAGTGCCCTCCCAGTGCCCCCAATGCCCCTCCCCAGTGCCTCCCAGTGCCCTCCCCTGCCCCCAATGCCCCTCCCCAGTGCCCCCCCAGTGCCCCCCCTGCCCCCAGTGCCCCTCCCCAGTGCCCCCCCAGTGCCCCCCCTGCCCCCAGTGCCCCTCCCCAGTGCCCCCCCAGTGCCCCCCGTGCCCCCAATGCCCCTCCCCAGTGCCCCCCCCAGTGCCCCCCGTGCCCCTCCCCCTCCCCGCTGTCCGCAGCCCCCCCGACCCCACGAGATGCCCCCCCAGCCCCCCCCCGGCCGCACCTTGCAGAGCAGCACGGCCACGTTGCGGGGGTGCCCCCCCAGACACCCCTCGAGCGCTTTGCAGACGGAGCAGAGCAGCTCCAGGGGGGGGGCGAGCAGGTCCGGCCACCCGAAATCCAGCACCTGGGGGCGGGGGGGGCTCAGAGCCGGCACCCCAAACACCGCGGGGGACCCCGAACCCACCGGGACACCCCAAACACCGCGGGGGACCCCGAACCCACCGGGACACCCCAACACCGCGGGGACCCCGAACCCACCGGGACACCCCAAACACCGCGGGGACCCCCAAACCCACCGGGACACCCCAAACACCGGGGGCACCCCAAACACCGCGGGGACCCCCAACCCACCGGGACACCCCCAAACCCACCGGGACACCCCAAACACCGCGGGGACCCCGAAACCACCGGGACACCCCAAACACCGGGGGCACCCAAACCCACCGGGACACCCCCAAACCCCGCGGGGACCCCAAACACCGCGGGGGACCCCAACCCACCGGGACACCCCAAACCCATCGGGACACCCCAAACCCACCGGGACACCCCAAACACCGGGGGCACCCCAAACACCGCGGGGACCCCCAACCCACCGGGACACCCCAAACACCGCGGGGGACCCCAAACCCACCGGGACAGCCCAAACCCACCAGGAGGCCCCCGAGACCCCAACTCCATCCCTCGAGACCCCCGCAACCCCCCGAGACCCCCGCAATTCCCCAGGGAACCCCCCACCATCCCCCACCCCCTCCTAACCCCGCGGGACCGGCCCCAGGACCCCCCAAACCCGCGGGACCCCCGGACCCCCCCCCTCACTTTGGGGTTCAGGCGCGGGAGGTCGCGGCACTTCTCGGCCAGGTTGAAGATCTGCGGGGGCACCGCGGGGTCGGGGGGAGCCCGGACCCACCGGGAGCGCCCCAAAACTGCCCTGGAACCCCCAGATCCCAGCCCCCACCAGCCCCGGCTCCCCCATGTCCTATCCTACCCCCAGGGCTCCCAGTGCCCCCAGAGCCCTCCAGATGCCCCAGCTGTTGCCCCAGTTGCCTCACTTGCCCCCCCAGCAGCCCCAGCTGCCCCCAGCAGCCCCAGTTACCCCCCAGCAGCCCCAGTACCCCCCAGCAGTCCCAGTTACCCCCCAGCAGCCCCAGCAGCCCCAGTACTCCACCCCCAGCAGCCCCAGTTACCTCCCAGCAGTCCCAGCTGCCCCCCCAGCAGCCCCAGGTGCCCCCAGGTAGCCCCAGTTACCCCCCAGCAGCCCCAGTACTCTGTCCCCAGCAGCCCCAGTACCCCCCTAAGCAGGCCCAGTTACCCCCCAGCAGCCCCAGTACCCCCCCCAGCAGCCCCAGTTACCCCCCAGCAGTCCCAGATGCCCCCCCAGCAGCCCCAGTACTCTGTCCCCAGCAGCCCCAGGTCCCCCGTAGGTGCCCCCCAGGCTCACGGTGTAGTTGGGGCCGTGCCGCGCCCCCAGCAGCCGCGCCAGGTGCCGCAGGTGCGCCCCGGGCCCCCCCTCGCCCCCCGGCAGGGCCACGCTCAGGATCCGCTCGGTGACGAACGCCAGGTCCAGCGGGGGCAGGGGCGCGGCCTCGGGGCTGGGGGCGCGGGGGGTCCTGGGGGGAGGCAGCGGCTCAGGACGGGGGGGGCACCCCCAGAACCCCCAACGCGCCGGGGGGAACCTCACCCTCAGCGCCCTAAATCCCCCCCCCAGCACCCCAACCCTCCCCGCGACCCCCCAGGGCCCCAAAACCTCTTGGGATCTCCCCCAGACTCCCCCCAGTACACCCCAAAACCTCTTGGGATCGCCCCAAATTCCCCCAGACCCCCCAGCACCCCCAAACCCCTGTACCTGGGCAGGGTGCTCCGCTGGGGGGCGCTGTCGAGCGAGGAGCCCTGGAGGGTCCCGGGGCAGCCCCAAAAACGAGGAGGGGCAAAAGGGGGTCAGGGGGGGTCCCAAAGCACGGGGGGAGTTAAGGGCTGTCCCCAAACACGGGGGTGGGGAAGGGGGGGCAAAGGAGGGGGTCGGGGGGGTCCCCAAAATAGAGAGGGGTTGAGGGAATCAAGGGAGGGTCGAGGGGACCTGGGGTGTCCCCATAACACGGGGAGGGGCAGGGAGGTCCCCAAAACATGAGGGGGGTCCGGAGGGGTCGGGAGGGGTCATGGATGGGTAAGGGGGGGCCAAGGGGGGTGTCAGAGGGGTCCCCAAAACACCGCAGGGTCACGGGGATGTCAGGGGTGGGAGGGGGGGAGGGGTCGGGGGTCCCCAACTCCTGGGGAGGGTCAGGGGGTTTTGGGAGTCCCGGGGGGGCTATTGGGGGCTTCCCGGGAGGGGGATTGGGGATACAGGGAGGGGTTAGGGGTCACGAGGGGCTCAGTGAGTCCAGGAGGTTTTGGGGCTCCGGGGGTCTCGGGGCTCTCACCACGCGCTCGCTGCGCCGCACCGGGGCCGTGTTCCGCCTCTGCAGGGACACAGCGGGGTCTGGGGGGGCCCGAGCACCGGGGAGGGGGCAGCGTCCTGCCCGGGGGGTCCCGAGGGCGATTTGGGGGGTTTAGGGTTCAGCGGGAATATCGGGGGTGCCGGGTGCTGACATGGGCGTTTGGGGTTCCCGAGGTGCGGGGTCCCGTCTCCTGCTCGGGGGGGCTTGGGGTGGTTTCACCCCTTCCGTGGGGTCCCTGATCCTGCCTGGGGAGTTTGGGGGTCCCGAGGGGAGTGCGGGGGGGTCCTGCCCGGGGATGCTTCGGGAGTTCGGGTCGTGTCCGAGGGGTCTGGGGGTCTCGAGGGGGATTTGGGGGGGTCTCGGTTCCTGCCCGGCGGCTTCGGGGAGGTCGCGGCCCCCCCCCCACTCACCAGCTCAGGCGGGGGCAGAGGTTGGCACGGAGACGTCACCTGGAGGAGGACACGGGGATCGTCCCAAATGGGACCCCAGCCCCAAAAGGGCCCCCCCGCCCATGAGTGACGCCCCCCCCCCGTCGTACCTTGCTCTCACATCTCTTGTGGGCGGCGACTTTGCAAACTGTGGGGGGACAACGGCGACATCAGGGACCCCCAGGGCCCCAGTACCCCCCCCTTCCCCACCCTCCCCTGCCCCAGCAACCTCCCAGTATCCCCAGTAACCGCCCACTGCCTCCAGTGAACTCCCCAGTGCCCCCAGTAACCACCCAAGGAACCCCCCATTGCTCCTAGTAACTGCCCAGTGCCCCCCCAGTGCTCCCAGTAACTGCCCAGTGCCCTCCCAGTGCCCTCCCAGTGCCCCCAGGAGCTGCCCAGTACCTCCACTGGCCCCAGTAACCCCCCACCATCCCATCCAGCCCCCCCGGTGTGACCCAGGGGTGTCCCAGGGGTGTCCCGGGGGTGTCCCGGGGTGTCCCAGGGGTGTCCCGGGGGTGTCACCTCTGCACACGAGCCCGTGGGGTCCCAGGGGGGTCCCGCAGCCCCCGCAGGGCGCCCCCCGGCGCAGGCTCCGCTCGCGGAACGCGTGGGGGGCGGCTGGGGACGGCCTCGGCTGGGGGGACACGGGGGGGTCACCGCTTGTCCCCCGCGTCCTCCCCGTGCCACTGCCACGACCTCTCGCGTCACTTCTGTGTCGCCCTCACGACCCTCCCGGATCCCATTTTTGTCCCCCCATGTCCTCCCCGATGTCACCTCTCGTGTCCCCTCCTTGTCCTCCCCCCTTGTCACCCTCTGTGTCTCTTTCGTGAACCCCCCCCGTGTCCTCCCCGGGTCCCCTCGGTGACCCCCCCGTGTACGGCCCCCAGTCCCACCCAGTTCCCATCGTGTCCCCTCGTGTCGCCCCCCAGCATAGCCCCCGTCCTCCTCTGACCCCGCACGCGTCCCCAGGTGTCACCCCCGTGTCCCCTCGGTGTCACCCGTGTCCCTCCTTCTGTCCCCCATGTTCCCTCCATGACTTCCCACTGACCACTCAGCGTCTCCTCCGTGTCACCCGTGTCCCCTCCATGGCGCCACACGTGTCCCCGCATGTGTCCCCACCATGTCCCCCTCTAGTCACCCCCAATATTCCCCCGTGCCCCCCCCGTCCTCCCGTGTGTCCTCTCTCGGATCCCGCTCCTGTCCCCCCCACGTCGTCCCTGTGCCACCTCCGTGTCTCCCATGTCCCTTCCGTGAGCCCCTCGTGTCCCACATGTCACTCCCCGTGTCCCCGCGTCCCCCCCGCTTGCCCCTCCCGGAATTCCCGGTCCCTCCCGCGGCAGCCCCGCTCTCTCTCGTGTCCCCCCCGGGTCCCCCCCAGGTCGCTCATGTCCCACCCGTGTCCGCCAGGGTCCTCTCGCCTTCCTCCCCGTGTCCCCCCCCCGGTGTCGTCCCGCGTGTCCCCCCCGTGTCCCCCCCGGCCCCTCTGGCCTCGGGCCACGGACAGCGCGTCCCGCAGGAAGCGGGGCCGGACCAGCCCAGGAAACGGCGACCCCTGGGACGACCCCGCCGTTCCCACGGAGGGGGAGGGGCGTCGGAGCGTGTGCGGGGGGGGGGGGCAGCGGGGGGGGCGTGGGCGGGGAGGGAGGGGCGTGGGAAAAACGGGAAAAAGTGGGAAAATGGGGGAAAATGGGGGAAAAGGGAAAGTGGAAGCGAGGGGTGAGCGTGGGAAAATATGGGGAGGGGCGGCAGGGGGAGGGGGAGGGTCAGACTCGACTTTGCCCCCCCCCGCCCTCCGAGGTCACCCAGCGTCACGCGTGGGGAGGGGGCGGCTGGAGCGGGAACCCCACGGGGGCGCCACGGGGGGGTTCCCCCGCTTCTCCCCACGCCCCCAGCCCCCCCTTCCCCGCCGAGGGGGTCCCCACCCCGCGGGACCCCCCCCCACGGGGAGCTCCCCCCGCTCCTACCGTGTCGGGGCCATCGCGGCGGCCGAGCGCGCGCAGCAGCGTCCCCACAGCCCCGGGGGGCTTCATGGGGGGGGCTCCGCGGGGACCTCGGGGGGTCCCAGGCGCTCCCGGGGGGCTCTCGGGGCTCCCCGCGGGTCCCGCGAGCGGCTCCGTGGCCGAAGGCGCGCGGGGAGGGGCCGTTTCCGCGAGCCCGGAGCCGCTTCCCGTGCCGGGGGGGGGACAGGGACACGGGGGGGACACGGGGGGGACGACACGGGAACGACACGTGTGGCCACGGGGAGGGGACACCGGGAGGGACATACGGGAGCCAAGGAGGAGACACGGGAGACACACAGAGGCGACACACGGGGGGGACACGGGGGGGACACGGGGACGGGACACCGGGAGGATCACAGGGGACACAAGGGGAGGGACACAGGGGGGACACACGGGGGACACGCGGGGTGACCCTCCCTCTGCTGACGGTTCCTCAGTTTCCCCCTTTCTCACTTCCAGGATCCCCAAATTTCCTCCCGAGCCCCCCCCCGGCACCTTCCTGGCGCTGCCCCCGCCCTCTCCTCTTCATCCTCCTCCTCCTCCTCCTATCGCCCTCCCCGTTAACCCGCTCCCGCGGGCCCCCGGGACCCCCAAACTCGGGGGGAAGGGGGGGCTAGACCCACCCCATGGGGACCCCCAAAGTCAAGGAGAAAGGGGAGGCTGAGACCCCCCCACGGAACCCCCAGATTAGGTGGGAAAGGGGATCCTCAGCACACGGAACTCCCAAACTTGGGCCGGGGGATGTTGGTTCGGAGGGGCTCAAGGGACCCCACGGAGTCTCGGGATGGGCTCCCCAGGGGCTGCAGGGACCCCAAACCCCTCCCTTGCGAGGCCCCTGCGGGGGGAGCTCGTTTCAAGGGGAGGAATTGGTGTACAGGGGTTTTGGGGGGCGTTGGGGTGGGGGTTATTGAAGGGGGAGAGGAAATAGGGTGCAAAGAGGGTTTTGGGGTGCAGGGCCGGTTTCGGGTGCAGGTTATTGTGCAGGGGGCGTTGGGGTGCAGGGAGGGGAATGGGGATCAGGAGGGGAATTGGGGAGGGGCCTTTGGGGGTGCAAGAAGAGAATTTGGGTTTGAGGTTTTCGAAGTGCAGAGGGGATTGAGGGGCCTGATCAGGTCCCAGCCCGGCTGGGGTTGGCAGGATCCCATTCTCCCGGCCCCTGGGGTCCTCCCCCCGCCCCCATCCCGGCCAGGACAGACCCCCCTTTGTGGGGCCGGAGCCGCCGCGGGGGGGGCCGCATTCCAGCGGTGGGGGAGGCGGTTCCAGCATTCCAGCGGTTGGGAAGAGCCGGGAAAGAGGAAGGGTGGGGAGGGGGGGCGGCATCCCGGGGCTCGGTGCTGTGCCCGTGCCCCCAGTTAATTACCGTTAATTAACGGGGGCGGAGGAGGAATGGAAGGACGCAGAGAAGGAAGGATCAAGATGAAGGTGAAGGAGTAAAAATGAAAAAGGAGGAGGAAGAGGATGAAGAATCAGGGATGAGGAGGAAGAAGATGGAAGGAGGAGAAAAGTGAAGGAGGAAGAAGGAAAAAGAAGGAAAGAGGAAGAAAATGAGGTGGAAAGAGGAAGTTGAAGGGGAAACAGGAGATGGAATGATGGAGAGGAGGAATAAATAAGGAAGTGGAAGAGGAAAGGGGGGAAGAGCTAGAGAGGATGGAAGGAAGGAGGAGGATGGAGGAGGAGGAAAGGCAGGAAGAAAGAAGGAATGAAGAAGGATGAGGAAGGAGGAAGAAAGATGGAATGAGGGAAGAGAAGGATGCAAGAAGGAAAAAGGAAGCCCAGAGAAAGGAAGACCAATGTCAGGACAGGAAATTCCCCCTGGGGGGCTTTGGGAATTGCCCCGCTCCCCTCCAAGGTGGGGAGGAGAAGGGCAGAAGGATTTGGGGCCTTTCTGATCTTTTTCAGCTCATTTTATTGGAGAAGACAAACAGCCCCCCAGCCTGGGGGAGAACCCCAAAACTCCCCCAGGACCTCCCAAAACCCCTGGGAAGGTTCTTTTTACACATTTTTACAGCCCACCCCAAATCCCAAAATCTCAGAGTATCTTGAGGTTCTGGGGTGGAAATCTAGGTTTTCCTGTGTAAAGGGCAGGGTTTGCGTCCCAAAAATTGGGTGGGGGAATTGGGGGGGACACCTGTGAGCAGGAGGATGATGAAGGTGTCCAGGGGGAAATCAACATTCCAGAGGTGAGGAAAATGGGAGGCAGAGGGGGATCCCAGGAGGGGGGATTGGGGGGTTGGATGCCTCCCAATCCCTGTTTTGGAGGGGCTCCGGTGAGGAGGGGGTGGGAGGAAGGCCAGCTCTTCCTCACCCCTTATTCCATGGAAAACACAGAGAGGGGGGCTTTTCTTTCGAGAAAACTCTTGGAATTACCCCTCCCGCCCCCCGTGCTGATTTTGGGGTGATTCCCATTCGTTCATGGTGGGGTTTTTTTTCGGGATTTAAGAAGCTGTAGCTGAGGGAATTGATGAGTTTTAGGCTTTATTTCCATCTCGCCTGGATCAAGGTTGGGATTTTTGGGAATCTCCGGAGGTTCCCACGGCAGCTGAGGAGGAGGAGGGGGAGGAAGCTTTTACTCAGCTCCTTCTTCATCATCACCTTCATCCTCCCCATCCATGGAGAGCGCGGCATATTTGCTGGCATGGCTGAACTGCAGGAAAAACCAGGAAAAATTCCCAAAAATGGGATTTGAGAGGAATAAAGATCCCCAGGGACTCACACATCCCAAAACCAGGGGGTCACAGCCTCCCAAAAGGGGCCAGAGAAATCCAAAACTGCTGGGGTGGTTGAGCTGGGAGGGCCAGGGGGGTCATTGTTGAAAAAAAAAATCCCCAAGCCCGCAAAAAACCAAGATTTGAATGGGGTGAAGACCCCCAGGGGGTCATGCACCCCAAAAAGGGGAGTTCACAGCCTCCTCCAAAGGGGTTTCAGACTGCCCAAGGCTGAACTGTGGGGGTGGGCAGAGGGAGGGGGACAGTAAAGCAGAAATTTCCCAAAATACCCCAAAAAATGAGATTTGAGAGGTCGAAGTCCCCTGGGGGTTCAGTCACCCCCAAGAGGGGTCACAGCCCCTGCTGGTAACTGGAGGCATGGGGCATCAGTTATGGTGAAATTCCCCAAAACCCCCCAAACCCGGGATTTGAGGGGGGTCCCTCCCCCTTCTCTGGGTCCCCCTGGATCCTTACAGAGGGGGGGTTCTCCTCCAGTTTCTTTGGCTCGTGCTCCTTCCGGGGGTCCCTCCTGAGGAACAGAGGTCAGAGGTCAATTCCCAGGAAATTCCGTGTGCCCGGGGGGGGGTTTCCCGGTTCCTGAGGGGGTTTTGGGGGGGGGTCTCACCTCTCAGGGTCCCCCATTCCTGCGGGGCCACGGCTGCAGCTCCGGCCCTTGGAGCTGCTCTCCCGACCCCCTTCAGGCTTCAGTTCCTCTGTTGGGAAAGGGTGGGGGGGTCACAGCCCCCAGAACCCCCTGAGCTCCCCAAGCCCTCCTGAGCCTCCCAGCAAGGCCTCAACATCCCTGGAACCCCCCAACCCCCTTTAAAACCCCCCACAAAATGCCTCAACCCTCCCAGATCCCCTGATACCAACCTCCCCCTGAGCCCCCCCCCACGCCCCCCTGAGCTCCCCTAAAATCCCCCAAAGCCCCCCTAAACACCTTCTGAGCCCCCCAAGTGCTCCCAAGACTTCCCCAAATCCCCAAAACCCATCCCAAGCCTTCCCAATCCCCTCCTCCCATTCTCACCTCTCCTCTGGGTGGTCCTGGGGGGGCCCGCATCATCTCCAGGGGGGGTGGGGCCAGAGGGGCCCCCACTGGGGAGACAGAAAAGGGGGGAGGGGCATCAGGGGGGGTCCCTGGAATGGCCCCAATCAAGGGACATGGGGGAATGGGGCATGGGAATGTTGGGATAGGGCCTGGGAATGCTGGAGTGGAGGACAGGAGTATTAGAATGGTCTGTCCACAGGGAATTCCTGGGAATGTTGGGATGGGGCACAGGAACATATCTGAGCCACAGGAAAGTTGGGATTGGGCACAAGAATGCTGGGATGGAACCCAGGAAGGTTGGGATGAGCAGAAGAGTCTCCAGGGGCTGCAGGAATGTTGGGATGTGCCACAGAACATGGGGATGGGGCTCGGTAATACTGGGATGTGTGGCAGAAGCATCCCCAGGCCACAGGAATGTTGGGATGTGCCAGTGAGTCCATGGAGTGGGCCACAGGAACACTGGGATGGTGCAGAGGAACCTCTCTGTAATAAAGGGGTGTTGGGATGGGCCTTAGAAAGGTTGGGATAGGCAACAGAAATGTTGAGATGCACTACAGGATCATCCCTGGGAATGTCAGGGTCCCCTACTCCTGGCCCTTGGGGTCCTCCACTAGGGAAAAGCAGGGACCCATGGAATGATTAGGGCTGGAAAAGCAGCCCCCAGGCCACTCCTTCCTGGGACACTCACCTGGTTGGGGAGGCTTGCTCCGAGTCAGAGCTCTGGGAATTGCCGGGGGGGTTCTGGCTGCTCCGCTTCATCCAGGCGTTTTCCTTGGGAGGCGGTGCCGGCATCACCTTTGGCTTCTCCTCCCGGGATTTGGGGGGCGGTGAGGGTGGCTCCTCCTCTTTTCCTAGGGGCTCATTTTCCAGGGATTTCTCGCTCTCCCTCCTCCGTGTGGCTGGGGGGACACAAACCCGTGTGGCAGCTGCTGGCCGCCCCGGGCTGGGACGCTGCGGCTGCCCCGGACCCCGACTCACTCCGGCCGGTGGGGCCAGAGCCCGTGGACGTTCCCGGGGGTCCCGCGGGGCCGCTCTGGGAGGATTCGCTGCCTGTCCGGGATCGCTCCTGGTTCTCCTCGCTTCGCCAGCTTGGATGCCTGGGATAGGGTGGAAATAGGATCAGGGGACTGGGAAAGGGCTGCCCCATCCCACCTTTACCATAGGATGAACGCCATCCCACCCGAACCACTCCCAAGGATCACTGCCACCCATCCTGCTTTTCCATGGGGACCATTCCCTGTCCCTCCCATCTCTCTGTAGGGATCAGCCCCAATCTCCTGAGGGATCATTTCCATTCCATCCCACCCCTCCGTGGGGATCATTCCGTGCCCATCCCTCCCTTTGCCACTGGATCATTCCTAGCCAATACCCCCTTTCCCAAGAGACCATTCCATATCCCCTCACCTTTTGGGTGACAAATCATTCTTTGTCCATCCCATCACTACCATCACTACCAAGCGATCATTCCTTACCCATCCCATGTTTCCCAAAAGACCACTCCCAGCCCTTCCCACCTTTCCCAAGTGACCATCCCCATCCCATTCCCTCTTTCCCAAGGCACCATTCCCACCTTTCCCGGGGCCGTCTGTCGATCCTCTTGTCGTCCTCCAGCTGCCGCTGGAGTTTTTCCTGCTCCTTCTGGAGCCGCTCCTCCACCTCCCGCTCCCGAGCCGCTGTATCCACAGGCTTGGCCCCCCCGAAGATGGAAGCAGCCCGGCTGGACTGGGCAGCGGGAGCTGCTGAAGTTTCCTCTTCCTTGGGAGCACTCCGGGGCTTCAGGTTGAGCTTCGGTCTCTGGGTGGGACCTGGGAACGAGCCAGGAGATCCAGGTGGGCATTGATCCCACCTGCAACAGTGCTGAGACTGACAGCATAATCCCTGTCCCATCCTGCCATTCCCAAGGAATCATCCCCTTCCCCAGCCCACCCTTCCCAAGGGATCATTCCCATTCTCTTTCACTTTTTCATGGGAACATTTCCATCCTAATTCACCTTTCCTGAGGGACCATTCCATGTCCTTCCCACCTTTCCATGGGGATCATTCCTGTACCATCCTGCCTTTGTCAAGGAACCCTTCTCCCCCCATCCCTTCTTTCCCAAGGGATCATTCCCATCATATCCCACCATTCCCAAGGGACCACTCCCTATTGCTCCCACCTTTTCCACGGGATCATTCCCATCATATCCCACCATTCCCAAAGGAACAGCCCTAGTCCCACCCCACCTCTGTCCTCACGGCGGAAGTCATCCCGGCCGTAATCATCCCGGGAATTCCACCGATCCATCCGGTCATCCCGCCGGTCATAACGATCCTCATAGCCACGGTAGTCATCGTCCCGGCGGTACCCGCTTCCAAAGGCTCTCCGGCCGCTGCCTATTCGGGAATCGTAGCCTGGGGAAGGAGACGGATCATCTGAGAGTCACTAGGGATAATGCAGCCCAGATTCCCAGTGACAACAGTCTGGGAATTTGGGGCATTCCCAGTTACTCGCTGGCCATGGCGGGGTCTCGCTCCCACTCTCTCTGCCTGTGAGAACCCTTGGGAATTCCCACCTCGGTCGTAATCCCTGCTGCGGTCGTCGTAGCGATCCCGGCTCCCAAAACCACGATCCATGTCCCGCCGTGGCCCGTCCCGATACCGGTCGTCATAGCGATCACGATATCCTGGAAGCAGGATGGGGTTTTACTGGGATAGGCACAGATTCCACAAGGAAGGAGGAAAATCCCAGTGCTCCATGTGGGAAAGGAGGAGGCCCCATTCATCCTTACAAACTGGGAATGAGCTCAGGTAGGAATGAAGAGTTTTGGGAATGAATGAGCTTGGAGTTGGAATGAGAGCTGAGAACAAATGAGCTCCAAATGGGGAATGAACAAGCTCAGGGTGGGACTGAGCTCCAAATGGACATGAACAAACTCAGGGTGGGAATGAGCTCAGGTGGTTCCTAATCTCAGTCAGAGCAGTGTCAGCTGCCCCTAGATCTTGGGACAATGCTAGCTGCCAGGACACAGGGGAAGGAGGGAGTGCCCGGAACGCTGGGCCCATTCTCTTCACTCACTGTCCCCGAATCCATCGTCGCTCCGGCGTGGGGGGAAGTCATCGAAGGCATCGGGAGCAGCCGGACGCGCGCGCCAGTCGCTCTCGAACCGCTCTGAGTCCCGGAAGCGATCTCGGTCTCTGCCGAAGCAGCGATCATCCCGGTCTGCTGGCAGCCAGGGACACAGACAGGGACAAGGGGAGGCAAAAGGAGTGGGAAAGGGAATGAAGATTAAAAGGAAAGGAAGGAAACAGGGCAGGGTCAGGGCTGGGCCCTTGGCCACTCTCCCTGAATCCCTACCCTGCCTGATCCATGTCCTCAGCTGGACACTCACCTTTATCCTGAGCTTGATCTGCCACATCCACTCGTATCCTTCTGTTTCCTAAAGACTGGGAACAACAATGGGAAGTGAGTGCTGGGCTGGGAATTCCCTCCCCATATCCCACCTGACCCTCCCCTCTTCCAGCTGGAAGCCATTTGCCCTTTTCCCACCAACTCCAGGCCCGTGTCCAAACCCTTCTCCAGGTCCTTGGAGCCCCTTTAGGCCCTGAGATGTGCTCTTGGAAGCTGGGATTGGACTCACCTCTTCATTGAGGCTCAGGGCCTGGAACAGGGAATCGATATCCTCGAATTCCGCGTATCCAAAACCTTTCAACCTCTCGGGATTGGTGGGTTCCCGTGGGAGCCGCACGGCGCTGATCTGCGAAGGGAGGGAAGGCAGGGAAGCTCACCTCAGGATCTTGGCTTCCAAAAGGGGAATGCGGAAGGGTGGCAGGATCTGGGATGGAGCAACTCATGGATATTGAGGGATTGAGGGGGCTCCTCGTGCACGAAGAGGAAGACAGGGGTCCCACCCTAAACACTGCAGAACGTTCCAACATCTTTGGATTGAGGGACTGGGAAGAGAATCCCAGCTCTGGCAGCTGCACTGGGAACAATGGGAAGGGCCAGGTATGCTCTGCAGCCTCCTGCCCGGGCTCAGGGAAGCAGGAGCCATCTCAAAGCTCATTCCAGTGGAAAACCAGCCCTGGATGTGTCCAGCACAAGTCCCACGTGGACACAGGGTAGCCCACAACCTCCTTTTCCTAGATTCTGGCTCCCAAAGTGTGGGAGCTCCTTGCTCATTACTGATCGGAGCCCTGAGAAATGTCAGGAGCCACATTCCTAAATCTTAGGGGGTCATAGGGTCCCCAAAGCATCCCTTAGATTTTTCTGGGGTGGATTTCCTGATGGGAAACCTCTTGCAAAGCCAGGATCTTGCTTGGACCAAAGGAGAATCCACAACACGTCCATGGAATTATATTTAAAGAATGACAAATGCCAAGAAATAGGGAAAAGGAATGAGGAAGGCCAAGGTCAGGTACAGAGCTGGAGAGGGAAAAGCAGGATAGGTTCAAATGGGAATAAACTTGGTTTTTCCCAATTTGTGGTTTTCAACACCTCTGTGTGATCCATGAGCTTCCTGATGCTGTTTTCTTTCCACCTGGGAGCAAACCAGCTGCCCTACCCTGCCCCACCCCCCAGTCTAACCTCCACCCGATTCCACAGGGAAACCCCCCCCACTGGAGGCTCCTCAATCCCCCTGGAAGAGCGGGAATGGCTGATCCATGGCTGGGGAATCAAGGGATTCTCTCAGGATCAACCTACAGACACCCACATCCCAGGAAAACGCCCCATGGCAATGGAATACGGGTGCCCGATAGAGAGAGAGCAGCATTTCTGCCCTCTGGAATGTCACTCACATTAAGTCCTCGGAAGAAATCCTTGATGGACTCTTCCGTGACATCGTAGGGCAGGTTTCCCAGGAATGCCGTGTACGGAGGGGATTTGGGGAGGCGGCTTCTGTCGATGTTGGGCTCGCGGGCAGCGCGCGGGGCCGTGGGAAGGATGGAGCGGTCGATCGGAGGCGCCCGGTAAACGTCGTCGTCATTGCTGTGCCACGTGGTGGAGACTGCAGAGAAAGCCGGGATGTGGGCACAGACACAAGGCCAGAGCCAGCTGGAGCTGACTGGGGCCAACTGGGGCCATCCTGAGCTGGCCAGGTCAGCTGGAGGCAGCAAATCATCCCACAGCCCACCCAGATGGAGGCAGCTGGAAGCAACCGGAGGCACTGGGAAGAAACCGGAGTCATCCAGAGGCACCCAGAGGCAACTGGTAAATCCATGGAAAAGGTGCCCTGAAGCCATCCAGAGCACCCAAGGCAGGGACAGACAATCCCATGAGTGGCTTTCCAGGATTCATTCCAGCTTGGATTCCAGCCTGGCTCAGTGGGAAGCTCTGGTGAATCCGGTCCCCAAAACCTCAATATCCCACTGCTGCTCCCCCACTTGGCTGGACACTGAGTCCCATCCCTAAGGAAAACTTGCACGGCTCTCCCAGCTTTATTATTCCCCAAAAACTGAATAGCCAGTGGATTTTTCCAGTTATGATGCCACTGGCAGCTAGGAATGCCAATCCTGGAGCCTTCCAATCTGGAAGGCAGGAATTACGTTCCAGGACCTGGGAATGACAGTCTGGAAGCTGGGAATGCCAACCTCAGAGCTCAGAATGGTGCCCAGGCATTGAGAATGCTGTTCCAGCTCTGGGAATACTGCTTCTAGGACTGGGAATGCCAATCACAGAGCTGAAAATGCCACTCTGGGGACTAAAAATGCTATCCTGGCTCCAGAAATGCTGCTCTGGGGGCTGGGAATGTAAATCCCAGAGGTGGGAATGTCGTCCTGGCTCTAGGAATGCCATCCTGGCTCTGGGGATGCTGCTCTCGGGGCTGGGAATGTAAGTCCCAGAGCTGGGAATGCTGTCTTGGTTCCAGGAATGCCATCCTCATCCTGGTTCCAAGAATGCCATCCTGGCTCTGGGGGCTGGGAATGCTAACCCCAGAGCTGGGAATGCCATCCTAGCCCTGGGGATGGTGCTCTGGGGGCTGGGAATGCCATCCTGGCTCCAGGAATGCCATCCTGGCTCTGGGGGCTGGGAATGCTAACCCCAGAGCTGGGAATGTCATCCTAGCCCTGGGGATGGTGCTCTAGGGGCTGGGAATGCCATCCTGGCTCCAGGAATGCCATCCTGGCTCTGGGGGCTGGGAATGCCAACCCCAGGGCTGGGAATGCCATCCTGGCTCCAGGAATGCCACGCTCACCTTCCAGGTCGTCGGTCTCGTCGGCCCAGCTCACAGGTTTGGGGATGTAGGTGGGGCCCCCCCCCGCCCCCCCCATCCTCAGCCAGGAAATCCGTGAGCGTCAGCGTCTTCCCCTTCTTTGGCTTCTTCTTCGCTGCCGCTGCAGGAGCGAGCGGAGACATGGATCAGAGCGGGAACAGGAGTGGGGACGGGGGGAACTGAACAGGGAAAGGGTGGGAATGAGAGTGGGAATGGCAGGACAGAGAGGGAATGAGAATGGAAATGGTGGGAATGGGAGTGGGGATGGGCAGGACAGAGAGGGAATGAGAATGGAATCAGAGCGGGAATGGGAGCAGAGATGCGTGGGAATGAGAGCTGGGACAGGAGGGAATGAGAGCAGGAATGGGTGGGAATGGGAGGGAAGGAGAGTGGGAATAGGTGGAATGAGAGCAGGGACAGGAACAGGGCGGGGCAGAGGGACTGGGGACACTGGGGTGGGACACAGGACACTGGAATAATGGGAGTGGGGACAGCAGGGTGGGACATAAGGCACAGGGATGGGATATGGGACACGAGGACCTGACGTGGAACGTGAAGCACCAGGATGTAGGACATGAGACACTGGAATGGGACTGGGGACACCAGGATGGAACATGGGGATGGGACATGGGACACTGGGATGGGACATGAGGAGCTGACATGGAACATGAGGCACCAGGATATAGGACACGAGACAATGGGATGGGACAGAAGACACCAGGGTGGGACACGAGGCCTTGGGATGGAGCACAAGGTGACAGGATGGGACACGGGACATTGGGATGGAATGGGAGGAGCTGGGAAGGGACATGAGACAGGACAGCAGGAGCCAGGAGGAAACAGTACAGGAGGACATGGAGCACCAAGATGGGACAGGAGGCCCTGGGATGGGACACAAGGTGACAGATGGGGACATGGGATGATGAGGATGGGATGGGATGGGATGGGATGGGATGGGATGGGCTGGAACAGGACAGAAGCCACTGGGATGGGACATGAGGTGCCAGGAGGGGACATGAGATGGGACACAAGGCACCAGGATGAGATAGGAAGTGCTAGGATGGAACACAGAGCACCAGGATGGGACAGCAGCCACTGGGATGGGACAGGAGGAGTCAAGAGGAGACAGGAGGTGTCAGGATAGGACACAAGGAGTTGAGAGAGGACAGAAGCCACCAAGATGTGACAGCAGTCAGTGGGATGGGACATGAGGCACCAGGATGGGACACAAATGGGACATGAGGTACTGAGATGGGACAGAAGGCACCGGGAGGGGACACAGGATGGGACACAGGCACTTGCATGGAATATGGCACTGAGAGACATGAGGTGCTGGGATGTGCCATGAGGGCACCAGGGTGGGACAGGAACCACCAGGACGGGACAGAAGGAACCAGGAACGGATGTGGGGCACCAGGATGGAACATGAGGAACTGGGATGGGACAGGAGGCAGCACAGGAGGAGCCAAGAGGGGACAGGAAGTGACAGAATAGAACACAAGATGGGACATGGGATGGGATACGAGGAGCTGGACATGAGGACCCAGGACAGGGACAGGAGACACAGGGGTGGATGGGGTTCCAGACTGGGACAGGAAACACCAGAATTGGACAGGAGCCACTGGGAGGGGACCTACCAGGGGCCAGGAGCCACCCCCCAGCCCCCTTTATTTGTTATTCCCACTGGAAACATTGTCCCCATCCCACCCCTTGTGGGGACACACCCAGGCACAAGCTGTGACCCTCCTGGAAAACCTGGGTATTTCCTGGAAGGTGGCTTTGGATTTACAATTCCCTCCCTCTGGGAGGAACTGCTGCCCTCATGTGGCTCTGTCGCTGAATCTGGGACCTTTCCTGGCAAAAACTGCTGCATTTGCCAGGAAAAATCCCTCTGGGTGGAGCCAGGGGGGTTGGAGCCCCAAAGAAATGGTGGAGTCACCTCCTTCCCCCATCAGATTTTGGGGAGGTCAATAGTGGTCCCAGGGGAAGCAAAACTGATGGGTTTCAAGGACATGAAAGAGAAAGGCATGGAAAAATATTCCCCTCTTTTTTTTTTAAGGAGAGATCATGAATTTTTGGATGGCCAGAGCTTCTAGTCAGATATCCCTGACCAGAGGTAATAATAATTAATGAATCAACCAAAGGGCTTTAACGAGGATAAAAAGGATGGAGGTCGGATTGCTCATAGAATGGCCTGGAAATCGTTATTCCATGGAAATCCAGCATGGAGAGAACCACCACCACCGGTGTTTTCCCATGGGAACTGGGAGGGGGTGGTGGTGTGTGAGACCCCCGGGATGGCTCCATCTTCTCCCAGTCCATCTCTTCCCTCTGCACTATGGATTTCAGGGAAGTGTGGGGCCCTTCCTGGACTCCTATGGGAATCCCAGCCTGGGATGCAGGAGCGCCAAGGTGCTCAGAGCTGCCCCAGGGTGACCCAACCTCCCGCAGGAAACTAGCCTGGGACACTGCTGGGAATGCGGGAAGCACCTGAGGCCCAGGGAAAGCCGGGACAGGGATGGATCCAGGTGGGGTGGAGGCACCTTCCAACCCCCCGTGCTCACCCCGGTACCGGGACCCCACCTCCCGCTCCAAGCAGAGCCGGGGATCCCGGGAGATGCTGCGGGATCGGGAATGGAGGGGAGAGCCGGGTTGGAACTGGGGGGCGTCTGGAGTGCTCCCTCACGCCGGGACCGACCCCTGAAGGGGCTGGAAGGGGTCACATCCTGCCCCGCCTCCCCGGTAATTGACCCCGAGGAGCCTCAAGGGCACCGCGGGCCCGGGAAGGGGGTCCCGGTGAAGTCCCTGCGGGCAAATGGAGGGGGGGGGGCCTGATCCCACCTCTCCCCCCAAACTCCCGGTACCGGGGCCCCTCCGACCCCCCCCCGTTCGCGGCCACGTGGGCGCGTCGCCCCCTCCCCCCCTTCCGCGCGCACGCGCCGGGCCGCGCCCGGCGCGCGCACGTCAATCACTGGCTGGGCGCACGCACGTCAATCACCGGCCGGGCGCGCGCGCCCCCGCCAATGGGAGACGGGGGGGGTGTTGGGGGGCCCGGCGCGCGCACGTCAATCACAGGCCGCGCGCGCACCCCCGCCAATGGGAAGCGGCGGGAGGGGGGAGGAAGGGCGCGCGCCCGCCTTGAGGGGACGCGGCGGAGGAGGAAGGGGGGGGGTTCGGTTTTCCCGCCGCTTCCCCCGCTTTTCCCGCCACCGCCTCCCCCCCAGCACCATCTCCGGAAGCGACGGCACTCGGAGCAGCCCCGGGACCGCCATCGGTGCCGCCATCAGTGCCCGCGGAGCTCCACGCGGGCCGGCGCGGCCCGGGCCCGCGGCGCAGCGCTCACCTGGGGCCGCCATGTTGGGACGAGGCAGAGAAGGCAAAGGACCCGGATGGCGGCGTCACGTGACCACGAGCGTCGCGCCCTGTCAGGGGGCGGGGCGAAAATCGTGGGCGTGGTCTGGGCCGGGGGCGGGGCCTGGGGCTGGCTGGTTTTTCGGGGGAGGGGCTGGAGGGGGAGGGACCGCCGGGACCCCCGGCACTGACACCCCCGGGCACCGGCCGACACCGACAGCTCCCGGCGCCCCAGGCACCACCCGGGCTGCTCGGAACTCCCGAGCACCGACACCCCGGACACCGAGACGCGCCGACCCCGTCACTCCCCGGAGCCCGGGACACTGGGACCCCTCGGCACTGACACCCCCGGGATTCCCGGTCACTGGGAGCCCCGCATACAGGCTCCCACCCACACCGACAGCCCCAGGCACCGCGATGCCCCGCACACCGACACCCGTGGCAGCGCCCCGAGACCCCCAGTCCCCGCATCCCCGGGCACGTCACCCTCTGGGCACCAACACCCCCGGTCTGCTGACACCCCGGGGACTCCCGGACACCGCCACCCCCGGGCACTGACACTCCCAGGCATCTGCGCCGGGATCCCCGGGCACCGACGCCCGAGGAACTCCCGACGCCAGGACTCCTCGGCACGAGGATGCCCGCGACCCCCGAGCACCGCACCGGGACCCCTGATCACCGCACCGAGACACCCGAGTACCGCACCGGGACCCTCGGGTACTGCACCGGGACCCTCGGCTACCGCACCGGGATCCCCGCTCCCGTTCCCCCCGTGTCCCCCCGGGAGCGGTTCAGGACAGGACGACGCCCGGAGCTCGGGGCTGATCCCGGGGCCGGCGGGGACAGGGACGTTTTGGGGTCCTCCCGGCTGGTTCTGGGAGGTCGACGCCCCCAGGGACCCCGACATGAGCAGGGGGCAAAAGGGGCGTCCCGGGGGGGCGTGGGCGACCGGGGGTCGTTGTCGGGATGGTGACAAGAGGGGGTACAGAATCCATCCCTCCCCCGACAGCTCCCCACACCCCGTGCCTCAGTTTCCTCCCGGTCTCAGCCCCATGTCCCCACTCCCGTTTTCCCCCTCTGGAAGGACACACCAACACATCCCATCTCCTATTCATGGGAATCAGCACTTTATTTGGATCTGGGGGGAGCTCGGGGACCCCCCCCCGGGTTTTGGGGGCCCGGGATCTCCCGTGACCCCCTCAGTACGTGCGGACCTTCACCTCCCTGGTCTCGGTGATCACGCGCTTGGTGGGCCCTGTCCCTGCCGTGGTGGCCGTGGTGGCCGTGGTGGCCGTGGTCTCCTTGTCCAGGGCATCCCTCAGGCTGTGGGGGGGGCGGTTAGGGGTGGGGGCACGCAGGGGTCCCCTCCCCATGCTGGTAGTGTCCCCCCCTCAGTGTCACCCAACAGGTGACAGAGATGGCATGTCCAGTGGGATGGGCTGGGGTGTCCCAGCACCCTGGAGATTGTCCCCTCTGGGTGTCACCCCGTCCCCTGGCTGTTCCCAAGATCTTGTAACTGCTGGGACCCGGACACTGGGACACCTGGGGCTCATCCCCTCTGATGTCACCACTGTCCCCATCCCCAGGCCATCCTGAAGGACAGACCTGGGATATGTGATCTCCTGGGATCATCCCCCTGGATGTCACTGCTGTCCCCTGGCTGTCCCCAAAATCTTGTAACTGGTGGGTGGGACCTGGACACCTCATCACAGGGCTCTCATCTGCCCTGGGTGTCCCCTCCCCATGCCAGGGACGGCACCTGGACACTCAATTCCTGGAATTATCCTTTTCCATCCCCTTCCCATCCCCTTCCCAGCCCATATACTCCCCCCTCTGTCTCCATTTCCCCCTCACCTCAATTTCCATCCCTCTGAATTTCCCCCCCCCTGAGCCCTTATACCTGAACTCACCCCCCAAACTTCCTCACCTGAGCTCTGTTTGCTCACCTTCCCCCAAAACCTGAATTCCCCCCCTTCACCTGAGCCCCTGTACGTGAACTCCCCTCTGATTTGAAGTCCCACCCCCGTACCTGCCTTCCTTCCCCTTCTCACCCAAACCACCCATATCTGAACTATACCTCCAAATTCCCCCCTCACCTGAACTTCTAACACCCCGTACCTGGATTCCTTCCCTCTCCACCAAACTCCCCCCCAAACCCTCTCATACCTGAATTTCCCTCTCACCTGAACCCCCCTGAACTCCTTAACTCCTCCCCCTCATCTGAACCTCCCCTGACCTGAACTCACGCCCCTGTACCTGAACTTCCCCTCCCACCTGAACTTCCCCCCCCCCGGCGCTATCTGAATTCCTTCCCCCCAGCTGAACCCCCCCCGTACCCGATCCCTTCCCCAGTTCCCCCTCTGTTAACCTGAAGCCGTCGTCGCCCTCCAGCAGCTGCCGATATGTCGCGATCTCCGCCTCGAGCCGGTCCTTGAGGCCGAGCAGCTCCCGGTGCTGCTCGTTCTGCCGCTGGAGCTGCGCCCGCACGTCCCGCAGCTCTGCCTCGGCCGCGCTCACCTGGAGCTGCACCTGCGCCAGGTGAGCCCCGGCCCGCGCCTCGGCCTCGGCCAGCGCCGCCTCCAGACCCGCGTTCTGGGGGAATCCGGGCGATTAGGGGGGTTCGGGGGAGTCAGCACCCCGAGTTCATCCCGAGCTTCAGCCTCGGCCAGCGCCGCCTCCAGACCCAAGTTCTGGAGGGATTGGGGGGTTAACGCGGTTTTGGGGGAGTTCACTTTGATCTGAGCCTCAGCCTCGACCATGGCAGCCTCTAAATCTGTGTTATGGGGCGTTCGTGGGGGAATTAGGGGGTTTTGGGGCAGCCAGAACCCCTAAAATGGGGGGATTGGAGGATCTGCACCAAGAAAATGGGGGGGTGAGTCACCTTGGGCTCAGCCAGTGACTCCAGACCCACATTCAGGGGAATGTAGGGGTTTTGCAGGGGTTCACCCCAAATCCTGGGGGTTTACCCTGAGCATTGGTTGATGCAGACCCCAAACCTGTGTTCTGGGGGGGATCAGGGGAGGATTAGGGCGTCTTATGGGGGTTCACCATGCCCTGAGCCTCAGGCTCAGGCAGTGCCACCTCCAGCCCCGAGTTCTGGGGAATTCAGAGGGTTTGGGGTTGGTGGAGGGGGTCAAGACTTCAAAAATGGCCTTTGTGTGGCTGGAGTTATGGCTTGGGGGTTGGAGGGGTTTTGGGGCTCTGGAGCCATGGATTAAGGGGAGCTAGGTTTTTTGGAGGGGGAATTGGGAATGTGAGGCTGTGAATTGAGGGATTTGGGGGGCGGGTTGGGGTTTTTTGGGCGAGTTTGGAGAATTTTGGGGTACCTGGTTGCGCAGGGCCTCAAGGTCAATCTCGAGGGTTTGCAGTGAGCGACGCAGGGCCCCAACAGTGCCTCGTGCCACGTCCAGGTCCTTCGTGCTCTGCGTCACCTCCAGGGTGGTCTCTGTGATCTGGGAGGGAAAGGAGGGGTCTGGGGGGGCCTGGGGACAACCTTGGGGTCTGGGGGGCAGCAGCCTTGGTGCCACCCATCAGGAGCACCCCAAGTCCTGGAGGGGAGGTGGGGGAGTGAGACCATCCCAAGAAGAGCCAGACTCAGGCATGGGACCCTAATGGGGATCCCACATTGTGCGGGTGCCCTAGGAGGGGCTCCAAACTTGCACCTTGGACAGAGGCCATCCCAAAAGTGTCCCCAAGGCTGGACCAGGAACCTCCTGGAGCAGTTCACCCCAGGACTCCCCCTGAAAATGTCACGAGTGTCCACCCAGGCCCCTCCTGGGTGTGCCACCCCTCTTCCCCCTGGCTTTGTGGGGCTTCGTTGGGGACCTCCCATGCTACCCTGGGGACACCCCCCAAAAGGGGTTTCCCCTTTTTTGGGACCCCCCCCCAGTGGCCCCTCATTGGGGACACCCCTATGGGGACCCTTGGATGTGGACTGGTAGGGCTTTGGGGTCTCCAACTCTCACCCCCTCTGCTTCTTCAGGTCTTCCAGGACCATTATCTTGGATCCACTGCTCCCCCAGGATCGTTTCGGGGCTGGTTTTGGGTGGGATTTGAGGTTTTTTAGGGTTCCTTACCTGCTGCCCCCACTGCTTCTCCAGATCCTCCAGATTTTTCTGGGCCAGGGCATCATACTGAGCCCGCAGCTCTCCCAGGACCTTCCCTAAATCCTGTGACTGCGGAGCGTCCACCTCCACCGTCAGCGCTGACTGCGAGGCCTGTGCCCGCAGGTCCTGCACTTCCTGGAGGCAGCATGGGTCAGTTTGGGGTCCCACAGCCCCTCCCGAGCCCCCCAAGTCCTCTGGACCCACCAGGTCATGGTCCTTGCGCAGCAGGATCAGCTCCTCACGCAGGGCCTCGATGTCCCCCTCGAGCTGCAGCCGCGTCATGTTGGTGTCGTCCAGGACCTTGCGCAGCCCGGCGATGTCGCTGTCCACCGACAGGCGGATGGCCAGCTCTGCCTCGAACCTGGACACGCCGCAGGAATGGAGAGCCAGGGTGGGACACGGAGCTGAGCCAGCCTTGTGCCCGTTCTTTACTTTGTCCTTGTCCTTGTTTCTGTCCCTGATGTATCCTTGTCCCCCACCCCCATCATCAGCCCCATTTCCATCCCCAGCCCAACACAGCCTTTTCCTCATCCTTGTTCAATCCCCATCATCCTCAGCCCCGTTTCCATCCCCAACACATCCTTCTCCCCATCCCTGTCCCATCCCCATCCCATTCCCATCATCCTCATTTCCTTCTCCATTTCCCTTCCCATCCTTGTCCTCATCTCTATTTTCAATTCCATCCCATCTCCTTGTCCCACCCTCACCTCATTTCCATCTCCAGCCCCACCTGACCTCATCCCATCACTGTCTCCATCCATGTTCTTATCCCTGTCTCATCTCCTCTGCCACCTCCACTCATCCTATCTTTGTTCCTGTTCCCATTCTCATTCTTCTCCTTGTCTTCATCCCCATTTTTATCCCCTATTCCCGTTCCCATTCCTGTCTCATCCTATTCCTCATCCTCATCTCCAGTTCTGTCCCATCCCTGTCTCCATCCATGTTCCCATTCCTGTCTCATCCCAACTCTAACCTACAGTTGTCCCCATCCCTGTTCTTTTCCCTGTCCCCATCCAGTTTCCCATCCCCATTCCTACTCCTATTTCCATCTTTGACCTTGTCCTCATCCTGATTTCCATCCTCAGCCCATCCCTGTCCCTGTCCACATCCAGTCTCCATTACCACTCCTATTTCCATCCTTGTCCTTGTGCACTCCCTGTCCCATCTCCACCCCATTCCAATCCCTGTACCCACCTCCTTCCCACCCATCCCCATTCAGTCCCCATCCCATCCTCATCCTCACTCCCATTGCCACCTGTTCTCTCCCTAGTCCCCATCCCCATCCACATCTCCATCCATTTCCACCCTATTCCCATTCCCACTCCTGTTTCCATGCTGGTCTCCATCCCATCTCCCTCACCATCCTTATCCGCATTCCCATCCCCGTTTCCATCCTTGTCCTTGTCTTCATCCCCATCTTGTCCCCATCCTCATCCTCATTCACACCCCCATCCTCACCCTCATCCCCCCTCCATCTTCATCCCCAGTCCTACCCAATCCCACCCCTATTCCCATCTCCATTCCCACCTTGTTTCCAACTCCATTTCCACCCCATCCCCATTCCCACCCCTATTTCCACCCCATCTCCACCCTCTCTTCCATCATATTCCCACCCCCATTTCCATCCCCATTCTCACTCCATCCTCATTCCCATGTCACTCCTGCCATGTTCCCACCCTCATTTACTCCCAGTATTCCCAGTATCCCCAGTATCCCTCCCTCACTTGACCCGGAAGTCGTCGGCCGCCAGACGAGCGTTGTCAATCTGCAGCACAGTGCGTGCATTCTCCACTGTGCTCTCCAGGATCTGGGATGGGGACACGAGGACACCCGTGGATACAGGGGGCACACGGACATGCAGGGACAGATGGACACATGGGCATGGGGACACGGACACAAGTGGACACGGGGAAATGGGGACTCATGGGGGGGGGGCATGGGGAGACACAGACAGGGGGACACACGTGGACATGGGGGTGCACGGATGGGGGACGTGTGGAGGGACACACGGACATGAGGGGACACGGGTGGACACACACAGACACGGAGACACAGACACAGGTGACCACATGGATATGGGGGGTACAGGTGAGGGGGACACATGGACACGCAGACACAGGGACACTCGCAGGGACGCAGGGACACAGGGACACGTGTCACCGTCGCCGTGGCAGGGTGACTTCCCCAGCCCCCCTTCCCTGCAGGGCCTCGCCCCGGAAAAGCTGCGATAGCCCAGGGTGGGGGCGGGGCGGGGGGGCCTAGGTGTGTGTGTGTGGGGGGGGAGGGGTGCCGGTCACCTTGAGGAGGCTCCAGGAGGGGCTTTGGGGACACGGGGGGGTCTAATTTACCCAAAAATCGGAGTAAGAATGGAGGGGGGACTCCTTCGACACTGCCCCACCGCGGTGGCCTTGGTCACGTCCCTTCGCTCCCCCCGTGGGGAGAACCCCCCCCCCCCCCCAGCCCCCCACCCACGGGACTTACAGACCTCCCCAAGCCCCCCTACGCCCTCCCAGGGACGTACAGACCTCCCACAGATACAAAGTTCAGCTCTTTCCCTCTCCCTCCCCAGTTAATGTTTAACCCCAACCCCCCCCCGCGCGCCCACCTTGTCCCGTAGCTCCTCTATCAGCTCCCACTGGGGGCTCCAGTCGTGGGCGCTGGGTCCCTTTTGGGCCATAAACTCCCGGATTTGGGTCTCCAGGCGCCGGTTCTCCCGCTCCAGTCTCCGCACCTGCTCCAGGTACGTGGCCAGGCGGTCGTTGAGGTCCTGCATCGCCTCCTTCTCGTTGGCCACGGTCCCGGAGCCCCCCAGGAGGACGCTGCCCCCCAGACCGGCCCCATAACCGGCCCCAAAGGCGCCCCCGGCGCTGCTCAGGGTGCGGGTGACGGAGATCCGGGACCCCGCGCCCCCCGCCCCCGCGTACACGCTCGCGGCGCTGCCCAGGGGGGCGAAGCGGCGGCCGGGGGCGATCCCGGGGGTCCCGAGGGTCCCGATCCCGCCGGAGCGGACGGAGCTGGAATAGACGGTGCGGCGGGAGAAGCTCATGGGGACGGCGGCACGACGGCGGGAGCCCGAGAGTAGCACGGACGGACGCACGGATGGAATTCCGGGCGGGAATTCTGGCCGGGATTTATAGCCGGGAGCGGCCCCGCGGCACCTCCCCACGGCCTCGCTCCCGGGAAGGGAAGGTGCGGCTGGAGCCGGCCCAGGGCTTTGTTCCTGCGGAGACCGGCCCCAAAACCTGAGGAGTGGGGTGTGAGGGAAAATAATCAGCCCCAAAACTCGTGGGATGTGAGGCAGAGGTTTGGGAGTCTGACCCAGAAATGGGAAATGCAGGGCAAGGGAAAGGGAATCAACCCCAAAACTTGTGGGGTGCAGGGTGGGTGGAAAGGGGTATGACCCAGAACTCTGGGGTGGGGGGCAGAGGGAAAGGAATCAGCCCCAGAACTTGTAGGATGAGGGTTGGAGGGATGGGTATCTGACCCAGAATTTGTGATGTGTGTTCAGAATGATGGCATCGACCCCATAACTGTGGGGTGGGGGACGAAGGAGTAGGACTTGGCCCCAGAACTGTGGGATGTGGGGCAGGGTCAGCCCCACACCTTTTCAGGTCACCATAGCCAGCCCCACATCACCCTACTAATCTTTGCACTGCTGCAGCCCCTGCCTGACCTGAGACCCCCTGTTTTACTCTATTCCTGGCCTGTTCTGCTCTGTTTTCCCCATTTTGCCCCATTTTGTCCTATTTTGCCCTGTTCATATCCCGTTTACTCATTTTTGCCCACTTTTGAGCCATCGCTGCCTTGCTTTATTTCTTTTTGTCCTATTTTTGCCCATTTCTCATTTTCCCCATTTCCTCCATTCCTGTCTTTTTGCTTCATTTTACTCTATTTATGCAAAATCTTCCCATTTTGCTGTTTTGCCTCATTTTGTTGTCTTACCCCATTCCTGTCCCATTTTACTAGTTTTTGCCCTATTTATCCCATTTTGCCCATTTTATCCCATTCTAGTCCCACTTTAACCCTTTTTGCCTGATCTTGCCCTGTTTTATCCCATTCATGTCCCATTTATCCCTTGTTGCCCGATTTTGCCCCATCTCTGTCCAGTTTTGCTGGTTTCCACCCCATTTTTTTTTGCCATTTCTGCCCATTTTGTCCTTCCCCTTTTTCTCCAATTTCCCTTTTCACCCATGTTTTTCTCCGCTTTGCCCCATTCCTTCCCTTCCATTCCCTTTGTTTTGCCCCATTCCTGCCCAATTTTTCCCCATTTTCCCCCACTTATGCCCAATTTTATCCTGTTCTGCCCCGTCTCCCCCTTCTCCCCCTTTTTGCCCCGTTTCCCTTATTTTTTCTCCATTTTCCCCGCGGGGTCCCTGAGGTGCCGGACCCGAGGGTCCCAGGGGGTCCCGCCCGGGGTGCAGCGGCCTCGTCCCTCTTTGGGGACCCCCTGGGACCCCCTGAAGGGCATGGGGGAGGGGCGGGGGTGTCGGGGCTGCTCCCACCCTGGGCCTTATCAGGAACATTCCGGGCGTTCCGGGTGGGTGACGTGTCCCACCCGTGTCCCCCCGCCCCGCCGTGTTCCCCCTCCCACTTGCCCCAAATGTCCCCCATGTCCCTGTGAGCCCCCGGTGTCCCCCACATCCCCCCAGTGTGTCCCTCGCGTGTCACCCGCTATCCCCCAGTGTCCACTCCTCGTGTCCCCCCGTGTCCCCCTGAGTCCCCCCCATGCCCATAACGTCCCCCATCCCCCCGTCACCTCACGGCCACCCCGTGTTCCCCCCGTGTCCCTCCGTGCCTCAGTGTCCCCATCTGATGGTGATGGGGGGCTCAGCTGGGGCCGTCAAGGGCTTAGGGGGTCCCCACTGCTCCTTGGGTGGTCTTGGGGGTCTGGGGCAGTGTCCTGCAGGGTCTGGGACCTACCCTACCCCCCCTTCCAGGGTTATCTCTGGAAATTCCTTCCTGATAAGACGGGCGGGATTTAGGGAGGGAGCTGGAGGTGGTGGGAGCCCCTGGGGGGGCAGAGGGGGGAGCAGATCGTGTTCCCTCCTGGGCATTGCAGGTCTGGGGGGGCTTGAGACCCTCCCTGTAGGGCTGGGCTGCTCAGACCTATTGACTCCCCCCGGGTGGAATCTGGATGGATTTGGGAGGGAAGGAAAAGAAGGGAGGAAGGGAAAGAAGGGAGGGAGGAAGGAAGTGGCGGAAGGAAGGAAGTGGCGGAAGGAAGGAAGTGGCGGAAGGAAGGAAGTGGCGGAAGGAAGGAAGTGGCGGAAGGAAGGAAGGAAGGAAGGAAGGAAGGAAGGAAGGAAGGAAGGAAGGAAGGAAGGAAGGAAGGAAGGAAGGAAGGAAGGAAGGAAGGAAGGAAGGAAGGAAGGAAGGAAGTGGCGGAGGGAAGGGAGGGAGGAAGGGAGGAAGGAAGGAAGGAAGGAAGGAAGGAAGGAAGGAAGGAAGGAAGGAAGGAAGGAAGTGGCGGAAGGAAGTGGCGGAAGGAAGTGGCGGAAGGAAGTGGCGGAAGGAAGTGGCGGAAGGAAGTGGCGGAAGGAAGTGGCGGAAGGAAGGAAGGAAGGAAGGAAGGAAGGAAGGAAGGAAGCTCCCTCTAGATCCCAGCTGCGGGATCCCAAACCCGTGGGTGCCGCCCTCCCAGTGCCCAGCGTGTGCCGCCCTCGTGCCGGGCAAGTCTGGGCAGGAGACACCACTGCACACAATGGCACCTGTCAGACCCACCTGCACACACCTGACCTCACCTGAACTCACATCCATCCATCCATCCATCCATCCATCCATCCATCCATCCATCCATCCATCCATCCATCCATCCATCCATCCATCCCATGCCATTTTGGGGATGTTTTTCCTATTTTGCTGCTGAGTTTGGCACTGGGGACAGGCCCTGGTGAAGCCTGGGGACAGGTCTGAGGCTAGATTTGGAGTGATGTGACTGGAGTCCCATGTTGTGATTTGGGGACAGGGGCTGGGTTCAGGGGTTGTGGGAATAGTTTGGGGTCACAGATTGGGGATGTGGTGCTGGGGATGCAGACTGGGGGACACAGGGTGGTGACAGTGGTCTGGAGACCCAGGCTGGGGGACAAGCTGGGGACATGGGCTTGGGTCAGGGGTTGGGGGCTGAGACTGGGGGGATCTGGACTGGGGTCGGGGGCCCAAACTGGGTGACAGGACTTGGTGACATGGAGTCAGGGACTCAGATTAGGAGACTCAGGTGTGGGGACACGGTGGGGAAGGGCTGGGGACACTCCCTAGGGAGTCTTGGTGGGTCTCCTCCTTCGGGAAGGGGCACAGAGGGGGATGGGGAGCACAGGGACCCGCATTTTGGGGTAAGCCCACCCCCGCGTACCCTCCCGTCCCGATGCCTGTGGATCCCGGTGATCCCGCCAATCCCACGTCCCGAAGGGGTTAAAGCTCCGGTCCCTCCCCCCGCTTCTCCTCCCCCGGCTCTGGGATAAACCCGAGAACCAACCCGGGAACCAAACCGGGAAGGCGCCCGGAACCCGCCCGGCCGCTCCGCCCGGCCGGGCCCGTCCTGCCCCGACCCGTCCGGCCGGTCCTGCCGGGGCTGCCGCCGGAGCCTCCCTGCCCCGAGCGCGGCCTTCGGCCTTCCCCTCCTCAGCCTTCTCCAACCTGCTCCAGCCGTCCTCATCATCCTGAGCCTCTTCAGCCTCTTCCAGCCGTCCTAAGCCTCCTCCAGTCGTCCTCGTCCTGCTCAGCTGAGGACCTTCTCCAACCCTCTTCCAAACTTGCACCAATCTCCTCATCCTCCTTCTAACCTTCTCCATCCTCCCTGCAGCCTCCTCATCCCCCTCAGCCTCCTCCAACCCTCTTCCAACCATCCCCGACCTTCTTCATCCACTTTCCAACCTCTTTCCAAACTCCCTCGTATCTCCTTTCCCATCTTCCAACCTCCTCCCAATCTTCTCCAGCTTCCTCATCCTCCAGCCGCCCTCCTTTCGCACCTCCCGAGCACTTGGCAGGCTCTCTGCAGCCTCTGTTCCCACTCTCCCCTCTCAGATGTCGGTCTCCATCCCCCGGGAGCCGCTGCGGAGCAGCTCGGCCGTTCCGGGCCGCTCCTTCTCATCCCGCTCCTTCACGGCCGCTCCGGCGCTGAGGATGAGCACGGCCCCGGCCCTCGGCCCTTACGGGGGGCTCCGGGGCGGCTCCGGGGGGCTCGGGGGACCCTCGTGGGTGCCGGGCGCGGGCATCACGGCCGTCACCATCAACCGGAGTCTCCTGGCGCCGCTGGACGTGGCCGTGGATCCCGAGCTGCAGGAGCTGCGCCGGGAGGAGAAGGAGCAGATCAAGACCCTCAACGATAAATTCGCTGCCTTCATCGACAAGGTGGGGCTGGGGGGACCCCGAGGAGGGGTGGGACCACCCTGGGGACTGGCTTCTGGGACCTCCTGGGGCACCTGGGACGTCTTGGGACACCTGGGGACATTGAGACCACCCTGGGACCTCCTGAACATCTCTGGGGACTTCTGTACCCTTGGGGACTTGAGACCTTCTCTGGGACCCCCTGAGTCTCAGATGGGACGTCCCAAGCATCTTTGGGGCCCTCCTGAGACCCCTGGGGACACTGAGAAGCCCTTCTGGGTGCCCTTCAGGGACCCTCTGGATCAGCTGGGACCTCCTGAGCACCTTTGGGGACTTTCTGAGACCCTCAGAGACAGTGACACCCCCTTTTGGGGACACTCTGAACCCCCTCCTGAGTTACCCAAGGACACACAGACTCCAGCTTGCCTCAGGACCCCAAATCTTCCCCCTGCCCCCCCCCCCCCCCTTCCACTCCATGCCCCTCTCCAGCCCAACCCATTCCCCCAGAGGTGATTTGGGGGTAGTTTTGGGGTTCTGATTCCCTTTTCCCCCTTTCCCCCAGGTATGAATTGGGGGTGGAGGTGTTTTTGGGCTGATTTTGAGGTATGGGAGTGCCCCAGATCCTGCTTTTGCCCAAGTGGGATTTTGGGGTGCAGGGGTGATTTTGGGGTAATTTTGGGATGTCGAGTGATTTTGAGGTGATTCTGGGGAGTGGCATTGCTTCTGACCCCCTTTCCTCCAGGTGTGATTTTGGGGTGGAGGTGATTTGGGGTGATTTTGAGGTATGGGAGTGCCCCTGATCCTGCTTTCCCCCAGGTGTGATTTTGGGGTGATTTTGGCTGGTTTTGGGGTGCTGTTCCTTGTCCGCAGGTGCGGTTCCTGGAGCAGCAGAACAAACTCCTGGAGACCAAATGGGGGCTCCTGCGGGCACAGCCCCCTCCCCGCAGCAGCCTGGGGGGGCTCCTCGAGGGCTACGCGGGGACCCTGCGGCGGCAGCTGGAGGCGCTCGGGCAGGAGCGGCAGCGGCTGCGCGCAGAGCTCGGCCACGTCCGCGGGCTGGTTGAGGAGTTCAAGGCCAAGTCAGTGTCCCCAAATGTCCCCTAAATCTCCCGGGTACCCCCATGTCTCCCCAGACCCCTCCACAACACCCCAATGCCACCTTGTAGCCCCCCAATGCCACCCACGCCACACCTGCAGCCTCCTGGAGGAATTCAAGGGCACGTCTGTGTCCCCGAGTGTTCCCCCACATATGCCTGTGTCCCCACCCTGTGTGCCCTCACCCCCATGTCCCTTCATCCCCGTGTCCCCCTGTCCCCATGGCCTTCGATGTCCCCACCATGTCCCTGGGTCTCCCTGTATCCTCATGTCCCCACATCCCTGGTGTAAGTCCTCTCTATGTCCCCACATCCTCCCATCACCTTGTCCCTTTGTCCCCCTGTCCCCACCTCCCCATGTCCTCCCATCCCCTTGTGTCCCCATGTTCCCATGTCCTCCCATCCTCATATCCCTCCCTGTCCCAATGTCCCCATAGACCCATGTCCCCCCTGTCACCATGTCCCCTCCCTACTGTCTCCATATCCCTGTCCCCATGTCACCCCATTCCCATATCCCCATGTCCCCCATTCCCATATCCCCACGTTCCCCCTGTCCCCATGTCCCCCATTCCCATTTCTCCATGTGCCCCTGTCTCCCCCCATCCTTGTGTCCCCCTGCCCAGGTATGAGGAGGAGATCAACCACCGCACGGAGAAGGAGAACGAGTTTGTCCTGCTCAAAAAGGTGGGGGAACCCCGACACTGAGGGGGGACCCCGACATAGGGGGAGTCCCTGAGACCAAGGGGTTGCTGTGGGGGTCCCTGGGGTGCTGGGAACAGGGGGTGACAGGGGTGTTCCTGCAGGACGTGGATGAAGCCTACATGTCCAAGGTGGAGCTGGAATCACGCCTGGAGAGCCTCACGGACGAGATAAACTTCCTGCGGCAGCTCTATGAGGAGGTTTGGGGGTGCCTGGGATTGGGGGTGCCTGGATTCAGGGGGTGCCCCCCTGCTAAAGGCACCCCCTGTGTGTGCAGGAGCTGCAGGAGCTGCGGGCGCAGGTGTCGGACACGGCCGTGGTGGTGTCCATGGACAACAGCCGCCAGCTGGACATGGCCGGGGTCCTGGCGGACGTGCGGGCGCAGTACGAGGACATCGCCGGCCGCAGCCGCGCTGAGGCTGAAGGCCTCTACCAGGTCAAGGTCAGGACAGCATCCCCCTGCTGCTGCTGCCCAAGCCTTTATCTTCCTCCTCCTCCTCCTCCTCTTCCTCCTCTTCCTTGTTCCCCAAACCTTCTTCCTCCTTGCTTACCCAGTAATCCTCCTCCTCTTTCCTCCCTAATTCTTCTTCCTCTTCTTCCTCCCCCTGACACTTCCTCCTCCTTCCTGCTCCCTAAAACTTCCTCCTCCTCTTCCACACCCTGAGCCTTCATCCTCCTCCCTGCCCCATCCTCTCTTATTCCTACTTCTCCTCCCTGCCCTGAGCTTTTTTCCTCCTCCTCCTCTCTGCTTCTCAAGTCTTCATCCTCTTCCTTGCTCCCCGATTCTACTCCTAGTTCCCAAGCCTTCATCCTCCTCCCTCCCTGCCCCATCCTCCTCCTCCCTGTTCCTCAATCCTTCTTCCTCCTTGTCACCTCCTCCCTGCTTCCTGAACCTTCCTCCTTGCTGCATCTTCCTCCTCCTCCCTGCCCCAAATCCTTCCTCCTCCTTCTCCTCCTCCTCTTCCTCCTCCTCATCCTCCTCATCTTCCTCCCTGCCCTGGAGGAAGCAGCTGCTGCGTGGGAGAAATTCTGGCTTGAGACCCAACCGGAGCTGCCACATCCAGCCTGAAGTGTTCCCCCTGGCATCATCCCAGTCCTGGGGAGCCACGGGGCAGGGAGGGGCCCCATCTCCATTCCGGGTGCAGATCCCAGTGCCAGAACTTCCCAGGCTCTTTCATCCTCCGTTTTGGGATGCTGGTGGAAAGTGGGGGGCCTCATCCCACTGGGATCCCAGATTCAAGCCCAGCCAGATCCACCACATCCCAATGAGAGCTGCCATATCCCAGCTGGATCGGCCCTCCCAGCAGCGCTGCATCCTGGCTCTTTCCGCTGAATTTTTGGGGTGCTGGTAGAAAAATTAGGCTCCCCCCTCCCCATCCCACCAAGACCCTGACTCCAAATCGGACCCATGGCATCCCAGCTGGAGCATCCCTCCTGGCGTGGCCACATCCCAACTCTCTCCACCCTGGTTTTGGTGTGCAGGGGAAGAGAGGGGTCCCCTCATCTCCATCCCCTGAGATCCCAGATCCCAGTTGGAACATCCTTCTTGATACAGGCAAATCCCAGCTCTTCCCAAATTTTGGGGTGCTGGGGGAAAAGAAGGGTCCCTCCAATCTCCATTCCCCCAGGATCCCGGTTCCAAACCCAGCTGGACCCCCCAAATTCCAACTGGAGCTACCACATCCCTGTCAGGGCATCCCTCCTGCCTCCACTGCATCCCAGCTCTTCCATCCCAGTTTTTTGGGGTGCTGGTGAAAAAGGGGGGTCCCCCCATCTCCATCCCTCCAAGATCCCAGCCCCAAACCCAGCCAGACCTACTGCATCCCACCCTGGACTATCCCTCCAAGTTTGGCCACATCCCAGCTTTTTCCTACCAGTTTTGGGGCACTGGTGGGTTTGGGGGATGCCCCACATTGCCACCCCTGTCTGGTGTCTCCAGTACGAGGAGCTGAAGACAGCAGCTGGGAAGCAGGGGGACGACCTGCGCCAGACTCGCAGCCAGATCCAGGAGCTGAACCGGCGCATCCAGCGGATCCAGGCAGAGATTGAAGCTCTGAAAAACCAGGTCTGGGGTCCAACTCGGATGGAAATTTGGAAGCACACGGCCTGCCCCTCCCCCACACATCCCCCAGCACCCCCAGGGAACCCCCACACTGGATTCCGGAGGATCCCTTGGCATGTCATCCGGGAAACGGGAGGAGAGAGCGATGGCTCGGAGACGTGGGGGATTTTGGGGGGCTGGGAATACTGGTGGGAAAAGGGGGGTGAGGCATAGTGGGATATGAGGGATTCTGGGGGGTGAGGAATACTGGGACACAGGGACACTGGACCACAGAGGATGACAGGACATGGAATACTGGGACACTGGGTGCACTTGGACATGGGGACACTGAGGGGGCGAGGGACATTGGGATACTGGGGATTTTGGGTGATGGGGACACTGGTCCGGGGGGATGCTGGGCTCAGTGTCCTGTCCCATAGCGCTTTGGGCTGGAGGCGGCCGTGGCCGAGGCTGAGGAGCGCGGGGAGCTGGCACTGAGGGACGCCCGGGCCAAGCTGGCTGACCTGGAGGGGGCCCTGGCCCAGGCCAAGCAGGACCTGGCCCGGCAGCTCCGGGAGTACCAGGAGCTCATGAACGTCAAACTGGCCCTGGACATCGAGATTGCGACCTACAGGAAGTTGCTGGAGGGCGAGGAGAGCAGGTGGGAAGCCCCAGTCCCAAATCCCAGATCCCATGGACATCCCACATCCCATAACCCACTGCATCCCACATCCCATAACCTCTGGGCATTCATATCTCACACCTGGTGTCCCATGCTCCATCCCAAATCCCATGGGCATCCCCTTTACCATGCCCTTCATCCTGGATATCATGAACATTCTGTACTCCATGTCCCATATCCTGCGAGGATCCCATATTCCAGGGCATCCCACGTCCCATATCCCATATCCCATATCCCATGGACATCCCATGTCCCACATCCCGTACCCTGTGGTCATCCCATGTCCCATGGACATCCCATGTCCCACATCCCGTACCCTGTGGTCATCCCATGTCCCATGGACATCCCATATCCCACATCCCATACCCTGTGGTCATCCCATGTCCCATGGACATCCCATATCCCACATCCCATACCCTGTGGGTATCTCATGTCCCACGGACATTGCATGTCCCATGTCTCACATCCCATGAACGTCCCAAATTCCCCCCTCTTGACCATGTCCCTTATTCCTCTCCCCCCAAAACTGTGCGCTGGCAGTTTATATACAGACACAAACGGGATGGGGCTGCTATGACAAGATTTTATGGATTCCCACAAAAACCACTCAGTCTGGGGGACCCCCTCCAACCCTCCCCCCACCCAGATTTCCCCCCAGGCCATGTCCTTTATCCCCCACCCCGTCACTGATCCTATCTGGCGGATCCCCCAGGCTGGAGGCTGCTGTGCAGAACCTGAGCATCCACACCAAGCCTTCAGGGTACCTGGGTGAGTTTGGGGGGGTCCCCAGAACCCCCCGATTTTGGGTGCCCCCCCGTGCCCCTCCTCACAGCTGCTCCCTCTTCCCCACAGGTGGACTCGGGGGAGGTTTTGGGGGGGGATTTGGGGGGGTGTTTGGGGGGGCCGTGGTCAGCTCAGGGTACTCGGTGCCGCCCACACCCCCCGAGAGCACGGCCCCCCTCAAATCCCGGGCCATCGTCATCAAGAAGATTGAGACCCGCGATGGGAAGCTCGTGTCCGAGTCCTCCGACATCCTGGAAAGCTGAACCCCCTTTCCTGGGGGACCCCTAGGCCTTGGCTTGGCTGGCTGAGCTGAGCCCCCCTCTTTCCTGAGCAAACCCTAAATCCTGACCTGCTGACCCCCCCCCCCCGGGCCCCACTTTCTGGGGTGTCCCCCATGCCCACACAAACCAAACCCCCCCTTTCCCAGGGGGCTCCTCCATGTTCCCTGCCCCCCCCAGGGTGTCCCCCCAAGTCCTGGCCAAGCGAACCCCCTTTCCCGAGAGGGGGTCCCCATGTCCAGCCCAGCTGAGCCCTCCCCCTTTCCTGGGGGTCTCTCATGTCCAGCCCAGCTGAGACCCCTGGGCTTCCCCTTCTCAGGGTGTTCCCCCATATCCTCCCAAGCTGAACCCCCTTTTCTGAGGTGGGGGGGAGGGTCCCCCATGTCCTGACATTCTGAGCCCTCCCCCAGGTCCCCTCTTTCCTGCCCGGGGATCCCCCCAAGTCCAGGCTGAGTCCCCTTTCCTGGGGGGTCCTGTCCATGTCCTGGGGGGATCTTTGGTGGGGCATCCCCCTTGTTCAGGCCAGCTGAGCCCATTCCCTTCCTGGGGGGGTCCCCCATGTCCTGACCTGCTGAGCCCCGCCCTTGGTGTGTCCCCCCTCCATCCTGGCCCCCTTCCCGGGGGTCCCCAGCTCCCGACAGGACACCAGGCACCCTCTGCTGACGACCTGAGCCAGTGCCAGTCTCCCCCGGGGGGCTCCAACCCCCCCCATTGTCCCCTCTTGGACGGGGAGGTGGGAACTGGGAGGTCTGGGCCTCCCCTGGGTGTTCTGCTTGCTGCTGGAATAAAACCTTGGAAATTCGGGAGTGTTGATAATTGAGGGGGAAGGGGAGTGGGGGAGGGCTCATCCCAGGCTGCCTGGGGTGTTTTGGGGTGCCAGGACGATATTGGGGTGCTCAGATCAATCTGGGTGTGGTGGGATCCATATCTCGGGGTGCCTGGTCTTGTTTTGAGGTTCCCAAGACTTTCTTGGCAGACTGGGACAAGTCTTGGTGTTGCCAGATCAGTTTTGGGGTCTCTGGGTGTGTTTGGGGGTCCTAGAATCTGTTTTAGAGTGCCAGGACCCATCTGTGGCTGCCAGGACCAATCTTGGGGTGCCCAGCCCCCATCCTGGGGTGCCAGGACCAGTTTTGGGGTGCCAGGACCCATCCCAGGGTGCCAATACCTGTTTGGGGTTGCCTGGATCTCTCCCAGGTGCCAGGACCTATCTTGGAGTGCCTGGGGCTGTGTTGGGGGGCCAGAACCCATTTGTGGGTGCCAGGGTTTGTTTTGGGGTACCAGGACTCATCCTGGGGCACCTGGATCCCTCCTGGGGTGTCTGTGACCGTGCCAACGTGCCCAGGTCCCTTTTTGGATGTCTGGCTGTGCTTTGGGGTGCCAGGACCCATCCTGGGCTATCAATATCTGTTTGGGGGTACGAGGGTCCCTCCTGGGGCGTCAGGACCCTTCCAGGGGTGCCAGGACTTGTTTTGGGATAGCAATCCCTGTTTTGGGGTGCCTGGGTCCTTTCTTGGATGCCTAGAGCAGTTTTAGGGTGTCTGTGCCCATCCTGGGCTGCCTGGGACAGTTTTGGCATCTCAGAACCCATCCCAGTTTTGGGGGGCCATGGCCCCTTCTGGGGTTCCAGGACCCATCTTGGAGTGCCAGGGTTTTTTTTGGGGGTGGCCAGTTCCCTCAGGGGGTGCCAGGGCCCATCTCAGGGTGCCGGGGTCCGTTTTGGGGTTCCTGGATACCCTCTGGGGTGCCAGAACCAGTTCATGGGTACCTGGGTCAGTTTGGGGGTACAAGCACCTACCCTGGGCCCTCAGAGCTCATTTTGGGGTGCCTTGGTCTGTTTTGGAATGCCAGGGCTTGTTTTGGGGTGTCAGGACCCCTTCTGGGACATCAGAATCCATTTTGGGGTGCCTGGGTCCCTTCCTGGGCTCATCCAGGAGTACCAGGGTCTGTTTTGGGGTGCCCATGTCCTTCCGGGGGGCCTTTGTGGGGTCCTTTTCTCTCGGGGTGCCACCGCACCCCAAAACCCCTGGCTGCCCTCCGAGCCCCCCCCCATTTTGGAGCAGCGGGGGAGGGGGGGGGCAGCGGCCTCTTTTGGGGGTCCTGGGCCCCCCCAGTTGGTTTCGGGGTGTCGGGGGGGTGCCCTGGGCTGTTTGGGCTGGTGTGGTGGAGATTTGGGGGTACGAGGCATGGTTTGGGGGCCTCAGAGCCGTTTTGGGGGGCTCGGAGCCGCCCTGGAGGGTCGGGAGGGAGGGAGGGAGGGTTTGGGGGTCCCTCCATGGCTTGGGGGGGTGGGAATGTCCACAGGGTCTGGCGGCCTTGCAGGTTTTGGGGTGTCCCCCCCCCGTTCCATCCGCAGGCCGGGGGGTGACACCTGGTGTCCGTAATTAGTGCCAGCAGAGGGTTAATTAATTAAGCACTAATTAATTTAGGAGCTGGGGAGGCGCTGCAGTCCTGCAGCACACGGAGCCCTCAGGGCTCCCCAGTTCGCACCCCGGGGGTTTTGGGGACCCTTCCCCGATTTGGGGGGCAGGGGAGGGCTGCTCCCAAGCTGGGGGGGCTCCCTCAGAGCCACCGCGAGCCCCTCAGATTTGGGGATTCCGAGGGTCGGGCACTCGGGGTCCCTGGGATTCGGGCTTGAGCTTTTGGGGGGCCTTTGGGGTGACGGGGGGCGCCGGCTCGCAGGGGAGCTCACACCGCCCCCCCTTAAAAAACCAATTTAACCGGGGGGTTAAACTGGGGTCACCTCCCTGCACCCCCTTCCTGCCCCCCTGACCCCGTGTCGGGTTTTTTTTTTGGGGGGGAGGGCTGGTTTGGGGACCCCCGAGGTCTCCCCCGCAGCCCTCAGAGCTCCCCCGGCCCTCCCGGCCCGGTGATTTTGGGGTTCGCGGGCGCTGGAGGGCGGCAGAGGAGCGGGAATGGAGCCGCGGGCGGGGCTGGGGGCAGCCGGGCGTTGGCACCCCCCAATTTCGGGTGGGGTGAGTCGGGAATGGGGGGTCCCCGTTGGGAATGGGGTTCCCCGGCCAGGTCCGGCTCCACGGAGAATTTGGGGGGCGGGGGTTTGGTACCAGGGGCTGGATCTGGGGGCAGATGAGGTTAGGGGGGAGGCTGATGGGTTATGGGGGGGTCGGGAAGGGTCTGGGGGACTCTGGGGTGGACCTGGAGGTGCCGGGGGGGGTCTGGGGGTGTCTGCGGTGGTCTAGAAGTAGATGGAGGGGGTGTGGGGGGGTGCGGCCGAGCGGGGGTCTGGGGTCTCAGGGGCTTCGGGGGTGGGGGGGGGGGGGGATCTGGGTGGTTCTGGGGGGGTTGAGCCCCACGGACCCCTCCTGGTTGGAAACTGGGGGTCACGGGGACCCTGCAGGGAAACTGAGGCAGGGATTGTTTGGGGGGGGAGCTGGAGCCCTCCAGCTCGGTGGGACCCCCGGGATGTCACCCCGTGTCACCCCGTGTCACCCTCAGCGCCATCTGGACTCGGGGGGGGGGAGAGGACCCCTCCCATGACCCCCTCAGTGCCAGCATCCCCTGCTCGCTTCGCCCCCTTCCCCACGGGGGGGCACCCCAAACCAGGGAGGGGGCAACCATGGGCGGGTCTCTGGGGCAGGGGGGTCTCACCCCTCCCCGCTGGGACACTGCGGGGGACCCTCGGGGGTCCCGGGGCACCCACAGGGTCCTGGGGAGGGATTTGATCCCCCTCATCACCCAAACCTGCCAGCGCTGGAGCTGCGGGTGCTGGAGGTGGCCGGGGAGGGAAACTGAGGCACGGGGACATCTCGGGGATCCCTCCCCATGCAGGGTTTGACCCCGAACCCACCCTGGGGGTTCATGCCCGAGACCTCGGGACCCCCCCAGGCCGGGGGGGGGGGGGGGGGAGGTGGGGCAGGCTGAGACCTGACCCAGCTCATCCCATGGGTGGGGCCGTGACTCACCCGCCCGGGGGCGCCCTCTTTGGTTTGGGGGAGTCCCTGAGCCTTTCAGGGCATTGAGAAGGAGCCGAGAGAGGGGACCCGGACCCTGGGGTCGCTTAGGGCCCATTCTCGGGGCCTTCGAGGCGTGCTGGGGGACATGGGAGTCCTCCAGCGTCTGGGGTCGAGCTCAGGGTGTTTGGGTTTCGCAGCTTTGGGGGGTCCCTGCTCCTTCTGGGATCACCTGGGTTCCTCTTGGGATGGGGGGAGTGGGGTGAGGGGTTTGGGGGTGCTGAACCGTTGGGGGTGGTTCTGGGGCCTCATGAGGGGTGATGGAGGAAATGTGGGGGACCCTGCCCTCTGGGGGGGTCCCCCTGTGTCTGAGGATGAGGTCAGGCCCGGGGGACTTGGGGGTTTGTGCCCCCCCCAGATTTTTCTGCTAGGGAAACTGAACCCCCATTTCCACCCCTGAAGGTCCATCCAAGCTCAGACCTCCCAAATCCACGAATGGGCTTCTTCTCCTCAAACACCACCCATGAGATCCCCAAAATCTGGGGGCTCAGACAGACACTTCCTGCCCCCCAAGTGTTCCTGGATCAGGGAGTCCTCAGCCCCCATCTCTGTCTTTACGGGGACCCCCCCCCAAGCTCAGCCCTCCAGAGATCCACCTCCTGAACGGGCTCCTTCACCCCCAAATCCCACCTCTCCACAGAGAGGACCCCCAAAATCAGGTGCTCAGGTGGGCACCTCCTCACACAGATGTGTCCAGGGTGTTTTTGGGGGGGTCTCTGCCCCACAGTGGGGTATCCGTGCCCCGTATTGGGGGTTGGTCCCTTGGCTGCCACCCGGGTGGGGTTTTGGGGTGCAGTGACAAGCTGGGGCCTGTTGGGGCAATTAACTGTGTAATTAGCGTCGGGAGGAGCCGCCCAAACTCTCAGTACTTTCACACGCACACCCCTGCACTCCTCTCCTCCCGGCACCCCAAACCTCCTCCCGTCCCCTCCCTGTGATCCCCCGCAGCCCCTGAGACTCTGCACCCCCAGACTCAGCACGTTTGGAGTCAGTGTTGCCTTTTTACCTGGGGGGAGATGTGCAGTGCCCCCGGAGCTGGGGAACCCCAGGAATGGGGCCTGGGGTGGTAGCTTGGGGTGTGGTCTCGTTTTTGGGACCCTGGTTGGGCTTTGGGGCACGTTCCGGCCCTTTAGGGGTGGTTCTGGATTTGTGATCCCAAGGGCTTGGGGAGGGAGGGATGGAGGAAGGGTGGGGATGGATGCAGGGATGGATGCAGGAATTCCCTGGGGTGCAGCCCACCTGTTTCCCACCCTCAGGAATTGGTGATGCTGCAGCTGGGGGGCCTACTGGGTTCAACCCCCCCAATCCAAATGGTTTTCCCTCAAAAACACGGGATCCCCCCCACCCTGAGCACCTGCCCTGACCCTTTTAACACTGAATTCACCCCATTTTGGTGTCCTTGTTTGCCGCCCATGCAGGGGGACCTGGGTATCCCGTGGGTCTTTATTCCCATGGGATATTCACGTGGATTCCTGTGGGATCCCCAGGGTCAGCCCTGCCCCTGTCTGGCGCCCACCCCCACCCTGTGACCCCCAGAAGGGTCCTCACCCCCTCATGGGGATCATGGGGGGCTGTCAAGTCCAAGTGGGTGCTCCTTCCTGGGACTGCCTCCCTGACGATCCCAATCCTCCTTCCCTGGGATCTGTTTCCCAGCGCTGGGGCTCAGATGAGCTTTCCCTCCGGCTGGGCATGGTGTGGGGTCCCCCCCTGGCAGTGGGACAGCAGGAGAGGTGACCCCAATGGCCCCACATCAGGCATGAGCCAACCCGCCCCTGGGGGCTGTGACCCCTGGGATTGGGGGTGCCATGAGCTCCTGCTGCCAGCTCTGCACCCGCCGTGGATCCCGGGGCGCCCGGGGCTCTCGGCAGTGCCAGGTGCCGCCCGTCTTCTGCAACACCTGCTTTGATCTCCCGGGACTCCATCTTGTTCCAGCCGCCACCACTCCTGCTCCCAGCCCTGCAATTTCCCAGCTCGGTGGCTGCCAACGGAGCAGCCAGGAGTTTCCGGATCTGAGGTTTTCCCAGTTGGACCCAGTCCCAGCACAGTTCTGGGGTGAAAATGGCTGTATTTGGGCTCTGGTTGTGCTACACATTGCCCTGGTTGGGACTGCTGGGCACGGTTGTCCCACAGGATACACGGGGAAGGTGGGAGGTTGAGCTGCTGGGTGGGTGATGGTGGCCAGTGTTGGGTGGGTGACAGTGGCCAAGACTGAGCAGAGGATGGTGTCCCACGTTGGGTAGGTGATGGTGGCCAACACTGAGTGGGGGATGGCCCTCCATGGGTGCCAGTGTGTTAGATGGGTGATGGTGGCCGACACTGGTGAGTGGATGGTGGCCAATGTTGGCTGGTGATGTTGCCCAGCATTGGGTGGGTGATGGTGGCCAGCACTGGTTGGGTGACAGTGGCCAACCTTGGACCCTCAGCTTTGCTCCTGATGCATTCCTATCCCGGCAAGTGCTGGAGCATCTGAGATGCTCCACCTTGGAGTTCAGGAGGGATTTGGGAACTGATCCCATGTCCCAGTGAGGTGTCTTCACCCCTTGGTGGCAGGGTGGGGCAGGGCTTTGCTGGCCCAGCAGCTGCTTGGGCAAGTGCTGGGCTGGCCGCAGGGCAGCAGCTGGGCCAGGAGCTGCTGCTGAAGCCACCCTGGGAACTCCTGGCAGGAATGCTCTCCGCCCAGGCTCCAACAGGTTCATTCGGTTTTGGGGCTGATCTGCCGGTTGCGTAAGGTGAGGAGATGCAGCCTCCGCCTTCTTCCGCCAGTTCAAACCGCTTCTCCTCTCCAGCTGGAAAGCTGGGGAACCCCGGAGGGTGGGAGGGGGTTTCCAGGTGGGATTGGGGCATGCAGGACACGCATTGTTCGAGGGGAGCATCAACTTCCCTGTTCCCTGCACTGCAAATTCCCTGCGGCTGAAAATCCTGGAGCTTCAGGAATCCCCAATGAGATTCAGGAGGAAACACCGGGACATGCACCCAGACCTAGATTTACATCTTTTCAGTGAATAAAAAGCCGGGGTAAACAGTCTTGCAGCTGAAACTGGTTCCACAAACCCCTCCCAATAAACGGGATAATCCAGAGCTGGATTTTATTGGCAGTGTGGAGTTGGGGGAAGTTTTGAGGCTTCTTATTTGTTTTAACAGTGGGATAAACCGGGATCCTCAATGAAGGCAGCTCAACACCTCATTTAAATAGAAATTTAAAGCAATTAAGCAATTAAATTGTGTTGTTTTAACAATGGCGTAGGCTGGGAGTGGCTTTGCTGAATACCATGTGCTGACGTGCTATGGAGGGACTGGAGATCCACAGGGACCCTCAGGAAACATCACAAAATCCCTGGAGGGTTCCTCAGAGGAGGGATGTGATCCCCTGTCAAAGTTGTGGGTCAGGAAACAGTCTTGATGCTGCTGGGGTGTGCCCAACACAGATATATTGGGATATTTCAGTCTCTGCAAATCCCAGTGTGTCTCACCCAGCTCAACCCATCACTCAGAGAGATCCAGAATGACTTCAAAATGCTTTCAGAAGGTTTAAGAAGATTTTAAAATCACCTTTATTGACATAAAAGTAGTTTTAGAACCCTGCCCAACACTAATGCTCCCAGTTGTGAAACACTTTGGACAACCCACGTCACCCCTCCTCGGAGCAGGAGGTTGAAACTGAGTGCATCTGAGGGTGTGCCTGGGAGCCTGGGTTTTTGTTGGAATTCAGTGAACCCAGCCACTGGAGTCAGGCCGAAAGTGACAGATTTAGCTAAAACAAGGGTTTCCCTCGAGGGTGTGATACATTAGAGAGTTCACGGGGCTTTGGCCATGGCCCAGGGAATTTGGGTTGGAGTTCGCCTCCAACACCAACAATACTTTTGTTTTTCTTTGCACTCTGGGGAGTGTTTGCAGGCAGGTCACGGTTGTGCCAAAGTGAGGAGGGCGTCCTTTCAAACCTGAAAACAATGAAGAGAATGAAACAATCCCCAAAAGGTGACATTTCCACTCCCCCCTGGCACCGATCAACTCCCTGTGCCCATAAAAAGGGGGACCCAGCAGCTGCTCCCACAGACTTGGCTTCTCTTGCCTCTCAAGCCCCAGCCTCAGCTTTTTGCTCAGAATTTTGGGGACCCTTCACCATGTCTCGCCAGTCCTGCGCTCTTGGCAAGGGGTTCAGCTCCAGCTCTGTGTGCTTCGGGGGCAAGAACAAGGTCACGTTTGGCTCCATGCCCCGTGGAGGATGCCGGGGAACTGCCGGTGGCTTCAGCAGCAGGAGCCTCTATTCCCTGGGGGGCAGTAAAAGCACCTCCCTGGGAGGATTTGGGGGTGCTGGTGGTGCCTGCAGAGGCTTTGGTGGCCAAGGAGGCTTCGGCTTCGGGGCCGGAGCAGGATTTGGGGGGGGCTATGGTGTAGGGTGCTTTGGTGGAGGCCCTGGCAGTGGCTTTGGTGGCTTTGGTGGAGGATTTGACGGTGGGATGGGGGGCCAGGGCTTCCCGCCGTGCCCCCCGGGTGGCATCAGGGAGGTGACCATCAACCAGAGCCTGCTGGCCCCCCTCAATCTGGAGATTGACCCTGAGATCCAGAAGGTTCGGACACAGGAACGGGAGGAGATCAAGAAACTCAATGACAAATTCGCCTCCTTCATCGACAAGGTTTGGAGGGGCTTCACTCCAGGATGGGCTCCGGAGGGTGGGAATGACCAGGAGATGCTCATCCAGCGGCACCCAGAGCTGCAGTTGCCCAGATCACCATAAACTGAAGGTGTCCAGAGCTGTTTTTAAGGGGAAAATGGGCTATTTTATGGGGAACATTGAGCTACTTTGAAGAGTAGGTGACATTTTTTGGGTGTTTAGGGCTATTTTTAATGGGATTTTGGATGCCTTAGGCTTCTTTTAAGGAGATTATGTGATTTTGGTGAATTGAGCTATTTTAAAGCAGAAGGTGGGATTTTTTTTTTTTTATATTTTCATGGAGATGTTGGGATTTGGGGTGTTTTGGACTATTTTTAAGGAGAAGATGGGATAAGTAGTGATTTAGGCTTTTTTTAAGGAGACGATTGGACTTTTTGGGTGTTTTGGTCCATTTTGAAGATGTTGCGACTTTTTTGGCTATTTTGAGCAAGAAGATGCCAAACCCATGAAGTTCATTGTGTTTCTCCTGTTTAGAAGCTCCAAAATTGGGAAGGGGATGTGACCCCCTTTTGCCCACTTGCCCCATTCACTGTGGTCCTACCTGTCCTGTAGGACTGGGGAGTTATCAAACATTAAATGGGAATAAAATATGGAAAGCACATGGGGGGAAAAATCAATAAAAAGATGGGGTTTTGAAGGGAGCATCTGACTCTTTCCCCACCTGTTCAGGTCCGGTTTCTGGAGCAGCAGAACCGAGTCCTGGAGACCAAGTGGAAGCTGCTGCAGGAACAGGGCGGCGCAGGAACGGGGGGCAGGAACCTGGACCCTTTCTTTGAGACCTACATCAGTGGGCTGAGGAAGCAGCTGGATTGTCTCTCCAGTGAGAAGCACCAGCTGGACACAGAGCTGAAGAGCTTCCAGGACATGGTGGAGGACTTCAAGACAAAGTAAGTTGCTTGAAGTGTCTGGTGGTGAATAATCAGAGAGAAAAACTCACTTCAAACAGTGAAAAAATGAAAAATATTGATAATATTTATCAATATTGATTTTTTTCCCCGATGGTTAGAAAATGTAAAATGTTTTGGGAAAAGTGAGTTTGGATGAAAAGTGGTGCTTTTTCAAGGTTTTTTTCAACTGTTCTCAGATTTTCTCAATATATTGCTTGAATTGTGCTTCTTCCTGAAGGAGGATCCTCTACTCTTTGTCCTCCTCAAGAAGGAATTCCTTAAGAATCAGTGACATTATGATTTAATTTATTAATCAGTTTCTAAATCCAGCTCTAATTTCCTTATGGATTTCCTCATGATTCTTTCACATAATATCATTCAGGATTTGAGGGTTTCTGTGGAAGGCTGACAAGAAGTTAAAAAAAAAAAAGAAAAGTAAAGACTATTTTCCTGCTGTTAGTTATTATAATATTATAATATATAATTTATTTTAGTCTATAAATATGAACATAAAATGTGTCCAGTTTGAAAAAGTAGAACAAAGACTGGAGAAAGGAATCCACTTGAGGAATTACAAAAAACATTGGGCAAAGAAGTCTGGGAATCATGGGAATCCACAAGACCTGGGATCAACCAGAGGCTGAGTGAAAATTGACTTTATATTTGGGGACAAGCATCTGGAAAATTTGAGTCTATTTGGGATTCTGGGGTGTCCTGCGCAGGGCCAGGAGCTGAACTCGATGATCCCTGTAAGCCCCTTCCAAATCAGGAGATTCTACAATACCTGTGAGGAGCTGAAGGTTCTTGGATCTCGTAGAAGGAGCTTGGAGTGGCCGCAAGCACCAGGACTCCCTTTAGCAGAGCCAGAATTCCTCTTTCCAGGCTTTCCTCACCCAGGTGCTGGAAGTGCAGGAGCCAGGGCTTGTCCTGAAAGGCAAAGTGCAATTCCCTGTCCATAAATCTCCCTCATGGCAGATCTATTTTTGCTGGGTTTATGAGTCTGAGGCCAACAATGTTCATTAGCCTGAGCCTGAGCCAAAACAAGCAGCCAGATTCCATCTCCCTCCTTCCCATCCACAGGTACGAGGAGGAGATAAACAAAAGAACGGCAGCTGAGAATGAATTTGTGCTCCTGAAGAAGGTCAATCCTTGCTTTTTAACTAAAGGGACTCCAGGAGGGTTGGAGAGGGACTTTGGACAATGGTCTGGGGTGACAGGACACAAGAAATGGCTTCCCACTGCCAGAGGACAGGGATAGATGGGATACTGGAAAGGAATTCTTCCCTGTGAGGGTGGGGAGGCCCTGGAATGGATTTCCAAGAGAAGCTGTGGCTGCCTGACCCCTGGAAGTGTCCCAGGCCAGGTTGGATGGGACTTGGAGCAGCCTGGGAGAGTGGAAGTTGTCCCTGCCCATGGAAGGCGGTGGAATTGCATTTAAAGTCCCTTCCAACCCAGACTGTTCCATGAAATTTTAGATTAACTGGTGTGTGATGAGCAGCCTTTCTCATCCCATCTCTGCTGCAGGATGTGGATGGAGTCTACATGGCCAAGGTGGAACTCCAGGGAAAACTGGATTCTCTGCTGGATGAGATCAACTTCCTCAAGTGTCTTTACGAGGCCGTGAGTACTGTGGGGCAACCGGGATGGGGGAGGGTTGTGGCACCATAAGGAAGCTCTGGAAGGGCTAAATCCGGGTTGGGCATTACCTGCAGGAGCTGGCCCAGATGCAGAAGACGGTGTCCGACACCTCGGTGGTGCTGTCAATGGACAACAACCGGAACCTGGACCTGGACAGCATCATTGCCGAGGTGAAGGCGCAGTACGAGGAGATCGCCAACCGCAGCCGGCTTGAGGCCGAGTCCTGGTACCGGTGCAAGGTGAGGGTGGCACACTCTGCTGGGGCTCTCCAGTGTCCAAGGGGGTGGGAGAGCTACTGGTAGCAGGTCTGGCCATGCAAGATCTGGAACGTTGCTGGTGCTGGTCCATCCAGAGTGGACCTGGCACCGATTTGCTCTCCTTGGCTTCTCTGCGGTGATGTGGGAGCAGCTGTGAGGTTACAGTGGACTCAACATGCTCCTCCTGCTTCATCCCACCAGTATGAAGAGCTGCAGGCAACCGCAGGCAAGCATGGAGACAGCCTCAAGGACACCAAGACCGAGATCTCAGAGCTCAACCGCATGATCCAGAGGATCCGGGCTGAGATCGACAGTGTGAAGAAGCAGGTGGGGGTTATGTTTTTGGAGCAATGGGGAGGACCTCTTGGTCATGCCTTTTGAAACTTCCCTGAAGGAAAATAAGTGTGGTGGGAATTGTTGGGCATGGGAGGGACCTGGGAATAGCTGAGCCTAAGTGGCTCTGGCACATGTTGCCCAGAGAAGTTATGGATGCTCCATCCATGGAAGTGTCCAAGGCCAGGTAGGACATGGCTTGGAGCAAAGTGGGATGGTGGAAGGTGTTCCTGTGCATGCTCCAGATCCTCTTTAGGGTCCTGTCCAACCCAAACCATTACATGTTTCTCTGATCTGGGATTATGGCTGCATCTCTCACTGGCTGCTCCCACCCAACTCATCCCCCCCATGCCTTGCCCTCCAGTGTGAGACCATTCAGACGTCGATTGCGGATGCAGAGCAGCGCGGGGAGGTGGCTCTCAAGGATGCCAGGGATAAACTGGCCGAGCTGGAGACAGCCCTGCAGAAAGCCAAGGCTGACATGGCCCGGCAGCTCCGGGAGTACCAGGAGCTCATGAACGTCAAACTGGCCCTGGATGTGGAGATTGCAACCTACAGGAAGCTGCTGGAGGGCGAGGAGTGCAGGTGGGTGGGATACAGCAGGAATTCCCTGTATCCTGATCAGTCAATGGGAAAAATGTATACCATCGTCTTCATAAACATTAATAGTGTTGTTATGAGCTGTGGACCGTGGTCCTGTGGCTGTGTCAGTGGACCAATCCTGACTTCATGGAGTTGAACCACTCCAGATGCTCTGGCTGGATTTGACACTCCATCTTGTTTCCTTGCAGGATGTCTGGAGAGTGCCAGAGCTCTGTCAGCATCTGTAAGTACTGTTCCCACAGGAGTGTGGTGGGCTGGGACTGGTGCTCCCACACTTCTTGGTGGCATCAGAGGTAACCTGGTCCTTTTGTTCCTCTCTGCAGCTGTGGTGGGCGGCAGCAGCTCTGTGGGAGGTGCATATGGCAGCGGACTGTGCCTTGGAGGAGGAGGAATTGGCTTTGGAAGCGGGAAAGGCAGCTGCAACACGGGCGGTGCTGGTTTATGCTTCAGCCTGGGAGGGGGTGGATTTGGTGCTGGGGGTGGATTTGGCTCCCTGGGTGGGGGATCTAACTCAGTGGTGGTGGGGGGATCTGGCACCATCCTGAAGAACAGTGGCCCCACCAGGAGGGCATAGGAAAGGGATCAACCCCCTGACTGCGGCAGCCAGAGGAGAAAGGGAGCAAACTGCACGATGACCCCCCCAGTGACCACCTGGTAAGGACTGAGATTCCCAACAGCAGCCAAGAACAGCTCAATCCCTCGTGCTGCTGGACATCAAGGTGCCCAGCTCTCCTTTGGGAGCGGGACCTGCCCATTCATGGGGAGCCGCAAACCTGGCTGGGATGAGCCCAGCACCCTCCAAGCAAGAGACGCCCGACCACAGGCAGGAGCGGGGATGGATCCAAGCGCAGCTCCGAGTGTGCAGGGGAGCCTTGGCTTCTTTCAAGCTCTTGTGCTGGATCCAGCCATGGTGCAACTTTAATCAATGTCACTCATCAGCCGCAGCTCGAGCTCCAAAACAGGAATTTCCTCCTGGTGCCTTGGCTGAAGATGTTTCTCACCCAACTGACTTTTTAGTTTGCTCCCCTGGAAGTTTCACTCGTCCTGTTGTAAAATGTTTATTTTTACTCAGGGTTCACCTTTTCCTTGGGACCATGGGAAAAATCACGTGTGTTTGCTTAAGCCTTTCTCCTTGGCATGTGCCATCCCCCAATAAACATAAGAGGCAGAAACCTGGTGTGGTTTTCTCCCCGACCAAAGAGTTTCATGTTGTAACAAGTCTCATCTTCTGATGAGATCTGAAAACATTTCCTGACTTTCTCCTGCCCTTTGAAGTCTGAATTTAAAGGAACTCAGGTGAAGGGGCAACTGGGTCTCCTCTCGCCCCTCTGTCTCCAAAAATGTGGGGAGTTTGTGAGTTTTGCAGAATAAGAGGGTCTCACCAGGGAGGCTGAAGGGACGTTGGGTACAAAATGACAGTGACACAGTTGGGGGTGACTTTGGTGACAGCCCTGGGAATGAGCCTACTCCTAGCAGAGAGAAAGAAGCAGCCCCTGGATCCTCCTATGTATCCTGCAGGATCCCTGGACATGGCAGAGATTGTTGTTTCACCCTTGTCCCCACCAGGTCTGAGCAGACTTTCAGACTCTGTAGATTTTAGGAGACTCTTCCCTTCCTTCTCTTCCTAAGCCCTTTCCATGCTGGAGTTAGCCAATTTGGGATGTTCCCCAGCTATCCCACCTCTCCCTGGCCACTGTGCCTGACCACACAACTGCCCATCCTGTCTTCTGAGGTGGTCCAGCTTGGGGTGCCACAGCTGGAGCTCCCAGGACACTCTTTGTGTGCACTCCAGGTGGGAGAAGGAAGAGCAATCATCACCCCTCCAAATAATTTGGAGTTAATTCCTTGGTGTACATTATTTTGGAGCCAGCCCTGCAGCTTTTCCTACTGTCTGCACTCATCCAGGATCCATGGATTGCTCTTAAGGCATCTCCAAAAGGTAACTGAGACCATGGGAGGAGACCTTCCCCCCCTGCTCCATCAAACCACACCTCTCCCCAAAAGCAGAGTATTTGGATGAATTTCGATCCCCAAACTCCTGCTGTGGTTTGACCTCTTGCTCAGGAGACCTTGAATCACATCCCTGGCCAACCACAGCCTGTGCTTGGGGTGACTCATCCCATTTCTCCCATGTTCCATTCTGAGCTGGTGAAGGCTGAAGACATCCAGTACCAGCAGTGACAGGCGGAATGTCACAATGGAATGTCACAATGCTGCCAGCACGGGCTTGTCACTGCTTGGGTGGGGACATGGTTTGAGTGGTGGTTAAACATTCAGGGAGTTGTAAAAGTGACCTGAAGTGCTGTTGAATGAAAAGGCATTGACTTCCCTCGGAGTCACCCCAATCCAAAGTCGCTTCCAGCAGTGACTCCTGCCTGAGGAGAGACAAAGGGCTTCTCCAGGAGCACAAAGGCTGTCGCTACAACAAACATACTTACAAGTCCCTCCCTTTTTGTTCCTGGGATTGCACCAGCAATTAGGGAAAAATTATCCCAGGCTGGACACAGAGGGTGATATAATTCCTGCCTCCTGTTGGAGGAGAGACAATGTTTTCCATGGTCTGAAAATAGGATTGGATTCATCAGGGTTTGTCCCTGCCCATGGCAGGGAATGGACCAAGATGAACTTTAGGGTCCTTTCCAGCCCAAACCATTCCATGATTCTGTGATTTCACGGTTTCCTCTCAGTTATTCAAGGCCTGTTTATTTTCACAGCAACATGGAACAGTTTGGGTGGGAAGTGACCTCTGAAGGTCATTTTCCTGCACTGGGGGTTCCAGGAGAGCTGTAGAGGGACTTGGAAAGGGCCTGAAATGGTGGGCTAAGGGGTGATGGCTTCCAGCTGGAAGAGGGCAGGATTAGATGGGATATCTGTAAGGAATTCCTCCCTGTGAGGGTGGTCAGGCCCTGGAATGGATTTTCTGGAAAAGCTGTGCCTGCTGCATCCCTGGAAGTGCCCAGGTCTAGGCTGGATGGGGCTTGGAACAGTGAGGTCTACTGAAAGAAGTCCCTGCCCATGGCAGGGGTAGGATGGGATGATCTTTCCACTCCTTTCCCACCAAGCCATTCCAGCTCTGCCCATCATGTCTGAACCCAGGAGGGGATATCAATACCCAAATTCCAGTTCGATTTCCTAAGCTTGGCTGGAGCCAGGGCCGTGACTCAATGCTCTGCGTTATCTCTCCATGGGCGCTTGGGGCTCTGCCGTTTGCTGACTCGGGAACTCTCTTCCCCTGGGAACAGGAGAACTTTCAAATCGTGTCATCCCGCCCACAGAAGGAGAAAAAAATCCCAACAAAAATCCCCCAGGAAAGCGTAACCAGAGGTTTGATAACACTGAGGAAGATGGGTCTTGGCTGGGCAGTGCCCCAGCCCCCATTTTTATTGTCTGTGTATTGATTTCTTGTCTATTTTTCTGATTTATTGCCTATAAAAACCTCTGTCCAACCCACAGCCCCTCTCTTTCTTTGCTCTCGCAGTGAGGTTTTGATATTATATATTTTTTCAAAAGTAAGACTTGATGACCTTGAAAGTCTTTTCCAGTCTTAACAATTCTAGGATTCCCTGATTTTTCTTAGCCTTATCTACCCCCCTAATCCATCTCCTTGAGTCCTCCCAGACCCACACAGGTCCTGGAGGTGGGATAAACACAGGGAATGTCATGTTTTCCAGTGGAAATGCCAGTTTAGCTGCATATCCAGGTCCCAAGGCACTTTTGGAAATGGGTGTCAGGGCAATATTTTTAGAGGTATTTAAACATCTGATGATACCAGAAGTTGCTGGTGTGGATTTTCCAGAAGCTCTTAATTAACATGTGTCCTGTGAGAATTCTGAGACCTGCACCAGATGGCTGCCAGCACAGTTAGGTGTCTCCAGAGCTGTGGGTTTGGACTTCAATATGGCCTAGGTGGCTTTAAAATGTTGAAAAGTAATAAAAAAATCTATTTTTTCTACAAAAAAAGAAAATGAGACTAATTGCTGTTTGACAAGCAAGGCAAAAGGGTGGATCTGTGATGGATTTTTGGATTAAATGACTTACAGAGTCAGCCTGAATCACTCCATGATTCTGTGAAGGGTGGTGCATGCCCCATCCCTAGAAATGTTCAAGCCCAGGTTGGACAGGGGGCTTGGAGCCACCTGGGATAGTGGAAGGTGTCCCTGCCCACGGCAGGAACTGGAATGAGATGGGCTTTAAGGTCCTTTTCAACCCAAACCATTCTGGAATTCTGTGAGGGATCATAGTCTGAATCCGCCCTCAGCTGGGGATCTGAACTGGATGATTCCGACAAACTCCTGCCTTTCTAAAATCTACATCTGACAAAGATATATTTACATATAAACACCAAAATAAGTCAAACGGCTGAAAAGCATGGTGATTCCTCCAAGCCCTGTGCTCTCCGGATTTTCACATCTCTATAAATGAGTTGAGCTCTATTAATTGCATTTAAATTGTTCCAGGGCATGTGATGTGGGAAGCAAGGTTTGGGATCCCTCCTCCCACTGAACTCCCGGGGCTGTGCCTCCATTTTTCTGCAAGTCCCACCATGGCAGCCGGTGCCTGGTGTCTCCTTATGGTCCTGAAGCTTTCAGAAAATCTTACACAGGTTTCCCGGATAGGGTATTTCCTCACCAGTGCTGAGATTATCTTGGCATGAAGACAGTGGGACGTGCATTAGTCCAACAATAAATGAATTTCCAGTGCCAACACCGGCGTCTCGTCACTGGTGAGGTTTTATTTATCAAAAAGGTGCAGAGCCTCATCAAAATGCAATTTGCTGAGCTCTGGCTGTAGATTGAGAAACTCAATTCTCCAAGCCAAAGGCAATTTTCCAAGTAAAAAGAAGGCTGAGGGTGTAACTTAGGTGTGTTTTGGGAATTGTGAAAGTCGGGCTACAACTTGGCATAAACCGCAATGCCTGCCTGCAATGGGGCTTTGGAGTGAGAGATTTAAAGATAAACACAAGCAGGGAAACAACCCCAGTGGATGAAAGGTGGAAAAAAATGCCTTGTATATCCCAGGGAGGCTCTTGCTGCTCCACAAGGTGTAGGATTCCTTAGTCATGGAGTGCTGGGAGCTCCATTTGGATCTTTTTTGCTTTTTCTCCTGCATTAGAGGGTGTGTTTCTGGGTAGGGTCAATGTTTGGCAAATTGGAGATGGAAATCTTTAGCCACGCCACGCTGATGAAGACAGGACCTGTCTCCTCCTTCACGCCCATGCAGACCCAGCCCACCTCCACAAACACATAAAAGGGAGCGTCTGCTGCCCTCCAGCCAGAGGGACTGACTTCCCTTCTTCCATCCACCTCCTCACCCACAACCCCATCGAGTTCCTCAGCTTCTCCATTCTTGGCTCTTTTGAGGATAACCAGCCATGTCTCGTCAGTCTGTCTGCAGGAGCTTCGGAGGGGGGAGCAGAAGGGGCTTTAGCTCCTGCTCTGCAATTGGCGGTGGCTTTGGAGGTGGTGGCCGGAGCAGGAGCAGCTACAGCTCGTACTCCGTGTCCAGGGGATTCGGAGGTGGAGGACGCTGCGGGGGCTTCGGCAGCCGGAGCCTCCACAACATGGGGGGCAGCGCCAGGATCTCCATGGGTGGGTGCTATGGTGGCGGGTACGGCAGCAGGATGGGCGGCTTTGGCGGGAGCTACGGGGGTCTCGGCAGCTTTGGGGGAGGAATGGGTGGAGGAGGAGGAGGAATGTGTGGCTTTGGAGGAATGGGTGGAGGAGGAATGGGTGGCTTTGGTGGTGGGATGGGTGGCTTTGGTGGTGGGATGGGTGGTGGAGGAATGGGTGGCTTTAGTGGCCCAGGCTTTGGCATGGGTGGACCTGGGAGAGGTGGTCCTGGGATTCAGCCAGTGCAGATTGACACGACCCTCCTACGCCCGGTCCACGTTGAGATTGATCCCCAGATCCAGCAAGTTAAAAACCAGGAGAAGGAGCAGATCAAGACCCTGAACAACCAGTTTGCCTCCTTCATTGACAAGGTGAGAGGGGGGGATTGTGCCTGATTAAGGCCAAAATTAGGAGGAACTTTACAGTTGCGCAGAAATGTCCTTCTGGAGCTAAATCCCAGCAGGCAGAGAAGATTGAGCAGAGCCTTTTCATTAAGGGAAGAGATGGGAATCTCTCCTCCACACAAGATCAAAGCCGTGTCTCCAGGGCTTTCATCTGTCCTGTTGCACCAAGCTCTAGTCTGAGGTTACACTCTCAAGCAGGTTCAACACCTTCAACCTCCGCAGGTTTCGGGCACAGATTCTCCCTCCTCCACCACTCTCTGCCCAAACAACCTCCCATTTAAGTATTAATTTATATATTTTTCTCTTTCAAATCTCCAGGCTTTTAAATCTAGCCTGGATATCAGATTTCCACACTACCTGTGATGGGGACAGACTTGGAGTAAGGGCAATGTGTTTAAACTCCTTTGAGTAGAAAAATATTAGAAATTTCCTTCTTTTCCTGATTTTGCAGCTTAGGCACCAACAGAAAGTTTAAAAAACCAGAGTTTATTGGTTCTCTGATCACCACACAAATCTTTGTGAGTGATCCAAGAGATGTTTTGGTGGGAGCTGTTCCTGTATGATGGTGGGTCCTCTGTGTCTTGGCTGTAGGTCCGATTCCTGGAGCAGCAGAACAAGGTGCTCTCCACCAAGTGGGAGCTGCTCCAGCAGCAAGGGCCGTCAGGGCCCAGGAAGAACCTGGATGTGATCTTTGAGAACTACATCCAGAACCTGCGGAGGCAGCTGGAATCAATCCTGGCACAGCGGGGCCAGCTGGAATCGGAGCTGCAGAACATGCAGCAGTACGTCGAGGATTACAAAACCAAGTGAGTGCAGAGCCAGGAGCAGCTCAAGCAGCCTTTTGGTCACTTTAATTTTCCCCCACCGCTTTTTATGGTGATAGTGGAGATAGTTTTTCAGCCTAAATATTTTAATTTAGTGATTTTTTCCCTTTTAGTTTGTTTCTAATGGCCTTAGGCAGGAAAGTCCAGGAATACAATTTGCACTTTTCCTCTCCATAGGTATGAGGAAGAGATCAACCGGCGCACAACAGCCGAGAACGAGTTTGTGGTGCTGAAGAAGGTGAGTCACAGGCATCACAAAATAATCCCTCAATATTTCGCTTTACCTCTGCTTGAATGGGAATCGCGGAGTTTTTAAGATGTCCCAGCTGATATCTGGAACGCCTTATATTCAATTTGCATAAGTGGATGACACCATAACATTATTTATTTTTAATTATTTGCATATATGGTTACTGAATTATATATAAACATAATGATGTCCCAGTGAATAACATCAAACCCTCAGCACAGACAGCGATTCCCACAGGCCTGAAGGATTCCCAAGAGGAAAAATATTATTTTCTGTGGGGTCTTTCCTTTAGGATGTGGACAGTGCCTACATGACCAAAGTTGAGCTGGAAGCCAGGGTGGGAGCTCTGACAGATGAAATCAACTTCCTGAGGTGCATCTACGAGGAGGTAGGAGCTCTCTCTTCTCCTGAGGGGCTGAAATTTTCATCAGGTGTGTGGTGGCCAAGGACACTGAGGTTGGACGGGGTGTCTGGGTGGATTTAGGCTTGAGATGGTGCCTCTGACTCATGTCTTGGTTGCAGGAGCTGTCCCAGATGCAGACGATCAGCCGGGATCTGTCCGTGGTGGTGTCCATGGACAACAACCGGCACCTGGACCTGGACAGCATCATCGAGGAGGTCCGGCGCCAGTACGAGCAGATCGCTCAGAACAGCCGGGCTGAGGCCGAGGCCTGGTACCAGAGCCAGGTGAGTCAGGGAGCAGTCGAGACTCCTGGGTGTGGCTGGGTTATTTACAATAATTTATGTCTGGGTGAGACACCTTTTTAAGCTAACGGGGCTGGAGCTTGTGGTGCAAGGAAGGTCCAGAGGGATTGAACTGCTTTTGAGGGATCTGACTCACTGTTCCCAATGCGTCCCAAACTCACCAAGGTGTGTGGCACAAACTGATGCCTTGGGAGGCTGCCTAGAACAGAGGCCAGACTGTTAAAGGAATAAAGTAGGTATTTATTAAAAAGGCCTTCAAACGATACACCTTGGGCAGTACAAGAGCCCAGCCAGGGCTACCAAGGTGGACCCAAGATGGACAACGGGTCATGAGTTTTCTCACTTTTACAGGTTTTGGTCCGTTTACATATTGAGGTTAATTGTCCAATTACAGCTTCAGGTTATGAAGTCCCATCCTTCCAGACTGTGCTCCTCAATTCGCTGTTATTTATGCTTTTTGGGCCTGAAGCTTGGTTTTTGGGCTGGAAAAAGATTGTTTTGTCTTACTAAACTGTGAGGAGAACTTGCTAACACTTTTTATGAAGTTCAGAGTTATATACTAATGCAGTACAGAATCTGGACAATATGAACACTAAAACTTAAGGCACCTCTCAATAAAAATGGCCCAAAATGCACCTTAATGAGAAAATTCCAGCCCAAGTGACTTTTCAGAAGCAAAGAGATGCTTTATAGTGTCACTAAGATCCATTTCAAAGCTCAAAGCCCATGACTGAGTCCCAGAGCCACCTTGACCACTGAGCTGGGCACCTATCATCAGTGCAGTGGGTCCTCATAGTGTCACCTGAGCCTTGAAACTGGGGAGGCACCAGGAATGTGTCACTGAGGGGTTGTTCTCTCTTGGTGCCATCAGTACGAGCAGCTCCAGAGCACGGCTGGCCGGCACGGGGACAACCTCCGCAACACCAAGATTGAGATCCAGGAGCTGACCAGGAATGTCCAGAGGCTGCGGGCTGAGATTGAGAACGTGAAGAAGCAGGTAGGGATTCATTGATGTCTTAGGGATGAGATTGAGGACATGAAGAAAGGAAGGGGCTGGTTGGTGTCTCAGGGGAAGATGGCAGCAGGTTGCATCACAAAAGACCATGAGTGGGGCAGAAACCTTCTGTCACCCCAAGTTCACTTCATGCAGATGTTTATTTGCCTCCTGATTTCTCCTCTTGGGGGTCTGAGGACTGATCATTAGGGACAAAATGAGGTCTGAGAAAGCTCCCTTCGTGCTCCCCAGAACCAACAGCTGCAGGCAGCCATTGCTGAGGCTGAGGAGAGGGGGGAGATGGCTCTCAAAGATGCCAGGTTGAAGCTGGAAGAGTTGGAGAGTGCCCTGCAGAAGGACAAGGAGGAGCTGGCTCGCCTGCTGAAGGAGTACCAGGAGCTTCTGAACATCAAGATCGCACTGGATGTTGAGATTGCCATGTACAGGAAGCTGCTGGAGGGGGAGGAGAACAGGTAAACAACTGAGCTCTCTTTGGGTGCTGTGATCTACACCTGGAATATTAACTGAAATCCAAAACCAATTCTTTGGGCTAAAGGGTAAATGTTGTGCTTGATACTTTGTGGGATATTCTGGGGGTCAGAACCCTTAACTGGCTCCCTAGAGGTGGCAGAGCTGCTGCCCCATGTCTGCCACTGCTGAGTTTTTAATGGACCTCAAATCTGGAGAAACCTCATTGTAAAGAGGAATTGCCAACACCTTCCGTCCTCCAATCTTTTAGTGATTCCAAAGTGGTTTATGAGGGTGAACCAGGAAAATGATTGGACAGTCAAAACACAGTTTAAAGTTTTTACAACCCCTCTTTTATTAGGTAATTAAAATGTCCAATTTCCTTCACAGGCTGTGCAACGACAGCATGGCCAACGTCAACGTCTGTAAGTATCTGCCTTGGGGTCCTTCAGAAAAAGCATCAGACTGTTTTATCAGAGACAGAGCCTGTGACTGGGCAATGGGAACATAACCTGTGCTTCTCTTCCAGCTGTGGTAGGCAGGACGACTGTCTCTGGAGGCAGAGGAGGCATGGGAGGAGGATTCGGAGGCAGCGGCATGGGAGGAGGATTCGGAGGCAGCGGCATGGGAGGAGGATTCGGAGGCGGCAGCGGCATGGGAGGAGGAATGGGAGGAGGCGGCATCTGCGGAGGAGGCAGCAGCTTTGGAGGAGGCAGCATGGGCGGCAGCTGTGGGATGGGGGGAGGAATGTACTCTGGTGGCTTCTCCTCTGGAAGTGGAAGGATGTGCGGCTCTGGTGGGGGATCCTCCTCCGTGCGGAGATGCGTCACCACCACCTCGGTCAAATCTTCGGGAGTGAGATTCTGAGCCCCGAAGGTTGACAAGGAAAGAAGCACCTCCTCTCTCCCCCTGGCAGCAGCCCAGCCTCCTGAAGCCCAGCTCTGGTGTCCTGCAATGGGATGAACTGTGTCCCTCTCGCCCAGCTTGTCCCAGATCCTGGTCCCACCCGGTGGTTTGGTGGCGATGCCGTGGGTGTCCCGGCACCGGGAGCTGCCCGGCAGGAGGGGCTGCCCTGCCTTCCTTGCTGTGTTGTACATTTCTTTTGGCAAATGTGTATAAAACTCCTCTTTCCTCCTCTCTCCTCCTGTTCTGTGTCCCTGGGGTGCTTCTGTGTGTGTCCATCCTGCTGTTCCCTTTGCAGGCCTTTGGGGTCAGGGTGGGTGTGGGGCAAGTGGGACTCATCCCTTGGGGAGGGGGCATCTCAGGCAGCGGCTGGAGGGAGGAGGTGGCCCAGGGTCGAGCTTCTGGGCAGCTTTGCTTACTTGGGAGCCCCAGGCATGCTGCCAGCACACCTTCCCTGGAGCTACCGCTTCCAGTCCACTAGTCCCAGCTCTCAGTGACACCTGGGACACCGCACACACACCTGGACTATTCCTAAGGAGAACAAAACTGTCCTTCAGTGCCCAGCTCCCATGACACAGTGTAGTGTCCCCACCTCCCCCCCTCCTCTGTGGGCTGCCCTCCTTCCTCGAGATGTTTCCATTCCCAATAAATTGCAGATAAATAAATATTCACGATTGTCATGTTGTTGCTTTAGGAGCTGCTCTGGGCAGGGTGGGAGAGGGGGTTTTTCTCCTGCCTGTCCCTATGTTTTGAGGGAGCAGATCAGTGTTGGGGATGGATCAGGGCAGGTGCCCCAGCTCAGATGATGGTCTTGACTCTCCCCTGAAGGCACAAGCCTATATCTGGAATGGTGGAGGTCTGGATCCTCCAGCTGAACAATGAGAAATAAGAATCCAGGTTGGAGACCTGGAATCTTTGAATAATGGAATGGTTTGGATTGGAAGGGACCATAAAGATCATTCAATTCCAAACCCCTGCCATGAACAGGGACACCTTCCACTAGACAGAAGGTGTCGCATCCCTTGGACCAACCAATGCAATTAAGTTGCTGCTTCTAAGGTTCCTTTGGGATCATCTCCAGGTGCAGGAGACTTTGACCTGCATTAGGTGAAGGAGATGGCACCAGTGTTGCCGTGTGCAGTGGTGGTAGGGCAGGTGAATATGGATCAGGATGTTGGTGACGCACCTGCCACTGGCTGCAGTCAGCCACAAACTCATCTGCCCCAGGATGAGCCATGATTTCAGCGTGGGAATACAATGGGCTGGGAAGGTGTGATTCATCCCCATCCATGAGCTCAGGTACCATCCTCTCCCTGAGAAGCTGATTAATTCCTCAGCGGCTCATCCTTGCTCCAAGAGCAGGAGGGAGAAAGATTTGGAGGACCTCAAGGTTGGAGTTTGGGAGGGGAGTCCAGAGTGTTTGATCTGAGCTGTGCTTTGGTTCCTCCACCACCTGGAGAGATCAAAGAGGCAGAAAATGCTGTCAGTGGTGCTTCAGGAATCCCACAACAGCCTCTGGGAGTTGCTGATGTTCCCAGAGTGGATCAGGAAGCTGCAGACTGAGGAAGAGGTCCAGGAAAGGCAACAGGGAATGACTACAGGCTTCTTGGAAGAGACAATTATACCATTGGAAGCCCAGCAGGAGGGTGCCAGGGTTGGGGAACGTGGCTGGGTTTGGCCCAACAAGAAGATGCTGAGAAGGCTCTAAGAAGCTGGTGTTGTGCCAGGAGCACTTTGAGGTTTGGCTTGGGGAAAGAGTCACCTGTTTTGGTGCTTAATTTTAAGAATCTCTTTCTTCTCAGCTTTAAAATCCAGAACACAGCGTTGTAGTGCCATGTGAGTTGTTGCAACATCTCTTCTGTGCAAGATCCATGACGGAAGCTCTTGGCTGGGTCAGATGCGAAGCCGGAGCGTGGCTTTGGTCTCCATCCATGTTTTCTGACGAGTTCACATTTTCCCCGGTGTTGATCTTACCATGTTCAACTCCCTGTGTGAGAGATCTGAAGGATCAGTTTGGTGTTGAGTCTCACCTGAAGGAGGCTGAAGTGACTCCAGGTTTGGAATAATCTGCACATCTTGTATGAAGACGTCAGAGTGACTCAGTCTGGGCATCTTATCTGCAGGAGCTGAGTGTGGTCAGCACCCAGGCATCTGGCTGACTTTGCAGATCTTCCTCCTTGCTGTGGAACCTCCTCGTGGGATATTCCAGTGAAGTGCTGGTGCCTTCATACCATGGGTTTGGCAGCTGGGAGGGAGGCCAGGAGAAGGGACAACCTGCTTTCTCCACCTAAACCCGAGCCACTCTGCAGCTGTCCCAGGCTGCTCGTCATGAGCAAGTGAGCTGGGCTGCAGGATGGTCTGGAGAGCTTAAATGTCCATCTGGGAGATGACCATGGAGAAACCAGCCCGTCTTGACTGCACCTGCTTTTGGAAAGGAGGGTGTCCCCTCTGTGCTTTGGGGGTGCTGTCCATTCTCCAGCTGCAGGAACACACACCTGGGCAACCTTTGGCCAACCATCGGTCCCCCTCAAATCTGGATAACCTTGTCCCTCAAGGGTGGGACAATCCTTGTCCAACTCGTACCTGAATCCCTTGAGAGAGGGATAATCTTGACCAACCAGGAGCTAGGAGTGGGACAACTCTGTTCAAGTGTTACTGAGCCCCCAGGAGTGGGATAACTTCGGCCAGCTGTTGAGTCTCCCGAGGGTGGGATAACCCTTGGCTAACTATTGACTCCCTCAAGGGGAATGTTCTCTCCTCCCTGTTCCAGGTTGACCGGGGGGCTCAGTACCCCTGTCCCAGTGACAGTCAGGGACATTTCGGTTTTTGATGCCTCTTGTTACTTTCAAATCACATTTAGTTACCTAGATCTCACTGGGGACTCTGAAAATTCCTTCTCAAGTTCTGCATTCATATATGGGTCTTTTGAATGGCCTTAAATTCATGTTTCAAGGGCTAGAATGTGCATTTTCTGTAATTTTTTCATTACTTGCGCTGTTTTCTAGGAAAATGTGAATATTCATTTTCTATTTAATTCATTAAATTATTCCAGTATTTAATTGATAATATCCAGATAGATAAAACCTTTAGAATGCCTCTTATATAGTATTTACAGACTTGGCTTCCTTTTAAACTAAAATCTACTTTTTTTTGGAACCCACTGATATTATTTGTATTTTCTGTAATTAATTAAATTTCATTTATGTGTAACACTGTCATGGTTTGACACTGGCACAATGCCAGTGCCCCCATGAAGATACCTTCTCCCTGGTTTCTGCTGTGAGATGTGACCAGGAATAAGCAAAGCAGGCTCCTACTTAGGGAAAAAGAACCAGAACTTTATTAACTACTCTACAACTACAGATAAAAAGGAACACACAGAGGGAAAATGAAAACCTCACAAATGCATTTCCTCCTCCCCCCACCAAATTTCCAACACAATACATTTGGTTCCTCAAATCACCAACTCTCGGTCCAGCACCACCTTTTAGACAATCAATCCTCAGTTCATCAAGAGGAGAGGAGTCCTTCTTGTACCATGGGCTTCCCCTGGAAACACAGCTGAAGCTTCGTGTGTTTCTGTGTCACTCGTGGCACTGCCCGGAGAACATCTGCCATCGTGACTTCTTCCTTTTCATGTCCAGTGCTCTCACCACTGAACACGGACCAGAACTGCTTCTAGGGTTGTCTTTTAAGGATGCTCTGTCCCGATCCAAAAAAGGCACAGTCTCTCCTTTGGGACACCTGTCCCCACAATCTCTCCTTTGGGACACCTGTCCCCCCCATATTTTTTCACCCCCTGGGGCCGAGGGGCATCAACACTGAGCAGTCTCTGTATCACAAGGAACATGGGTCTGTCCATCTCTCCTTTGGGACACCTGTCCCCACAATCTCTCCTTTGGGACACCTGTCCCCCCCATATTTTCACCCCCTGGGGCCGAGGGGCATCAACACTGAACCCTCTTGGTTCTGAGGGCATTGCCTCCCCCTAGAATGCAGTCTCTGTGTCACAAGGAACATGGTTCTGTCCATGGTTATACAAAAAGAGTCCAGCAAAAGCTACTCCATCATCTCTTCCCACTAGGATTCTTCTCTATTCTTCTACTATCTCTCACTCGCCTAGACCTCTCTCACACTGGCCCATTTCCTTCCTCATCTTCCACTCTATCTTCTAGGAAAGGTCAATGTTCTGTAAAGTTCTCATTCTCCAAAAAGGGGTTAAAAGCTCCTACAAGCGGCCGGCTGAACCCCCCCCTCTTCTCCGTCCCAGCCGTGCTGCCGGCACAGGCCCATGTTTATCAAGCTTCAAGGTTACAGTCCCAGGCAGCGGCTCTTTCACTCTCTGTGTCTCTCAGGGGGGCTGCCCGATGGCTCCCAGTGTCTCCCTCTCTCTCTCTCTTCCACCCTTCCACCCCGGGGCTCAGGCCTACCTCTCTCGGCCTCATGGCTTTCCCCTCCCCCTGCCCAGCCAGCAGCTGGGCCGGGGGAGAGACCCGAACTCTTTCACGCCGGAAACCCAAGAGAACCCTCCCAGGGGAGAGCTCTGCTTTTAACCCCGTGTTCTCAGAGGCGTGTCCATGTCCCAATGGCCAGGTTAAATGCCAATATTAAAGTCTGAATATCCATTGGCCAAAAACACAGCATCCCAAAAAACACATTTCCTGTCAAACCACCACAAACACACACAAAAAAAAGGGTTTATTTCAGAGACATTCTATAAAATACATTTCTAAACCACATTCCTAAACCACATTCCTTTCCCAATAAGTTATTTGGAAGCAAAAGGTTATACTGTGCCTTGGGGGTTGTAACAGCTTCATTTCTCAGAAGGCTTTTCCTTGTCAGTCATCTCATTTTTTGGAAAAAAAAAAAAAAAAAGGTAATTCAGAGGTCGTGGGATTCACCAGAGTAGCAGGAACCCCTTACCACTTCAAATTGTTCATCTGTCGCTCCTCCTCCATAGTGTTTGTTTGTCTGTCCCTGACATTGTCGCCAAAGGGTTCCCAATGTGTCCCGTCATTCTTCCTCAAGTTGTCATTCTCTGTCATCCTCAGAACATTGAGGAGAGTGGGATGGTTCCAGTCACATTCTTCCCTCTGCTTCAGCATCATCCAAAGCCCCAGCTGGTTGTCCCAGATTTGCGAAGTTGCAAGTGGAGGGAATTCAGTCTACAGGCAGAAGACACTCCCACAGTAGTAACACCACATGCTCCAAGGAGATATTTTTCCTCTCTAGCAGGAGAATATGCTGAGTCTCCTCAAATTTTGGTGTCATGAATTCCCATTCAGGATTGGGAAACATCTCCTGAAACGCAAATGCAATTTAACATATAAAAAGGAGATTAAGGGTGTGTGTAAGGAATTGTGAAAGCCATATTATAGCTGGGATTTCATCAAAACTTTTTTCTTTCTGTGGAGCTTTGATAGGGAGATCTCTATCTGGAATTATTGGGAGTTACTAATGAGAGCTGGATAGCCAATGAGGGGCTTTAGAAAAGGGGTTTATGAATAAAATTGATTTCCAAGATGTCATAAAGATATGAGAGTCCACTTAGTCATGGAAACGTGTCTCGAAGCTCTTTTTTTATTCACCTCTAGATTACAGGGTGTGTTTCTGGGAAGTCCCAAATATGGCAAAGCTCATGGAGAATCTGTCAACAACCCCGTGCTGATGAAAATACTAAATTGCTTTCCACCTTCACGCCCAAGCTGTCCCAGCCCACCTCCAGCAGTGGATAAAAGGGAATGCCCGAAGCTGCTGGAGCCAGAGAAGACTGCAGACTTCTTTTTGCCCTCATCAACTCTGTTGGTCTTTCTTCTCTTCTGGATTTTGATTCTGCTTGGAAGAAACCAGCCATGTCTCGTCAGTCTGTCTGCATGAGCTTTGGAGTCGGGGGAAGAAAGGGATTCAGCTCCTGCTCTGCTGTTGGTGGTGGATTTGGAGGCGGTGGTGGCCGGAGCAAGATCAGCTACAGCTCGTACTCCTCATCCCGGGGAGGAAGCGGAGGAGGACACTGTGGGGGGTTCAGTAGCCGGAGCCTCCATAGCATGGGGGGCAGCAGAAGGATTGCCATGGGCGGATGTTATGGTGGTGGTGGATACGGTGGCAGGATGGGTGGCTTTGGTGGAGGAATGAGCTGTGGAGGGATGGGTGGTGGTGGAATGGGCGGTGGAGGAATGGGAATGGGTGGCTTTGGTGGTGGAATGGGTGGTGGGGCAGGAATGGGTGGCTTTGGTGGTGGAATGGGCAGTGGGGGAATGGGCGGAATGGGCGGCTTTGGTGGTCCAGGCTTCTCTGGAGGCATCCAGCCGGTGCAAGTTGACCCCAGCCTCCTGCGTCCGGTCCACGTTGAGATCGACCCCCAGATCCAGCAAGTCAAAAACCAGGAGAAGGAGCAGATCAAGACCCTGAACAACCAGTTTGCCTCCTTCATCGACAAGGTGAGAGTTTAGGACAGGGTCTTTTTGGAGGTGGAATGTCAAACAACTTCCTTGGGCTATGGACAGGGAATTTTTTCACCTATGAAGAGTTGTTGGAGTTGTCAGACCAATGCCTCAACATCAAATTGTAATTAGTCAGGTTTACTTAATAAGTAACACTAAACAATAGAGGAGATTTTGTGCTAATGGAAGATTAAAGAGAACATCTGCAGGATATTCTGGGGATTGTCTAGCCAAGGCACTTCTGCAGCCTCATTTTGGGTGATTCAGGGCAAAGTCATGACTGTAAATTTAATTGTCCTAAGAGTTCTCATTGCTGGGATTTGCTTTTTGATGAAACTTTCTTCTCAAAGCCTGATTCAAGAAACTGCAGAGCATTAAACCCCTTTTCAATACTCTTGGATTATTTTAATTTCAAATAGAAGCCAAAGAAATAGAAAATCCCACCCAAAAGAATGCATGGCCAGTTAGGGAATAAAAATTTAATCTTTCTTGACTTCAGTGCTGGAAAGATAATGACAAAGTCCAATCCTGATGCTATGGAAAATTGGGATGATGTCTTTACGGGGAACATTGCTTTGTCCCCAGGGGAGAAGTTCAGAATGACTCAAAATTAATTGTCTAATAACAAATAAATTAAATAATGCTTCTCATGCACCTCAGGAGCTTGAGTACTTGAATGAGACATAGATGGGGAATGATTCCCTGGGCTCCCAAATCTCCTAGGAGTGGGATGTCTCTCTGGTGAATGTCTCACACACCCTTTGTTGGCTGTAGGTCCGATTCCTGGAGCAGCAGAACAAGGTGCTCTCCACCAAGTGGGAGCTGCTCCAGCAGCAAGGGCCGTCAGGGCCCAGGAAGAACCTGGATGTGATCTTTGAGAACTACATCCAGAACCTGCGGAGGCAGCTGGAATCAATCCTGGCACAGCGGGGCCAGCTGGAATCGGAGCTGCAGAACATGAGGCAGTACGTGGAGGAGTTCAAAACCAAGTGAGTGCGGGGACAGACGGGGAGGGACGAGCGGGGAGAGCGGAGCTGATGAGGAGACCCCGTGAGTGGAGTGACCACTGCAGGTGAGCACCCCCAGGGGTCTCCGAGGGGGTCTCAGAGTCTCACTTTGTCCTGCCCCGCCACAGGTATGAGGAGGAGATCAACCGTCGCACGGCTGCTGAGAACGAGTTTGTGGTGCTGAAGAAGGTGAGTCTGGAAGACACCAGCAGGGATAGGGTGAGAGGGGACAGGAGGTAAAGACATGGGAAGGACTCAGCTCCAAGATGGGCAGATCCCAACAGGAAGAGCCAACAGCTCTTGTGCGATGAACGGAAGCCGTGGTCTAATTCTGAGATCTTTCCTTTAGGATGTGGACAGTGCCTACATGACCAAAGTTGAGCTGGAAGCCAGGGTGGGAGCTCTGACAGATGAAATCAACTTCCTGAGGTGCATCTATGAGGAGGTAGGACCTCTCTCTTCCCCTCGGTGAAGTTTTAATGAGGGTGTGGTGACCAAAGTCACTGAGGTTGGACTGAGCGTCTTTGTGGATTTGATCTGGAGAGGTTGCCTGGAGCTACTGCTCTTCTCTCCCCTCAAGAGATGGTGCCTCTGACTCATGTCTTGGTTGCAGGAGCTGTCCCAGATGCAGACGATCAGCCGGGATCTGTCCGTGGTGGTGTCCATGGACAACAACCGGCACCTGGACCTGGACAGCATCATCGAGGAGGTCCGGCGCCAGTACGAGCAGATCGCCCAGAGCAGCCGGGCTGAGGCCGAGGCCTGGTACCAGAGCCGGGTGAGTTGGGAAGGGCGGAAGGGCTCGAGGCTCCTGGGACAGCCCCCACTGTCTGAACCACCTGAGCTTTTGGTCAGCTTTGGTCCTGATGGGTGTCTTTGTCCCCACTTCTCCAGTACGAAGAGCTCCAGAACACTGCTGGAAAACACGGGGACAGCCTCCGCAACACCAAGATGGAGATCCAGGAGTTGACCAGGAATGTCCAGAGGCTGCGGGCTGAGATTGAGAACGTGAAGAAGCAGGTAAGGGACCATCAGCTCCTCATTGGGTAACAGCTGTGTGCTGGGTCAGAATGGGGCTGGGTGGTGAGAGGGAAAGTAATCATGAAAATTCAAACCCTTTGGAGAAGATAGATTATGTCTGTCTGTTTTCCTTCTTGTTTGTGCCATGAGGATGCTCCAGTAGAGGGTGGGCAAAAGGGATCTCACACACTGGTTTTCTCTTTCTCAGAACCAGCAGCTTCAGGCAGCCATTGCTGAGGCTGAGGAGAGAGGGGAGATGGCCATCAAGGATGCCAGGAGGAAGCTGGAAGAGCTGGAATGTGCCCTGAACAAGGACAAGGAGGAGCTGGCTCGCCTGCTGAAGGAATACCAGGAACTGCTGAACACCAAAATTGCACTGGATGTTGAGATTGCCATGTACAGGAAGCTGCTGGAGGGAGAGGAGAACAGGTAGCTAATTGGCATCTATTTGACTAAATTCTTGACGGATTATAAGATGTGTGGCTAAAACTTTTGAACCCACACTAAAGACTGATTTTGTGTCATTCATGCTCTAATTCCCAAGTATATATTAATTATATTAGGCTTAAACATACTTGAGTGGGTTTTCCATCTTAAAAGAATGTTGCTTGTTTCTCTAAAGAATAATTGGAAAATTCTGAAAAAAATTTGAATAGGTTGCTGATTTTTTTAAAGAATAATTGAGAAACATAAACTTGTACAAGAAAAGGAAATTCTTAGCTGAAGAGCCGTGCACTTCCCAGAGGAATAACTGGTCCCATTTTCCCTCACAGGCTGTGCAACGACAGCATGTCCAACGTCAATGTCTGTAAGTATCTGCCCTGGGGTCCTTCAGAAGTGGTAGAACTTGTTCTTTTGGGCAACAGGTGAGTAACCTGTGCTTCTCTTCCAGCTGTGGTAGGCAGGACGACTGTCTCTGGAGGCAGAGGAGGCATGGGAGGAGGATTCGGAGGCAGCGGCATGGGAGGAGGATTCGGAGGCGGCAGCTGTGGAATGGGAGGAGGATTCGGAGGCGGCAGCGGCATGGGAGGAGGAATGGGAGGAGGCGGCATCTGCGGAGGAGGCAGCAGCTTTGGAGGAGGCAGCATGGGCGGCAGCTGTGGGATGGGGGGAGGAATGTACTCTGGTGGCTTCTCCTCTGGAAGTGGAAGGATGTGCGGCTCTGGCGGGGGATCCTCCTCCGTGCGGAGATGCGTCACCACCACCTCGGTCAAATCTTCGGGAGTGAGATTCTGAGCCCCGAAGGTTGACAAGGAAAGAAGCACCTCCTCTCTCCCCCTGGCAGCAGCCCAGCCTCCTGAAGCCCAGCTCTGGTGTCCTGCAATGGGATGAACTGTGTCCCTCTCGCCCAGCTTGTCCCAGATCCTGGTCCCACCCGGTGGTTTGGTGGCGATGCCGTGGGTGTCCCGGCACCGGGAGCTGCCCGGCAGGAGGGGCTGCCCTGCCTTCCTTGCTGTGTTGTACATTTCTTTTGGCAAATGTGTATAAAACTCCTCTTTCCTCCTCTCTCCTCCTGTTCTGCGTCCCCAGCTCCCTTCCTCTGTGTGTGTGTCCTGCCCTCCTTCCCTAGGATGTTGCCATTCCCAATAAATTGCAGAGAACATTCATGATGTTGTTGTGTCAATGCTTCGGGAGCCACTCTGGGAAGGGTGGTTCATGCTTTGGGAAGCAGCTTGTTGTGAAGCTGGGGGGGTCATTCTCTGCTCAATGTGTCGTACCTGTTCTTTGATGGAGGTGAACAGGTAGGGTGGACCAGGGCAGCAATCACAGCTCAAGTGATGACTGACTCTCACCTGAGGGCACAAGTCCAGGTGCTGGGTGCTGGATGCTGGATGCTCAGCTCACACAACACTCAGTAACTGAGGCAGCAGAAGACCAAACAGGAATACAGGAGCCTGCTCAATTTTTAGGCATCTCCTGACATAGTGAATCATCCAGTTCATCCCTAGAATCCTGTAGAGTTACTCCCACAGCAGATTTCTGCAATTGTTGCATCTGGAAAGCTCCAGCACAAAGAGTTCCAGTATCTTCCCAGTCATTGAGCTAATACAAGCTGCCCTGCCCCAGTTTTTTGGGCTCAGCTTTAGGCACACAGAGGCACTCAGTGCCTTGGTGCCCATGTCACATCTCTCCACATGTGGCAACACTCCAGTTCCTGAAGCTCTAGGAAAGGGACTTTCTCAATCCCTCTTGGATTTTGGGAGCTCTGCAAAGGGTCTGCCGAAACCTGTGCCCTGGGACTTGGTCAGGAACATTCCCAGTGCCCTGTTGCCAGACCAGTAGAGACCCACAGGGGCTGATGGATGATGAGAATCAGCAGTAGCAGGTGGGAGCCAACACTGGATAAGAGTCATCTGAGTTTTCTGCCTCTGAATGGTCTTCAAGTTGTGATGAGGAAGTGGCAGGGTAGGAGCCCCTTGGGTGGGGGAGCTGGTGAACATGGATAACAATGGATCAGGATGTTGGTCAAGCGCCTGCTTCTGGTGCACACCTGGGCTGTGGGATGGCCAGGTGGGATGCACAGCTTGGCACCCAAGAGCAGGGGGAGCACTGGAGAGCCATGTACCATCCCTGACCAGCCATGGGAACACGACGGGCTGGGAAGGTGTGATTCATCCCCATCCATGAGCTCAGGTACCATCCTCTCCCTGAGAAGCTGATTAATTCCCCAGCGGCTCATCCTTGCTCCAGGAGCAGGACAGATCTGGAGGAGCTCAAGGCGGGGGTGTTGCTATAGAGCACGACACAGTGCAAGCACCAAGACTCAGATCAGAAGGCTGTAGAGGGCTATTTATTAAAGCAACAGGTTGCCTTTATAGTTTTACAGGATAATTGCATTTGCTTAACAAACACATACACTGCCCATTGGTCATGAAAACAAAACAAAACTCTCAATAGGTGAAAAGGAGCCATGTGAGCCAACTAAAGTCCTTATCTTTTGATTTTCTCTCTTTCTTCACATTGTCATGGTGATAGCCTTGGTACCTTCCTTGAGGGAGATACAAGGCTTTCCTTATCTTCGGGAAGCCTTTGCTGGCTCACAAGAACAGCACAAAAATGTCTTTCCTACACGAGGGTTTGGGAGGGGAGTCCAGAGTGTTTGATCTGTGGTTTCTCCACCACCTGGAGAGATCAAAGAGACAGAAAATGCTGTCAGTGGTGCTTCAGGAGTCCCACAACAGCCTCTGGGAGTTGCTGATGTTCCTAGAGTGGGACAGGAAGCTGTAGACCGAGAAAGAGGTCCAGGAAAGGCAGTGAGCTCTTGAAAAAGGGGGTTCTCCCCACGTTGAAGGGTGCTGGAGCTGGAATTGTGGCTGGGTTTGGCCCAAATAAAGATGCTGAGTAGGCAATGCCTGTGCAAAGCTGGTGTTGTGCCAGGAGCACTTTGAGGTTTGGCTTGGGGCAAGAGTCACCTGTTTTGGTGTTTAATCACCTGTTTCGGTGTATAATTTTAAGGGCCTGTTTCTTCTCAACTTTACAACAAACTTTACATGGCGTTGTAGCGCTGCTGAGAAGAGTCATTGCGACACCTCCTCCGTGCTCCTGGCTGGGTTAGATGCGAAGCCGGAGTGTGGCTCAGTCTTCATCCATGTTTTCTGCCGAGTTCACATTTTCTCTGGTGTTGATGATTCTGCTGTGCACAGCTCCTTGCGCAAGAGATCTGAGAGCATGGCTGGAGCCCAGCTGCCTGTCGAGTTTTACCTGGAGGAGACTCGGGTGACTCCAGGTTTGGAATAATCTGCACATCTTGTCTGAAGACGTCAGAGTGACTCAATCTGGGCGTCTTATCTGCAGGAGCTGAGTGTGGTCAGCACCCAGGCATCTGGCTGACTTTGCAGATCTTCCTCCTTGCTGTGGAACCTCCTCGTGGGATATTCCAGTGAAGTGCTGGTGCCTTCATACCATGGGTTTGGCAGCTGGGAGGGAGGCCAGGAGAAGGGACAACCTGCTTTCTCCACCTAAACCCGAGCCACTCTGCAGCTGTCCCAGGCTGCTTGTCATGAGCAAGTGAGCTGGGCTGCAGGATGGTCTGGAGAGCTTAAATGTCCATCTGGGAGATGACCATGGAGAAAGCAGCCCGTCTTGACTGCACCTGCTTTTGGAAAGGAGGGTGTCCCCTCTGTGCTTTGGGGGTGCTGTCCATTCTCCAGCTGCAGGAACACACACCTGGGCAACCTTTGGCCAACCATGACTTGTGTCCCTCAAGGGTGGGACAATCCTTTGCCAACTGTTTAGTCCACTAAAGAGGGATAATCCTTGGTGACCTGTTGTGTACTTCAATTGCTGAATAACTGCTGGCAACAGTTGAGTCCCTAAGGGTGGGATAATCTTGGCCAACATTTGAATCCACGACAAGGGTAATGTCCTCTCCTTCCTCCCGTTCCACACAGTCTGTGGTTCCAGAAGCATCATCCCAGTGACAATCAATACAATTCATGTTTCTGATTCCTCCAGTGGCTTTTGGAAGTGTTTTCCTGGGCTGGTTTTCCAAAGTGTTTGCTGTGTCCATGGCCACCAGCTGATTCTAGGGATGCTTGCAAACCACATTTACCTGCCCAAATCTCTCCGGTATGATGATGAAAACTCAACACATGCAGCTGGGAAGTTTAAAAACAGGGTACTTTTTGAGTGCTGAAGTGCTTCAAGATATGTATTTCCCTTGACTTTTATTCATGATTTTAAGGAAATAAGAATGAAGGAAATGTTAGTGTTTTTTACCAATAAAATTAATAAATGTAACAAAAATATTTATTTGATTAGTGAGGCTCAGAAGGTACATTACAAGATGTCCTTCATGTGAGTGTCCAAACCCATTGCCGGGGAGCTGGTACATGAAATGAAACATTATTGTCAGTCATCATTACATCTACTGCCTGGAGCGTCCTTTCCATCCTCTGTGGCTTGACAATCCCTGTGGCCATTGGAAAAGCACAAGCAAAGAGTTGGACATCCTTGTTCTCTTGCTCTGGTGCTCAGAATCCCAGGACCTGATTGTCTCAGACTTTGTGGGACACATTTTGGAGGGAAAAATTCCACCTGATGCTCTTAGGAAGGAACTAAGCAGCTGCTTTCTGGTTAAAACAGAAATGCTGACCCATTAAATGTTAATGATGCAGCATTTTTCTACTTGGAAAGCCATTGGGAATTTTCTGCTTAACAAGGAGATGCGATGTGTGCTTGGGGGAATTGTGAAAGACTCATTCTACCTGGGTTTCACCAAAATCCTTGCCTGGTGTGGAGTGTCAGGCAAAAAATCTGGAGTCAGACAACCTGTGGAGTCGTTAGGAGCAGGCAGGGAAGTGGGAGGAGGGAAGAACATGACAACATCACTGTAAAATATATTTTTCCAGATGACATAAAGATATGGGAGTCCACTTACTCACAGAGACCTGCCTCGGTGCTCCTGCTTTTCCCTCTGCATGGTGAAGCGGATTTCTGGGTGGAGTCACCAATTTGGCAAAAAATCTGTTAACCGCACCAAGCTGATGAAGACAGTAAATTTGTTTCCTCTTCACGCCCAAGTTGTCCCAGCCCACCTCCAGGAGCAGATAAAAGGGAATGCCTGGAGCTGTGGAGCCAGAGAAGACTCTGAGCACTTCTCTCTGCCCTCAGCACCAGCTCAGCTCTGTGGATCTCCTCACCTTCCCCAGTTTGGGCTCTTTTGAGGAGAAGCAGCCATGTCTCGTCAGTCTGTCTGCAGAAGCTTCGGAGTTGGGAGCAAAAGGGGATTCAGCTCCTGCTCTGCTGTTGGTGGTGGCTTTGGAGGTGGCGGCCGGAGCAGGATCAGCTACAGCTCGTTCTCCACATCCAGGGGGATTGGAGGTGGCAGCGGACGCTGTGCAGGATTCAGCAGCCGGAGCCTCCACAACCTGGGTGGCAGCACAAGGATTTCCATGGGCAGCTCTTATGGCAGTGGCTACGGATGTAGAATTGGTGGCTTTGGTGGAGGATTTCCAGGAGGATTCGGTGGCATTGGAGGAGGTGTCATTGGTGGAGGAATGGGTGGCTTTTGTGGCCCCATCAGAGGTGGCCCCGGGTTCCCTGGAGGCATCCAGCCAGTGCAGGTGGACCCAACCCTCCTGCGGCCGGTCCACGTTGACATTGACCCTCAGATCCAGCAAGTGAAGTGCCAGGAGAAGGAGCAGATCAAGACTCTGAACAACCAGTTTGCCTCCTTCATCGACAAGGTGAGAGGTTGGAGCTGGATTTGCTTGGGAATGGGAAAACTGCAGAAATTCCTTAGGCTCTGGAGAAGGAAATAACAACCTCTCAGCTCAGTGTTGGGCTGTAATTGTTTCCATTCTGTTCCACCTGGTTTCCTCCTGAGGAAGTGTCAAAATTTAGCATGCATAGAGAAACTGAACAACTTTCTCCAGGTTTGGTGGATGCACACTGGTTTTCACTCCAGTGTAGACAGGCCAAAGGGATGGGGATATACTCAGTGACCAAAGTGTTTATTTAAGTCTGTCCTTTCTCTGGGATAATTTTTTTCTCAAGGAACTTAAAATCTAGGAATGAAATTAAAAAAAAATTCCCAACCATTTCTTCATTCAGTTTAAGTGCAGATGAGCTCCCTTTAAATAATCTGAACTGGGAGAATGTTAGTTATAAGCGTGCTCTTTTGTCTTTTAAATATATGATGTGTATATGGAATAATTTCTGTCTGATAAGAGGAATGTTCTTGAATATGGAGACCACTGGGATGTCATTCACTGGTAGGTCAAAAAGGATCTGATGCTCCTGAAAATTAATGTCAAAAAATCCTGACTGGTATTGGAAATAATTTGTAGGATTGGAATGGAAGCATTTCAATAGCTGCCCCCAGAAAAAAAAAAAAAGAGAGCAGAAATACAGGAGGAGGAAAGAGGAATTTAACAATAATTGGGAAAAAAAAGGAGAAAAAAGGGAGGAATTTTCCCCTTGGAAGCAGTGGGAAGGGTTTTGGGGATTGATTCCCATGGCCTTCCAAAGCTCCCTGGAGCTTTGAGCAGTGGGATGTCTCTCTGGTGAATGTCTCACACACCCTTTGTTGGCCGTAGGTCCGATTCCTGGAGCAGCAGAACAAGGTGCTCTCCACCAAGTGGGAGCTGCTCCAGCAGCAAGGGCCGTCAGGGCCCAGGAAGAACCTGGATGTGATCTTTGAGAACTACATCCAGAACCTGCGGAGGAGGCTGGACTCTCTGCTGGGGCCAGCGGGGCCAGCTGGAATCAGAGCTGCAGAACATGAGGCAGTACGTGGAGGAGTTCAAAACCAAGTGAGTGCGGGGACAGACGGGGAGGGACGAGCGGGGAGAGCGGAGCTGATGAGGAGACCCCGTGAGTGGAGTGACCACTGCAGGTGAGCACCCCCAGGGGTCTCCGAGGGGGTCTCAGAGTCTCACTTTGTCCTGCCCCGCCACAGGTATGAGGAGGAGATCAACCGTCGCACGGCTGCTGAGAACGAGTTTGTGGTGCTGAAGAAGGTGAGTCTGGAAGACACCAGCAGGGATAGGGTGAGGGGGGACAGGAGGTAAAGACATGGGAAGGACTCAGCTCCAAGATGGGCAGATCCCAACAGGAAGAGCCAACAGCTCTTGTGTGATGAACGGAAGCCGTGGTCTAATTCTGAGATCTTTCCTTTAGGATGTGGACTGTGCCTACATGACCAAAGTTGAGCTGGAAGCCAAGGTGGGAGCTCTGACAGACGAAATCAACTTCCTGAGGTGCATCTACGAGGAGGTAGGAGCTCTCTCTTCTCCCAGGGGACTGGTGTTGCAATGAGGAGGCCAAACATTGAGGTTGGATTGGGCGTCTTGGTGGATTTAGGCCTCCAGATGGTGGATGGTGCCTCTGACTCATGTCTTGGTTGCAGGAGCTGGCTCAGATGCAGACGATCAGCCGGGATCTGTCCGTGGTGGTGTCCATGGACAACAACCGGCACCTGGACCTGGACAGCATCATCGAGGAGGTCCGGCGCCAGTACGAGCAGATCGCTCAGAACAGCCGGGCTGAGGCCGAGGCCTGGTACCAGAGCCGGGTGAGTTGGGAAGGGCTCGAGGCTCCTGGGACAGTCCCCACTGTCTGAACCACCTGGGCTTTTGGTCAGCTTTGGCCCTGATGGGTGTCTTTGTCCCCACTTCTCCAGTATGAAGAGCTCCAGAGCACGGCCGGCCGGCATGGGGACAACCTCCGCAACACCAAGATTGAGATCCAGGAGCTGTCCAGGAATGTCCAGAGGCTGCGGACAGAGATTGAGAATGTGAAGAAACAGGTGGGGGTTGGCCAGTGTCTCACGGGTTCCTTCTGTTTTCCCTCCTCTTTGTGCCATGAGGATACTCCAGTAGAGGGTGGGCAGAGGGAATTAGGAAATTTACTTTCTTCTCCCCAGAACCATCATCTGCAGTCAGCCATTGCTGAGGCTGAAGAGAGAGGGGAGATGGCCACCAAGGATGCCAGGAGGAAGCTGGAAGAACTGGAATGTGCTCTGAGCAAGGACAAGGAGGAGCTGGCTCGCCTGCTGAAGGAGTACCAGGAGCTGCTGAACATCAAGATCGCACTGGATGTTGAGATTGCCATGTACAGGAAGCTGCTGGAGGGAGAGGAGAACAGGTGAGACCTCCTACCATTGGCTGGGCCAGGGTTCTGTCTCTCCTTGGGTCAGATTCATCTTTAACCATCCCTCACAACACATTTAATATTAAAACTTGGTTACTTTCCTTTTTTCCTCCCAATTTTGACGCCAAAACAGAAACATGGTTCCCATGGGGAATACTTCTCAGGGGGCTTGATTGATCTTACATGAAACACGATATAAATGGAATATTTGGGGAAGAGTTTTGCTTCTGACTGTATACAGATTTACAACTGATGTTCCTCTCCCAACACAGGCTCTGCTTAGAGAACCCCTCCAACGTGAATGTCTGTAAGTATTCTCACATTGTTTTCTCTGCCAAATTGCCTTTGTCCTTGGTTTTGCAAAGATTCCCAGGATGTTTCCTGGTGTTCAGTGAGCCTCTCCCTCTCTTCCAGCTGTGGTGGGCAGAACCACCGTGTGCGGAGGCAGATCTGGCAGCTTTGGAGCCAGCAATGGCCTGAGTGCAGGAGGAGTGTGCACGGTTGGTGGCGGGAACATCATTGGCGGCAGTTGTGGTGTGGGAGGAGGGATCCTCAGTGGAGGCTTCTCCTCCGGGAGCGGGAGGATGTGCAGCACTGCAGGTGGCAGCTTCATGGCCGGGGGAGGCTCCTCCTCTGTGCGGAGATGCGTCACCACCACGACGGTCAAATCCTCCGGGGTCAAATACTGAGCCCTCATCTCCATCCTCCCAGGGAAAGCAGCACCTTCCTCTTCCTCCCACCAGCAGCACAGCCCCTTCCATCCCCATCGGTATTCAGGAGGAAAGAAACTGTTTCTGGGGGAAATCTCCCTAAAGTGAGATTGAAATCAAGACACATCCCTCTGGCCCAGCCTGGCTCTCACTGAGCCCCACTGGGGTGAATCATCTCCCTTGTGGGTCCCCAGCCCTGCAGAGCTCCCCGGCGCTGCTGCACCAGCTGGGGAGTAGCCTGTGGAAAACCACTCTTTCCTGTCACTTTTTAAGGCCTGTGTTTCCCTTGCACCCCTCATGGGTCCCCCTCATCCTGCTCCAGCTGTGTCAGGAGCCCACATGAACAGAAGGAAGGAGATGATGCCCCATAGTCAGGTTTAGGAGTGAGAAACAGGTGTCTGGAGTTGTCCATCTTCCCCAGGTGGAGTAATTTGACAGCTTTAATGTTTTATGGATCCTTTTCCCTCCTCTCCTTCCTGCCTGGAGTGTGTGGCCCTGTTGCCCCCCTCTGTCGTGTGAATCAGCTGCTTCCTGCTGGTGCCCTGGCCCAGGGTCATTCAGTACCAATAAAATGCAGAGATATGAAGATATTTTTGTGTTGTCTCGTCACTTGATGCTCCCCAGCAGAGGAGAAACACGGGTTTGCCCTGGGCCAGAGTGATTGCAGGGCAAACACAAACTGAACTGAGAAAGAATTGAGAGCAGGCCTGAGAGAAGGACTTGGGGGTGCTGGTGGGTGAGAGCTGGACCTGCCGCAGCCCAGAGACGCACGAGCCTGGGCTGAAGCCCCAACATGAGCAGCGGGGGGGGGCTGTTCTGCTCTGCTCAGGTGAGACCCCACCTGCAGAGCTGCTCCAGCCTTGGGGAAGGATGTGGAGCTACTGGAGAGAGTCCAGAGGAGGCCATGGAGCTGCTCCGAGGGCTGGAGCTCCTCTGGGGCCAGGCTGGAAGATCTGGGGGTGCTCACCTGCAGAGAAGAGAAAGGAGACCTTTAGACCTTTAAGCCCCTTCCAAGGGGCTCCAGGAGAGCTGGAGAGGGACTTGGAAAGGGGGTGATGGGACAAGAGGTCATGGCTTCAAAATGGAAAAGAGGAGAGTTAGATGAGATGTTGGGAAGGAATTCCTCCCTGTGAGAGCAGTGAGGCACTGGAATGGACTTCCATGAGATTGCCCCAACCCTGGAAGTGTCCAAGGCCAGGCTGGATGGGGCTTGGAGCAATCTGGGATAGTGGAAGGTGTTACTGCCCATAGCAGAAGGTGGAACAGCATGAGCTTTAAGATCCTGTCCGACCCAAACCCTTACATGATCCTATTCTGAGCTGATTTAGATGATCTTGCAGGAACGTCAAGGTGTTTCCTTGGGCATCACCCTGAGAACTAGGATTCATTATTCCCATTTAGGGCTTGGGCTTGGGTTGGAGGTGAGTGGGAGCTTTGAGCAACCTGGTCTAATGGAAGGTGTCCCTGCCCATTGTGGAATCCTCTGAATCCTCCCACTCAGGGAAATCCCCAGGGCCTTGCCTTGGAAGAATATATCACAGAATTTTCCCCACTTAGGCTGAAAGAGAGGACTCAGCCCATGGTGCTCTGCAGCACTACTGCCAATCTACATCAGATTGCCTCTCCCATTGGCCAGTTGACACTGCCCACTCCAATTATTCATTCCTCATTGCCCCTACAGGTTGCTGCCCTTGGCCCTGCCCTTTGCCCACCCCTGTGCCCTCAGGTCATTGGTCACTGACCCCACATTGGTCACTGACCCCACACTATTTTGTCTTCGTCTCTGATCCCTTTGGCGTGGTGGATGTAATAAACCTTGTCTGGAATACATCATGCAAAGGCCCTTCCTGTCTTTCCTCTCCTGAGCTATCTGTGAGGTGTGTGTGTGTGCATGGACTGGAAATGGCTGTTCTTGGGGCCTTTCTCTGAGCAGCTTCTGAAGGAGAGGCCTCAAAGAAGGTTGCAGCATTTCTACCACCCTGGAACGCTGCACCAGCCCATGGCAGGGGCGGAACTGCATGGGCTTCATGTGATCATCTCATTCCAACTCCTGCCATGGAGGAGTCTCCAGTGGGGGGTTGGAGCCAGGGTGAGGAGGATAAATCCTCCCCAGGGCTGGCACAAGGATGAGCAGCACCCTCTGCCTGTCTGGCTGGGCTCTTACACCAGCTCCTGTGAGCGGTGGGAAGGTCTGACAACTCTGAGTGGACACAAATTACTCACAAAGAAAAAAAAAAAAACAACAACAGCATGAAAGAATAAGCCAGAGCCCAGAAACTGCCATCAGAACTCCAGGTTGCCTAGCCAGCTTAGTCATTAGCCCTCTCCAAATTACATCCCACTGCAACCAAATTAATTTGATTAATGCTTGACTGGATTCTTCTGTAGCTCTGGGAGGAGCAAGAGATGAATCAGCCCTGACTCCTCAGCGGTGTGTGTGTTACGGGGGGGTGGGACCAGATGGGATTTAAGGTCCTTTCCTACTTCAGCCATTCCATGATTCTATGATTGATCTGGCACAGAAAAAAATATGGAAATGGACATCAATATTGTCAAGTCCTTATCGTCTAAATGAGCAAAATAAGGAAGAAATGATTGTTTTCATTTGAACTAGTGTTACTTTCCTGCTGTTTTTCTTATTTACCCCCAAATTTCCTTCCAGTTCACCCTCCTGACTTCTGAAGGATGTTTACACCAGGCTGCAATGTGTCTTATCCTGCTGTTTGAGTCAAAAATAACATTTCTGATTCTAAAATTCATAAGTTGGGATGGGAAAGACCAAAAAGTCATAGCCCTCTTCTTTATCCCAGGGAAGAGTCTGAAATCATCTCCTTCTTCCTCATCCCAGGGAAGAGTTCAGGGACAGAAATGTACCCAGGTGGTTCAAAGCCCAGGAATGTCCTGAGAACACCCTTGGGAAGGTGGCAGAGAGGACAGAGATCTCCAGCCTGTTGAAGCCCTGGGAGCCAAAGGTGCTGATGCCATCCTGCCAAAAAACACGGGATTTTTCTGAGTTCCCTGAGTTTTTCCTGGAGAGGAGCCAAGAGATGCCGGGGTTTATCATTCCCATCTGCTGCACTCATGAAAAAGTGAGTTGAAGGAAATTGCTCTAGTGCATCGTGTTGGGATGAAAGGGTTGGGATCCCCTTGCCCTCAGTGGGGCACTGTGAGAGCTGCTGGATCCCATCCAGGGATGCCACAAAAGACACTGAGGGGCTGGAGCATGTCCAGAGACAGGAACAGAGCTGGGGAAGGGCTGGAGCACAAGGAGAAGGGTCTGGAGAGCTCCTGAGGAGCAGCTGAAGGAGATGTGGAGGCCTGGAAAAAATGAGGCTTTGTGGAGACCTTCTCACTCTCCAGAACTCCCTGAAAAGAGGGAGCCAGGTTGGGGTTGGAGGGCAGGGAAAAGTTACTGCTCCTCTGGCGTCAGGGCCGTGCAGGATCTTTTGCATTAGAACATGGGAAGAAACTGAATTGGTGCCGTGTTTTATGAGCTCCTTAGGAAGTTATCCCAAGTGGGATTTTATTGGCTGTAATTAGAGCTGGAATGAGTTTTTAATTGTTACTAATCACGTTTATGGTGGGAGGGCCTTGTGATCCACCATGTTTTTTCCCCTGGGTGGGTCATTGTGCAAACATGGAGGACACTCCCCCAGTTTGGGCTTGCTGGGGAGCAGGAAATATTTGCTTTTGTGAAAAGTACTGGTTTATCACCTGGGAGGAGACCACCCTCTGCATCCTCTAGACTGGGGTTACCTGGCACACTTCTCCTGAGCAGCTGGAGTCCTTTGGGATCTTGAGGATGGGACATCAGGGAAGGAATTAAGGAGAAGAGAGTTTAAAGGAGGTTAAAATTGGGGATCAGCATCCTTTGGTCCCCTCTCTGCACTCAGCAACACCCCCAGTTCTGTCACCTTCAACTCGACTGGCCTAAAAACCAGCTCAGATGTGCACTAGAAAACCCTCTGACCTCCTCAAGAGAGACCAAAATCAGCAGCTTATGGAAACAGTGACAGCTATGGAGTATCTGGGCTTGGGAGGAGGTCTAAAACTCCTGTGGGCACATACATTGACAAAGGTACCTAAAGCTGTGCAACTTCCAAAGAAATTTAGCTAAGGGAAGCTCTTCCCTTTGCTTTCCACACTAGGCTCCTGATGTTTAATCCTGAATACTCCATCACTTCCTTTCCTGTTCTTTGGACCCTGCCTTGGATTCCTTGTGAGTGAATCCACTGCCAGGCTCCAGGGGTGACTTGTGCTGGGATCCAGAGGAATCTGTGTCCCAGAACATCATCTATGGCTGTGCAGAAAAATTTGGGTCTTTCATCTAATTAATATTCACCCCAGCTTTGCTTGGACAGGTTGAGCTGACATCTGAGCACTTTTCCTGCTGGACTTGGCCCCTATTGGATGTTGACCCTGCTCCTCTGAATAAAACAGCTGCTGCCACCCAGCCCCATGACCTGGATGAGCTGCTTGGGAATGTGGTGCCTCCCGCTCCCTCCCTGTTCCATCCAGGGCTGCCTCAGCTCCAGCTGGGACAGGTAGAGCCAGATTTGCACAACTTATGGCAACAGCATCATCCACACCTGCTGCTGACAGAGACCATTCCTCCTCTTCCTCCTCCCACCCATTGGGATGGTGGTGCTTCCTGAGCTTCATCTTCCTTCCACGCTCCCTAGTTCTGTCCTTGGAGCGGAATGATATTCCACAAGGTCTACAGGCAGGACCCCAAAACACACATTATATGACCAATTCTCTTGGAGCATGGGTTGAATCAATTCTACCTCTCCCGTGGCCTGGGGACTCAGCTGGTCTGGTGGGGGTGGACACAGCCACAAAATGTCACAAAATGTCACTGGAAGGTTTGGAGCCTGTGCAAGGGAAAGTTCTCTGACACAGCTGAATCTGATGGTGGCCTCCAGGTGCTGCTGTGACCCCTGAACCTGTCATTGACCTCCAGACCCCTCTCACACACCTGAACCTGTCACTGTCCTCCAGGTCCTGATGTGAAACATCTGATCTGTCATTGTCCTCCAGACCTTCTGACATACCTGGATCTGTTACTGTCCTCCATCCTGCTCTGACAGCTGAACCTGACAGTGACCTCCAGGTGCTGCTCTGACACCAGAACCTGTCCCTGTCCTCCAGGTCGATGACAAATTTACTTTCCCATAAGTTATGGGTCAGGCTGAGACAGGAATTTTGGGTTGGGCCCAAACCCACCACCGCTCCAGGTCATGACTCCAGCAGACAATCAGGAGGAAGGTGACAGGAGAAGAGGTGGGTTGTGCCCATTTTTGTGATGGGTGTCTCTGGGCTGGGGGGGGGGGGGGGGGGTCTCTGCTGAGTATGATCCATTCAGGATTTGATTTGGGACCAGAATCAGCTGGAATGGGAAGTGCTCTGTGTGTCAGCCTTGGACAAGGACCTTCTGCTGGCCCTGGGGGGCCTTGGAGCTGCCTCCCTCCCTCCACCCCCACAAAACTTCTTACTGAATAAATTCTTCCATTTTTGGGCAGGCTCTGCAGGTGTTTGTGACCCCCTGGAGTAAAGATTGGGCTGGCAGCCAAGGAGTTCAGCCCTTCACCTGCATTGCTTTCCATGGGGCATCCTCTGGGAAATCCATTCCAGGGCCTAACCACACTTACAGGGAGGAATTTCTTCCCAATATCCCACCTAACCCTGACCTCTGGCAGTGGGAAGCCATTCCCCCTTGTTCTGGTACTCCAGACCTTGTCCCCAGTCCCTCTCCAGCTCTCCTGGAGCCCCTTGAGGTACTGGAAGGGGCTCCAAGTTCTCCTTTCCCTTCTCCTCTCCAGGTGAGAACCCCCAGCTCTCCCCACCTGGCTCCAGAGGGCCTCCAGCCTTTGGAGCAGCTCCATGGCCTCCTCTGGACTCACTCCAGCATCTCCTCATCCTCCCTGTGTTGAGCAACAGTCTCAGGCTCATGGTGGAATTGTTAGGATTCTCCTGATCAAGGCCAGGAGTTGGACTTGATGATCCCTGTCTGTCCCTTCCAGAACTCTAGATATTTCGGGATTCTATACCTGTTGAAGCTCTTAAACTGGCCTTCCCCACCCCACCCTCAGGCCTTTCCCTCCCCAGGCAGGAGATTTCCTCTGGAACCATCATGGTTTTGGTGCTTTTTGTGCAGCTTTACCTTTTCTGCACCTGCCTCGTTGTCCTGCAGGCCGCTCCTTCTGCTGCTGCAGAGGCAATCACAGCCATTTGGATCCATCAAGAGAGGGATTTACTCAATTGATCGCAAAGTCTGACCTTGATTGGGCTAATTATGAGCTTGTAGTCCAGCCCAGGTGGAGCTGGGTGTAGTCACCCTCCTGCTGCTGATGGGAGAGCAGCACCGGACCCACTGTTGGTAATCACCTTGTTTACCGGATTTGGAACATCTGCCAGAATTAACTCCAGCTGCTTCAACTTCCTGTGGGACAGGATGTGATTAAAATCATCCTCAACTCACACAGCAGCTTCTGAAGCTGCTGAACACTCTCAGACTCTTCTTTACCTTGGGGACCAAGTGAAGAGGTTCCCGAGGTTTCAAACACCTGGAGAGGCCATTCCTGAGACCTCTGATTGTTGGGTCACCTGGAGATCCTCATCAATATCCTGCCCTAATAGAAATGAAAATAAATTTATATCATGACCGCCCTGCCCATGGACCATTTTTCTGCTGAAAAACATGTGCACATAGAAAAAAAAATCTCACGTCTCCCTGTGTTTTTGACCTGGAGTTCAACCCAGTTTCCTCCTCCTCCTCTTCTTTTTTTTTTTTTTTCCTTATTTTAATCTTTTTTTTCTCTGCAGGTTGTACTTTCCTCCTCCACCTCCTCCTTCTGAAACCCTTTGGAGATTTTATCTCTGCCTTGTTCCAGCACCTCCCGCCCGAGCCCTGAGGGCATCATCTGTGTGTGGAGGCACCCGGACACGCTCAGCCTGTTGGAGATCTCAGGGATCAGAGGCTGATACTTGGCATTCGCCAATTAAGCAAAAAAATTAATGAGCTTGTCCTTCGTCCACTCGCCACTATTGTTAATAATAAGAGCAATAGAAAAATGACTTCAGTGTATTCACAAATCATATTAAATTTAATTAATAAACTTTCACATTATTGTCAGGGAAAGAGGAGATTAACTGATATAATAAAAAGGATATCATAATTATGTTGTTATTTTCTGAATTGGTGATTTAATATCAAGGGTGTTATTGAGGACATTATTGTCTTACCTTCCTGTCAACCACAAGTCACGAACCATTTATTAAAAGAGATTAAAAGAGCCATCAGGCCCTTGTTAAGAGGATCACAAATTAAAGTCAGGTTTTGGGTCGTTGGTCCCTAAATGAGCCTCACCAGAGACCCCCTCCCTCAGGGACAAGGCCAGGACTGTCCGACCCTGGAGGTGATGACCTCCCTTCCCTCTCTTGGTGGAATCCACTCTGGAAGCTCCCTCTAGCCTTCTCAAAGTCAAAATTCCAGTTCAAAGTTCTTACCAGGGCATTTCACCTTTTTTTTTCTGCAAAAATTACCATGTTTTTGGCATTTCCCTTCCTGCCTTTGCTGAGCACGGCGAGAGGTTGTGGCCAGTCCCTGCAGAAATGTTTCTGGCTCTAGGGAAGCTCTTCCTGCTCTTTGAGGGCTTTCCAGCCCTTCCCACACTGATCTCCTTTGCTTTCCTTGCTCTCATTGGATCTTGGACTCGATTCCAACCTCTACCAGGTTATTCCCTGCTGCCCCAGAGATCCTGATCTCCACTTCACCTTCTCGTGTCCTCCTTCCCCTCCAAATAAAATTCCTCTCTGGTAGCAGAGTCGTTCTTCCTGCTCTGGAATTCTGTGATCCCCCAGCTGCTTCCTTCCATTCGTGTTTGGGAGCAGCTCATGTTGGAGTAGCCCAGTGATGGGTCCTGTTCCTCCTTACCTGTCCTGTCTGGAGCACCCAGCACTGCTCCTTTCCCTCCCTGCACTCCCTGCCCTGGATCCCACAATTCCAACAGCGTTTCCATCAAACACTGCTGTTCAGCAAAGGCAAAGGAAGATATCCCCCACCAAAGTCATTCCCAACCCCTTGAGCTCTGCCTGTCTGCACAGGACAAATCCCTCCCATTTAGAGCCTTCCAGACACCCTCCAGTTAGTTTTCTCACCAGAAAACTTCACTATTTATCACAAAGTGTTGAGAATTCATAGAATTCTAAAAATTTCCTGATAGAGGAGTTTTTTCCTGTGGTTTAATAGCAACTTCCAGTCTCACCCAGATCTAGGTCTGTGTGAGGGAAACTCTATCTGGTCTCCCTGTCCCCTAAAGGATGAATGTGGGATGCACTTTGGATTATCTGTATCATTAGGACAAATATATATTCTTGCAGCTGGGAAACCTCAGGCTGAAAATAGGATAGACTTTGGGAGAGTATCAACATTTCACCTCTTGTTCTGCAAAAAACACAAGTTTTTTTGACATTTCTCTCCTTTTTTTTTTCCTTCTCCAAGTCCTTGCTGCCTTCGCTGACCACAGGGAGAGTTTGTGGTTATTCCAGGGAGGGAGAAGGGGGAGAAAAGGAAAGTCTGCGGGCTACAGGCATTTTCATGAATGTGTCTGTGTCATTCCAGCCCCAGTTCCAAGTGACTGAGGGCCCTAATTATGCAGGAACTTTGGCAGCTGGAGATCAAGATCTCTCTTGTGCTCACTTATCTTCTTCATTCGGGCAGTTATTAAATTTAAATACTGTATTTCTTCATGTGCTACTGTATGGCTCTGGCATACTTCTTGAATAGTCAGAAGTGTGTTGATATCCTTATTTATGCACTCTTTTCTGCCAGTGGGGCTTGCAAAAATACTTCATTTGTATTTAGAATCTGGTTTTCCAAGACACTCTCAGGATTTTAGTAATTTTAGGTTTTGTGTTTTCCATAGTTCTTTTTTCCCCCCTTTTCTTTTAGTTCTTTCTATTTTCTGAAGAGTTTATGGCTGCCTCATCTGGAGGTGCTCAAGAACAGGTTGGATGGGGCTTGGAGCGATCTGGTCTGGTGGAAGGGAGACCCTGGAGCCCCTTCCAGTGCCTTAAGAGGCTCTAGGAGAGCTGGAGAGGGACTGGGGACAAGAGCCTGGAGAGAAAAGACAAGGGGGAATGGCTTCCCACTGCCAGAGGACAGGGATAGATGCAATATTGGGAAGAAATTCCTCCCAGAGGGGGTGGTGAGGCCCTGGAATGGATTTCCCAGAGGATGTTCCATTCCTGGAAGTGTCCAAGGCCAAGATGGACAGGGCTTGGAGCTCCCTGGGATAATGGAAGGTGTCCCTGCCCATGGCAGAACTGGATGAGCTTTAAGGTCCCTCCCAACCATTCCATGACCTTATTTTGAGCTGATTTAGATGGTCCTGTGGGAATGTTGAGGCGTCTCCTTGAGCATCAGACTGAGAACTGGGATTTATTAGTCCATTTTAGGGTTTGAGTTGAAGGTGGACAGAAGTGGATGAGGGTGATGGAGTTTGGCAGGTTGTGCTCAAAAATCTCCAGTTTGGGTCTGTCTTTAAATTTCTGGATGTTTCCAACATGTCCATCCTGGTGCTCTTCTGGTTCCCTCATTGTCCACAAAAAGTCACACCCATGTCACTGTCTCAGAGTCTTTTCCAGGTGGGAGGAACTTTCCTACCTTCCCCACCTGCCCCAGGTACTGCTTTGGATGGGCAGGACAACACAGGGCCCTCAGTCCCTGCTCCAACAGCTGCACAAGGTGCCCAGGCAGGCAATTTTAATGGATCAAGTTTTGGGATGCAATTTAAACTTATCCTTAAAGTCCCAAGACAAAGAGCCAGGTTGACCCTGTGGTTGTAACACCCTGGTCCAATGAAAATCCATCTCCCTGGGACGGATGATGGATGAACCTGTGATCCCTTTGTCCCAGCTGTGTCAGAAAGAAGAGGGAATGACAGGAAGCTCCCCTTTCATCCACAGGATGCGTAGACATCTCTTGGGATGCATCCCTGTTTCTGGAGCCAGCTTGACAGGTCCAGGTGTGGTTGGGATGTGCTGCCAAGGCTGATCCGGTGTCAGCTGCGATCACAACAGCTGCCCACACTCTGGGTTACGGCACGTGGGGTGGGATGGCTGCTCTCTTTGCTTGGGCTCTGGGCTCCAGCTGCTACAGAAAGCTCAGAATTCACACCTGGTTCACTTCAGCTGCTGCACAGGGCAGGATTTTGGGATGGGCTGTCTCTCACAGGTGTTCCACTCTCTGGGGTCACAACACTTCCTTCCATGATCCATGGGGATTACCTGGAGTGTTGCCCAGTGCAGCTCTGGAATGAGGCACTTGCAAAGTGGGAAGAGGAGGGGTGGAGAGGGGAATCGCACTGGAGCCAGCACCAGCCCTTTTGAATCACAGAATCATTTAGGTTGGGATCATCAGGTCCAATGATTTCCTTGGCACTGCCAAGGCCACCACGGACTGTGTCCCCAAGTGCCACATCTGCACATTTCTTGGACACTTCCAGGGATGAGGACTCCACCCCTGTCCTGGGTAGCTGTGCTGGGGCTAGACAATCTTTTCCAGGAAGGAATTTCCCCCTATTTCCAACCTAAACCTGGCACCATTTGAGGCCATATCATCTCATTCTGTCACTCATAACCTGGGAGAAGAGTCAGACCCCATCTGGCTCCAACCTTTCCAGTCTTCTTTGGGAATTCCCTCCCCTCTCCCCTTCTCTTAAAATACTGGTAATTGCACCATTTTTAAATGTTCATCGTAATTAATTCCTGCAGGAGACAGAATTCTCAATCCAAGTCAGAATTTTTTACAGGTTTATAAAAAGGGGGAAATCAGCTGGAAATATGGTTGAATTTCTTCAGGAAATGTTGATAATGAGTAAAATTTAATTACAAAACTAGCACAAAAGGGAGATCTGAGATACCAGTTTGGCTTTTCCTGGTGTAAGGTGAGGTAGGGGATTTTGGTAGGGAAAAGTGGATTTCTCAGCTGTTTTCCTGGAAAACACTGTGTTTCCAGGTGAGAAAAGTGTCTGAGCATCCAAAGTCTTGTCCACCTTGAGATATTCCAGCTGTTTTAATAACCTCCAGCTACAACCCCCTAATTTAGGGAGTTTATGAGGCACTTTCCAAATGGAGCCAGGATTGCACAGCCCTGACCACAGAACCTCTATGTGTAGTGGATTCTCAGCCTGGTTTCGTCCAGCTCCTTTGGGAGGAAGAGAATCCTGCCAGGTGAAGTCCAGCTCCTCCTAAAGTCATGTAAGGGTCAGAGAGGAGGTTCTACCCGTGGGGTTGTGGTTCCAGAAGTGGTTTTGGAGGAACTATATCTTGGTTATTTTTCAAGAAATTAACCCAGGCTGGAGCCTCCAAGTGGTGCTGCCAGCAGTGGGATTTGGCTCCCAAATGCTTTTCCCTCTGTCCATAGCCACTAAATGCTGGAGAGGTCGAGTCTGGCACAGAGATGGGGAGAGGGATGGATCCTCCCTGTGAGAGGCAAAAGTTGCTCCTGGGATATTCTGAGAAAGAGAGAAGGACAAGAATGGGAAACAAAGGGTGCAGCAGGTGCTCCTGGTGATGTAGTGAAGGGTCAGACACCCCCAAGGACCATCAAAGTCCTGTGCCCCTAAAAATACCAAAAGAGGTGGGGAAATATGGGAGAGAATGAGCTGTGGGGATGAGCAGGGGTAACTGTAATTACGGATGGGGGTTAATGAGATAAGGACATCCGTCAGCAAAGCTCATGAGTCAGGCAGGATTTGGGGAATTTCATAACTGCCCCACTGGTGCTGGTGTTTATCTGACCTCTCTGGGCAGCCATTAATTGCTGCCTGATGAACCAAACCCAATAACAACATTAGAGACCTGCTAATTACTACGGAATGGAGATGAGCTCCTCCAGAACGTATAAAGGAGAACTTCCATACTCCTCTGGAGTAGCTGAGGATCCTTCATTCTCATTTCTCCTCCTGTTTTACCAACTTCTACATCAGCTCTCCCACCTGGAAGTGCTGCCATGAGACGATATTTCTCCGGATATGGGGACGGGAGTTTCAGTTCTTCTTCTGCTCATTGTGGGACCTTGGGTGGTGGAGATGGGAGATTCGGAGGGTTTGGGCATGGGTATGGCAGCAGGAGCCTCCACAACCTTGGAGGGTTCAGGAATGTCTATACTGGTGGAGGCTACGGAGGAGAAGGAGTAAGATATGGGAGATGCCTTGGGTTTGGTGGCTGGAGACAGGCTGAGAGGGGCTTTGGTGGACGAGGATGTTTTGTGGGAGGTTTTCAAGTTGGTGGCACCTACAGAGGAGGTTCAGGCAGGGAGGTACTCAGAGGAGGCCTTGGCACAGGGGTGCAAGGGGCTGGGCAGGGATTGGGACAGGCTGGAGTTCTCCGAGGCATTGGGGAAGTCCATGTGGACACCAACCTGCTGAGGCCAATACGGCTCCAGGTGGACCCTGAGTTCCAGCGAGTGCGCTCGGATGAGAGGGAGCAGATCAAAGCTCTCAACAACAAATTTGCTTCATTCATCGAGAAGGTGAGTCCTGTCTCTGTACTGTTATCTGGAAAGGGGGAGGTGTAAGGTAGGAGTGAGTCATGGGGACACCTTCATGTTCCATCTTCTCCCCTCAAAAAATCCCAGCACTGGCTGAATTCCCAATGGTGCTGTGAAGCTCACAATGGGTCCCTGTAAACGTTGCTCTGTGAATCACTTTTTGCCTTGGGGTAAAGATCTCAGAGTTGTCTTTTGTGGCAGGACAGTAAATTGCCGAGATGTCACCAGCACATAGACTCACTCTTCTTTTGAGGAAAGGGGTTTCTGGGAATATCTATTCCTATATTCTGGTGCCTGGAGGTTGCTGATGCCAGCAGAAAAAGTGGGGGTGAGGGACAGACATCTTGATGAGTTAGTATTTTTTTTCTCAAGCAAAGCCAAACCTTGCAAGAACAGGCTGTTTTAGTGCCTTTCTTGCAGGGGTTTGTACTTACCAGAAATTGCAAGTGAATTCAATTTCTCTGAATTATTAAACAAATCACTTCTTGGTTTGGAAGCCCTGCCCTCTACTAGGTGGTCAATCTTCAGCTTTTTCATTACTTTCTATCTCTCCAGTTTTGTCTTCTCTTCTGCATCTACTCAAACCAGCCACAAAAGCTCTTCCATCCTGCTGGTATCTGGGAGCTGTCTCTGTCTCTGCTTCTTTCTTTTACATGTGGGGACTTCAGGGTTTCCTATTTCACTGGACAGGATGTGTTGGCTAAACTGAGGAGATTTAAGATTCCATAGTCCTGAAAAATTAGCATGTCTGTGACTCTTCTTTCCCTCCTAAACTTTTGGGTGTCCAGGTTATCACCTGGTCAATATTATAGAAATCGTGGAGTGATTTGGGTCGAGAGCGACCTTAAAGCTCATCCAGTTCTGCCATAGGCAGGAACACATTCTACTAGACCACTCTGCTCCATGCCCCATCCAACCTGGCCCTGGACACTTCCAGGAAAGGAGCATCCTCTGGGAAATCCATTCCAGGGCCTCACCACCCCCTCTGGGAGGAATTTCTTCCCAATATTGCATCTATCCCTGTCCTCTGGCAGTGGGAAGCCATTCCCCCTTGTCTTTTCTCTCCAGGCTCTTGTCCCCAGTCCCTCTCCAGCTCTCCTGGAGGCCCTTTAGGCACTGGAAGGGGCTCCAGGGTCTCCTTTCCCTTCTCTTCTCCAGGTGAGCACCTCCAGCTCTCCCAGCCTGTCTCCATGGCAGAGATGCCCACTGGAGACATGCAGCCCCTCTGGATCTGCTTCACCTTCCAGGTTCAATGTCTGGAGCGGCAGAATCAGGCACTCTTGGCCAAGTGGGAACTTCTGCAGCAGCAAAGCTCTGGCCCTGAGGAGAGCAAGAACATCAACAACTTCTTCCAGGCCTACATCACCAACCTGCAGCGGCAGCTTGAGACGCTCCAGAGCCAGAAGGAGCAGCTGGATCCTGAGGCCTACAACATGCTCCGGCTTGTTGAGGATTATAAAAACAGGTGAATAGTCACAAATCTGGGAAAACAGGTGCTAGGATTTTCCTAGGTGATGCTCATTGTGCCCTTGGATGGCAAAGCTCAACTTTGCATCTGCAGGACTTTGGAGTTTCTTAGCCCTGCTCTGCTTCAGGTGCATTATGGGGCTTGACTTTACTGCTGGAGGAGTTTGGTAAGGGTTGAACTCCCAAAAATGAGAGGAAAACCAAAGTTTGTGATGATCTCTTCCATGCTTTTTCCTTCCCAGACTCTTCCTTTTCTTTCTTCCCCCTAGCAGTGAGTGACCCAAGATTCCACTCACGGGGCCCTGGTGGGAAGGGACAGAGCTGAGCTTGGAGTCAAGTTGGGAAGAGTTGTCACCTTTTCTGGCTTAGATAATTTATGCCCACCCACAGATCTGAAAAATGGAAAGTTTAGTTCAGAATTACTAAATTTAGAAGTGATCTGTATTGACCCCGTTTTTTGGGCTGTTTTAGTGCCTCTTTTTGCAGAGGAGAAAATTTCTGGCACTTGCCAGAAATTGTAATTAAAGTAAAATGAAAACTCAACACATTCAGTCTTTGGTTGATTCTATTGTTTACTGGTCCACCTGACCTAACAATTAATATCAATAATTAAAGGTAATGGATAGATTAATTAAATAGATTAATTAATAATAGATAAGAGATCATAATCTAACTCCTTCTGTCCCCCAGATTCGAGGATGAGATCAACAACCGCACATCCAAGGAGGAGGAGTTTGTGGAGCTTAAAAAGGTGAATTAACCTGAGATCCTGAGCAAATCAAAGCCTTAGAAATAAAAGCATATCTGGATGGTTGCCAAGGTTCTCAAAAGCTGAAGTTTTTATTGAGCTTTGTCTAATTTTAACCAAAATAAATGAATACCAGAACAAGACTGAGGATGGATTATTTCCTCTAGAGAATGAATCAGTCCTTTGTAGGACAAATATCTAAAAAGTGCTGGTTTTTCCCTATTCACTCAATCCCAATCCAGGTGGAATATTGTCGTTAAGTTAAATAATATCTGTAGATGGCTTAGAAAAATAAATTATCTGTGAAGAGAAAATTTAGGCAACTTTTTACTAGAAGTATGAATAAAAATTATGTTTAGCCATTTCTCATGTTCCCCAGGAATGGATTTATTGCTGCAGCTGTGGTACTCATTTCCCAGCCAATTTTTTAATCTTAAATGCTTTCCCTTTGTTCCTCTTGCTTTTCAAATGAAATCTGAGATCTCTAGGCCACTATTTGATCCCAGGAATGAAGGCTTTATGGAAATATCCCAAGAATTGCACTTCAGTGGAGCATTTGGGTCAACAACATGCAAATATATTACAATATTTTTTGGGTTTTTTTACAGGAACTGGATAGTGCCTACATGGGAAAAATGGAGTTTGATGTCCGAGTGGATATCCTGAGGCAGGAGCTGGAGTTCCTCCGGTGTTTATACGAAGCTGTGAGTGATTCAAATCTTACCCTCAGGTCTTGAAGGACACACCTTCTGGAGATTGCCAGAAATTTTGTTTGAGTGGGATTTTTTGGCTTGGAGAATTAATTATCCTTGGCCTTTTGTGAGTGAAAAAGGGTCTGGTGTGTCCCAAAGGCTAGAAGACCTTGCAAATTACAAGTGCTGGGGGTACAGTGGCACCTGGGGGCTGCAGGTGGAGAAATTCCAGTGGGAAATTGGCCACAAGGTCCCATTTTTTCCTCATAAAGACCTGGACTGACCACAAGGACTGTTAAAATCCCTAATCTGGTTTTCCCTGCAGGAGCTGTCCCAGCTGCAAACGGTTGTTGAGAACGTTGACGTTGTTCTGTCCATGGACAACCACAGGGACTTGAACATGGATGGGATCATCGAGGAGGTCAGGCGGGAATACGAGGGGATAGCCCACAGGAGCACGGCTGAAGTGGATGCCATGTACCGGGGCAGGGTGAGTGCACACCAGGGAAACAGGAATACAAATCTCCTCATTGGAAAAGAAGCCAAAAATGTGTTGTGTCCTCTTCCCATCAGTACCAGGACCTGCAGAACATGTGGGTGAGTCAACAAGAGCAGCTGAGGAACAGTCACCAGGAAATCCAGGAACTTGCCAGGCACATCCAACGACTCCAACCAGAAATTGAAATCGCAAGGAAAAGGGTAAAGCTGATACTTTCCAGCCTGACTAAATGGCTTAAGCCCCTTTTCAATGGGATCTCAGTGCAGTATGTAGCAGCCAGTTGTTTGGAGGCAAACGTAGGGATGGAGTTTTCTCTTCCAATTGAAGCCGATTTAGATTTTTGGGACCTATATTGGGGTTTAATTGCGTTTATTTACCCAGCCCACTGTATTTTTGCTGTTCTGTCACTGAGAAAAGCCTTTTGATTTCCAAGGAATGGCAGGAGGGTGTGAAAATTATGGGACTTGGGGGTTTTCCTGTGCTGGGATAGGAGTTGGACTTGATGATTCCTGTGGTTCCCTCCTGATAATGGATATTCCATGATTCTGTTATAAAATCCTCCCCACAGATGGGACATGGTCATGTTCCCTTTGTTCCTTCTGCAGAATTCCAGCCTCCAGGACTCCATTAAAGATGCTGAGCACCGTGGGAGCTCGGCCGTCAGGGATGGCCAGGAAAAGCTAGAGGAGCTGGAAAATGCCCTCCAACAGGCCAAGGATGACCTTTCTCAGCTTGTCCGTGATTACCAGGAGCTCCTGAATGTGAAGCTGGGCCTGGACATTGAGATCGCCATGTATCGCTCACTCCTCGAGGAGGAGGAGAACAGGTTGGGGCAAAATCCATCCCGGGTGAAACACCCAGACAAAGCAGCATGTCCATGGATCTGTCACTGGGATCTCTGGGATGCACTGGCCCTGGGAGGAGTCGCCTTTCTGCAGATCACTGATAAAGCCTAACCTGAATTTTAATTCTGGTTTTATTGGCTGCCTTACCTCAATGTCACTTTTCCTCCACAGGATCCAGGAAGGATCACCAGCCACGATCTGTGAGTATCCCAAGGATTTTCTCAGGGTTTTTCACAGGAAACTCTTCCTACTTTGTGGTCTTGACACCATTGGAACAAACTATCCCGGTTCCCATCTTAATTTAGGAAAGGATGCAAAGGAGAGTTTGTGAACACACATTAATGTAACAAGTGGCTTTAGAATTATTGGCTAATTCCTAATAAATTTGGAGGAAATGGGAAATACTGCCTTTAACCCATAGGTCTGTTTGATGCAGGGCAGAAGGGAAAGAAATAAAAACTTGTCCTAAAATTCGTGGGAAAATTGAGGAAGCTGAAGGAGAGAGAAAAACAGTTTTGGCCTTTGTAAAGAATAGGCTGCACTGAGTGTTCATGGGTGAAATAAGACATAAATGATGTTTAAAAAAAATCTAAAAATCACAGAAAAATGAGAAAATATTCCACAGGTTGATGTCTACTCAGGGAGATTCTTGTTGGCCCCTTCAAAGATAAGTCCATGACCACCAGGGTAGGAAGGATGATGCTTAAATCAGCCCCGCTCAGAATTTTTTGGGGTAAAACGAATAAATTAAATGTAATTTCCATTTCTTCCAGGTGTCATTGACCACAGTGCCAGAGTTTCCGGAGTCTTTGGAGGCATAAAAAGTGGGAAGGGTATAATGAGTTCCAGTGGTAGCAGTGGGAGCAGAACGAAAGGGCCAGTCACTGGAGGGGGAAAAGGTGGAAGCTCTGGAGGGTGGGGATCCAGCTCTGGTGGTGGTGGTTCCATCTCTGGAGGCGGAAAAGGTGGAAGCTCAGGAGGGTGGGGATCCAGCTCTGGTGGTGGTGGTTCTATCTCTGGAGGCGGAAAAGGCTCAGGATCTGGAGGAGGAGGAAGCTCAGGCAGTGGAGGCTCCATCTGTGGAGGAGGAGGAAGTTCAGGTGGTGGAGGCTCCATGTCCAAGGGAGGCATGAGCTCTGGAGGGTGGGGTTCCAGCTCTGGTGGTGGTGGTTCCATGTCTGGAGGAGGAAAAGGCTCAGGATCTGGAGGAGGAAGCTCAGGCAGTGGAGGCTCCATCTGTGGAGGAGGAGGAAGTTCAGGTGGTGGAGGCTCCATGTCCAAGGGAGGCATGAGCTCTGGAGGGTGGGGATCCAGCTCTGGTTCCATGTCTGGAGGAGGAAAAGGCTCAGGATCTGGAGGAGGAGGAAGCTCAGGCAGTGGAGGCTCCATCTGTGGTGGAGGAGGAAGTTCAGGTGGTGGAGGCTCCATGTCCAAGGGAGGCAGCAGCTCTGGAGGGTGGGGATCCAGCTCTGGTGGTGGTGGTTCCATGTCTGGAGGAGGAAAAGGCTCAGGATCTGGAGGAGGAAGCTCAGGCAGTGGAGGCTCCATCTGTGGAGGAGGAGGAAGTTCAGGTGGTGGAGGCTCCATGTCCAAGGGAGGCAGCAGCTCTGGAGGGTGGGGATCCAGCTCTGGTTCCATGTCTGGAGGCGGAAAAGGCTCAGGATCTGGAGGAGGAGGAAGCTCAGGCAGTGGAGGCTCCATCTGTGGAGGAGGAGGAAGTTCAGGTGGTGGAGGCTCCATGTCCAAGGGAGGCATGAGCTCTGGAGGGTGGGGATCCAGCTCTGGTTCCATGTCTGGAGGAGGAAAAGGCTCAGGATCTGGAGGAGGAGGAAGCTCAGGCAGTGGAGGCTCCATCTGTGGTGGAGGAGGAAGCTCTGGCAGTGGAGGCTCCATGTCCAAGGGAGGCATGAGCTCTGGAGGGTGGGGTTCCAGCTCTGGTGGTGGTGGTTCCATGTCTGGAGGAGGAAAAGGCTCAGGATCTGGAGGAGGAAGCTCAGGCAGTGGAGGCTCCATCTGTGGAGGAGGAGGAAGTTCAGGTGGTGGAGGCTCCATGTCCAAGGGAGGCATGAGCTCTGGAGGGTGGGGATCCAGCTCTGGTTCCATGTCTGGAGGAGGAAAAGGCTCAGGATCTGGAGGAGGAGGAAGCTCAGGCAGTGGAGGCTCCATCTGTGGTGGAGGAGGAAGCTCTGGCAGTGGAGGCTCCATGTCCAAGGGAGGCAGCAGCTGCGGAGGGTGGGGTTCCAGCTCTGGTGGTGGTGGTTCCATGTCTGGAGGAGGAAAAGGCTCAGGATCTGGAGGAGGAGGAAGCTCAGGCAGTGGAGGCTCCATCTGTGGAGGAGGAGGAAGTTCAGGTGGTGGAGGCTCCATGTCCAAGGGAGGCATGAGCTCTGGAGGGTGGGGTTCCAGCTCTGGTGGTGGTGGTTCCATGTCTGGAGGAGGAAAAGGCTCAGGATCTGGAGGAGGAAGCTCAGGCAGTGGAGGCTCCATCTGTGGAGGAGGAGGAAGTTCAGGTGGTGGAGGCTCCATGTCCAAGGGAGGCATGAGCTCTGGAGGGTGGGGTTCCAGCTCTGGTGGTGGTGGTTCCATGTCTGGAGGAGGAAAAGGCTCAGGATCTGGAGGAGGAAGCTCAGGCAGTGGAGGCTCCATCTGTGGAGGAGGAGGAAGTTCAGGTGGTGGAGGCTCCATGTCCAAGGGAGGCATGAGCTCTGGAGGGTGGGGATCCAGCTCTGGTTCCATGTCTGGAGGAGGAAAAGGCTCAGGATCTGGAGGAGGAGGAAGCTCAGGCAGTGGAGGCTCCATCTGTGGTGGAGGAGGAAGCTCAGGCAGTGGAGGCTCCATGTCCAAGGGAGGCAGCAGCTGTGGAGGGTGGGGTTCCAGCTCTGGTGGTGGTGGTTCCATGTCTGGAGGCGGAAAAGGCTCAGGATCTGGAGGAGGAGGAAGCTCAGGCAGTGGAGGCTCCATCTGTGGAGGAGGAGGAAGTTCAGGTGGTGGAGGCTCCATGTCCAAGGGAGGCATGAGCTCTGGAGGGTGGGGATCCAGCTCTGGTGGTGGTGGTTCCATGTCTGGAGGAGGAAAAGGCTCAGGATCTGGAGGAGGAAGCTCAGGCAGTGGTGGTTCCATGTCCGGAGGTGGGCAGAGCTCCGGTGGTCACGGATCTGGCTCCAGTAGCAGCAGATGCAACCCCCAAAGTGGAGGCATGAGCTCTGGAGGTGGGAGCAGTTCTAGCAGGAGAGGTTCCATGTCTGGAGGTGGCCAGAGCTCTGGTGGTCACGGATCTGGCTCTGGCAGTGGCAGCTGCAGCCCCCAAAGTGGGGGGATGAGCTCTGGAGGTGGGAGCAGTTCTAGCAGGAGAGGTTCCATGTCTGGAGGTGGCCAGAGCTCTGGTGGTCACGGATCAGGCTCTGGCAGTGGCAGCTGCAGCCCCCAAAGTGCGGGGATGAGCTCTGGAGGTGGGAGCAGTTCTAGCAGGAGAGGTTCCATGTCTGGAGGTGGCCAGAGCTCTGGTGGTCACGGATCTGGCTCTGGCAGTGGCAGCTGCAGCCCCCAAAGTGGGGGGATGAGCTCTGGAGGTGGGAGCAGTTCTAGCAGGAGAGGTTCCATGTCTGGAGGTGGCCAGAGCTCTGGTGGTCACGGATCTGGCTCTGGCAGTGGCAGCTGCAGCCCCCAAAGTGGGGGGATGAGCTCTGGAGGTGGGAGCAGTTCTAGCAGGAGAGGTTCCATGTCTGGAGGTGGCCAGAGCTCTGGTGGTCACGGATCTGGCTCTGGCAGTGGCAGCTGCAGCCCCCAAAGTGGGGGGATGAGCTCTGGAGGTGGGAGCAGTTCTAGCAGGAGAGGTTCCATGTCTGGAGGTGGCCAGAGCTCTGGTGGTCACGGATCTGGCTCTGGCAGTGGCAGATGCAGCCCTCACAGTGGGGGGATGAGCTCTGGAGGTGGGAGCAGTTGTGGCAGGGGAGGGTCCATCTCTGGAGGTGGAGGACAAGGAAGCTCTGGCAGGGGACCATCCACGTCTGGAGGTGGTCACAGCTCTGGTGGATATGGATCAGGCTCTGGCAGCTGCAGCCCCCACAGTGGGGGAATGAGCTCTGGAAGCTGGAGTGGCTCTGGCAGGAGAGGCTCCATGTCTGGAGGCGGAGGAAGTTCAGGTCATGGAGGATCCAGCTATGGCAGTGGTGGGTCCATCTGTGGGGGAGAAGGAGGCTCAGGGTATGGAGGAGGAAGCTCTGTTAGGAGAGGCTCCATGTCTGGTGGTGGGGAAGGAGGAGGAAGCTCAGGCTATGGTGGATCCACTTATGGCAGTGGCGGCTGCACTGGTGGAGGCGAAGGGGGCTCAGGATATGGAGGTGGCTCTGGCAGGGGAAGCTCCATGTCTGGAGGTGGTCACAGCTCTGGTGGATATGGATCAGGCTCTGGCAGCTGCAGCACCCACAGTGGGGGGATGAGCTCCGGAAGCTGGAGTGGCTCTGGCAGGAGAGGATCCATGTCTGGAGGTGGAGGAAGCTCAGGTCGTGGAGGATCCAGTTATGGCAGCGGTGGGTGCATTGGTGGAGGAGAAGGGGGTTCAGGGTATGGAGGGAGCTCAGGATATGGAGGCTCTGGCAGGAGAGGCTCCATGTCTGGAGGTGGTCACAGCTCTGGTGGGTTGGGATCGGGCTCTGGCAGTGGCAGCTGCAGCCCCCACAGTGGGGGAATGAGCTCTGGAGGTTGGAGCAGTTCTGGCAGGAGAGGCTCCATGTCTGGAGAAGGAGGAAGCTCAGGTCATGGAGGATCCAGTTATGGCAGTGGTGGGTGCATTGGTGGAGGAGAAGGGGGCTCAGGGTATGGAGGAGGAAGTTCAAGCAGGAGAGGCTCCATGTCTGGAGGTGGTCACAGCTCTGGTGGATATGGATCAGGCTCTGGCAGTGGCAGCTGCAGCCCCCACAGTGGGGGAATGAGCTCCGGAAGCTGGAGTGGCTCTGGCAGGAGAGGCTCCATGTCTGGAGAAGGAGGAAGCTCAGGTCATGGAGGATCCAGCTATGGCAGTGGTGGGTGCATTGGTGGAGGAGAAGGGGGCTCAGGGTATGGAGGAAGCTCAGGCAGGAGAGGCTCCATGTCTGGAGGTGGTCACAGCTCTGGTGGATATGGATCAGGCTCTGGCAGTGGCAGCTGCAGCCCCCACAGTGGGGGAATGAGCTCTGGAGGTTGGAGCAGTTCTGGCAGGAGAGGCTCCATGTCTGGAGAAGGAGGAAGTTCAGGTCACGGAGGATCCAGTTATGGCAGTGGTGGGTGCATTGGTGGAGGAGAAGGGGGTTCAGGGTATGGAGGAAGCTCAGGATATGGAGGCTCTGGCAGGGGAAGCTCCATGTCTGGAGGTGGTCACAGCTCTGGTGGATATGGATCAGGCTCTGGCAGTGGTGGGAGCAGTTCTGGAGGAGGAATTAGCTCTGGGTATGGAGGAAGTTCAGGCAGTGGAGGATCAAGCTCTGGGTGCATTGCTGGAGGAGAAGGAGGCTCAGGGTATGGAGGAGGAAGCTCTGTTAGGAGAGGCTCCATGTCTGGTGGTGGGGAAGGAGGAGGAAGCTCAGGCTATGGTGGATCCACTTATGGCAGCAGTGGCTGCACTGGTGGAGGAGAAGGGGGCTCAGGGTATGGAGGAGGGTCAGGCAGGAGAGGCTCCATGTCTGGAGGTGGTCACAGCTCTGGTGGATATGGATCAGGCTCTGGCAGCTGCAGCCCCCACAGTGGGGGAATGAGCTCCGGAAGCTGGAGTGGCTCTGGCAGGAGAGGCTCCATGTCTGGAGGTGGAGGAAGCTCAAGTCATGGAGGATCCAGCTATGGCAGTGGTGGGTGCATTGGTGGAGGAGAAGGGGGCTCAGGGTATGGAGGGAGCTCAGGATATGGAGGTGGCTCAGGCAGGAGAGGCTCCATGTCTGGAGGTGGTCACAGCTCTGGTGGATATGGATCAGGCTCTGGCAGCTGCAGCCCCCACAGTGGGGGAATGAGCTCTGGAAGCTGGAGTGGCTCTGGCAGGAGAGGCTCCATGTCTGGAGGTGGTCACAGCTCTGGTGGGTTGGGATTGGGCTCTGGCAGTGGTGGGAGCAGTTCTGGAGGAGGAACCAGCTCTGGGTATGGAGGAAGCTCAGGCACTGGAGGATCAAGCTCTGGGTGCATTGGTGGAGGAGAAGGAGGCTCAGGCTATGGAGGTAGTTCAAGCAGGAGAGGCTCCATGTCTGGAGGTGGTCACAGCTCTGGTGGATATGGATCAGGCTCTGGCAGCTGCAGCCCCCACAGTGGGGGAATGAGCTCTGGAAGCTGGAGTGGCTCTGGCAGGAGAGGCTCCATGTCTGGAGGCGGAGGAAGTTCAGGTCATGGAGGATCCAGCTATGGCAGTGGTGGGTCCATCTGTGGGGGAGAAGGAGGCTCAGGGTATGGAGGAGGAAGCTCTGTTAGGAGAGGCTCCATGTCTGGTGGTGGGGAAGGAGGAGGAAGCTCAGGCTATGGTGGATCCACTTATGGCAGTGGCGGCTGCACTGGTGGAGGAGAAGGGGGCTCAGGGTACGGAGGGAGCTCAGGGTATGGAGGAGGAAGCTCAGGCAGGAGAGGCTCCATGTCTGGAGGTGGTCACAGCTCTGGTGGATATGGATCAGGCTCTGGCAGTGGCAGCTGCAGCCCCCACAGTGGGGGAATGAGCTCTGAAGGTTGGAGCAGTTCTGGCAGGAGAAGCTCCATGTCTGGAGGTGGAGGAAGCTCAAGTCATGGAGGATCCAGTTATGGCAGTGGTGGGTGCATTGGTGGAGGAGAAGGGGGTTCAGGGTATGGAGGGAGCTCAGGATATGGAGGCTCTGGTGGGAGAGGCTCCATCTCCGGAGGTGGTCACAGCTCTGGTGGGTTGGGATCGGGCTCTGGCAGTGGTGGGAGCAGTTCTGGAGGAGGAATTAGCTCTGGGTATGGAGGAAGCTCAGGCAGTGGAGGATCAAGCTCTGGGTGCATTGGTGTAGGAGGAGGCTCAGGGTATGGAGGAGGGTCAGGCAGGAGAGGCTCCATGTCTGGAGGTCACGGCTCTGGTGGATATGGATCAGGCTCTGGCAGCTGCAGCCCCTACAGTGGGGGAATGAGCTCCGGAGGCTGGAGCAGTTCTGGCAGGAGAGGCTCCATGTCTGGAGGCGGAGGAAGTTCAGGTCATGGAGGATCCAGCTATGGCAGTGGTGGGTCCATCTGTGGGGGAGAAGGAGGCTCAGGGTATGGAGGAGGAAGCTCTGTTAGGAGAGGCTCCATGTCTGGTGGTGGGGAAGGAGGAGGAAGCTCAGGCTATGGTGGATCCACTTATGGCAGTGGCGGCTGCACTGGTGGAGGCGAAGGGAGCTCAGGGTATGGAGGAGGGTCAGAATATGGGGGAGTATCTGGGTGTGGTGGAGTTTCAGGGTATGGAGGAGGAAGCTCAGGCAGGAGAGGATCAATCTCTGGAGGAGGAAGCTCCTCTGGAGTTTGGGGATCGAGCTCTGCTGGCACTTGCAGCCCTGGCAGTGGGGGGGAAGGAGGTTGGGATTGCTCTGGAGGGGACAGTTGTTATGGGGGAGGGACCTGTGAATATGAGACACCCAGCTGCAGAGATAAGACTGAGGAATGCCTGTCAGGAGCAGAGTGGTCTTCTCCAAGCCTAGGTTACTGGTCTGGCTATGGAAGCAGCTCAGGTTCCCCTGGAGATGCTGCCCACAAGTAAAACTTGGATGGAAAATCTCACTAGTGGAACAGGATGAAGTTGTCCCCCCTCATTGTCGGGGGCAATGGGACTTTCCTGCCGTCACCACTGGTCTGGACGTGCTGTGCATCATCCTGAGCTCTCCCTGCACAACCATCCCTGGACTTTCTAGGGATCCCACTCCTCTGCTGGATGCTGATATTGTGATGGTGTCCCTTCCTTGGGCTTTCTCAGGGCTTTTAATCTCAGGCTGTGTGGAACTTTTATCTTTGGCAACTAAAAGCTTGAAACCCTGTCTGATGTGTTTGTTTTGGTCTTGGGGAGGGCAGGACTCTGATGTCTCTGATGAGACATTTGATAGAACTTTCTATATAAATGAACTAATGGAAATCTGATCCAAACACAGAAAAAAGCTTCTGGAAAAAGTTAAAAAGTGGAAGAAAGTGGCTGGAAAAGAATGACAAATGCAGATTGTCTGCTGTAAAAATAGGGTTTAGGGCCAAGTCCTTTATGTCTGGTCTGGCCAGTCAGCCAGGACTCATGGCTACACCTCAGATCCATCATTCCCTCCAGGAGTCACTCATTAAATAACTTGGGGGCAGATCCTCTGCATAGCTTTTTTTTGTCACTGCAGCTGCAGATGAAGAAAGGAGCAGAAAGTCTGGGAATAACAAAGTCTCATCTCACTTTTGGTTCAGTTTTCCCCTGTAGTCCCGAGTTAAGGTGAGATGGGGTGTATTTGAGGAAACATTTCTTGGCCAGATCTGATTTTGGGGCTGTCCTGTGCAGGGTCTTGATGATTGTTGTGTGCCACTTCCAAGTCAGGATATGTGATCTTATTCAGTGGTGGTTTTTATAACAGGAAGCAAGATATTCCCTAAATTTCTCCCAGAACCTCCTTAAAGTCCAATCAAAAGTTCTGACAAAGCACAGAGCAGCTGATTTTATGTCAAAAGTTTGTTCAAGAAGCTCAATTTAATAATGTCACCCTTGTTTAGCAACACTCCACTAAGACTACTGGAGTGTCCCAATCCCATTGGGAATACATCATGTCCTTTCCCCATCTGGAGGGAAGGAGGATCCTCTCTTTTGGAGAGAATTCCAACTGTGAAGAGTCCTGGGAGGGGCAGGAGGGTGATGAGGAGAGACCCAGATTTCTGGGAAATACTGTGGAGACCCTTTTGCAAAGGGCTGCAGAGCCACAAAAACAACCACAGCTTGCAATGGAATTATGGAACTATTTTGATAGGAAGTGATCTTTAATGGTCATTTTCCTTCACTGGGGGCTCCAAGAGAGCTGGAGAGGGACTTGGAAAGAAGTGATGGGACAAGGGGTGGGTTAGAGGACAGAAGAGGGGAGGGTTAGGTGGGACATTGGGAAGAAGTTCTTCCCTGTGAGGGTGGTGAGGCCCTGGAATGGATTTACCGAAGGATTCCCCATCCTTGGAAGTGTCCAGAGCCAGGTTGGATGGGGCTTGGAGCAGCCTGGGATAGTGGAAGATGTCCTTGCCCATGGCAGGGAGTGGAAGAGAACGAGCTTTAAGGTCCCTCCCATCCCAATTGTCTTGATTTACAAGACAAGTGTCTGCAAGGGAAGGCAGAAAAACCTCCCTTGGAATGGAGAATGTAAACCCCCTCCCTCAGAATTATTATAATTTTGAAATTAGGGGGCTCTCAGGCAAAGATAAGAGAGTAGGAATAACAATTCTTTAAAAATGCAGGTGTTAGAATGGTAGGTGCTGCTGCCTATCCCCTGTCCCCAGCAAGCCTCTCCTATCAAAAAGCAAGCTGAGTGAACATTCAGGCAACGCAGTCAAACCTCCATTCAACACTCACTGGGGCTGGCTCAGTGATAGAGGCAAGAAAGGCTCTTTTGCAAGGTTTTATTCCAGCAGGGCAACACAGTCGCTGAAGGACAAACCCGGGAAGGGAGGATGAACCACGTGGAGCAGTCATCTTATAAAGGGGAAGGGGTAGGGGGCAGAGCTAAGGGCTGGTCAGAGGGGACTGGCCTCCAGGGGAAGGGAGATGGCCACCAGGGACACCAAGCCAGTGACAAAGGAGGGAGAAACCAGAGGAAGTTGCCACACCAACTCCATGGGGGAGTCTGTTTTTCCCTTTGGGAGGGCTAACTATGGTAAGTTGTTAATGTTTCCAGGGCTGAGTGCTTGGGGATTGACCAAAAGGAGAGAGTTCATGAGATACATGCTACAGTTCTTTATTATACAGGTGTGTATAATAAAGCAAACAAACAACAACCACTCCGGCACCAACACCAAACAGAACCCAAACCCAGTCCCAGCCTTTGGGCTGTGGCACTGTCCTGTCATGACGTTCCAATGCTTGTATCCCCATTCCTGTGTTCTGTTCATGCTGGATATCATGTTCTGTGCCTTCAAGACTGGCTCTGAAGAGTGAATGTTTTGTTTTGGTTTTGCTATCAGCCGCTCCCCCACGGCTGGTGGGACACACAGACAGGGCAGTACCTGGTGCTGCTTTTGCTTTTTGCTTTGCTTTTCCCTTTGCTCTTGCTTCAGCTTTGCTCCTGCTTTGCTCTTGCTTTTTGCTTCTGCTCATTAGTTAGTTTAGCTAAGCAGTCCAAATTTTCCCTGGACTGTTTCTCCTTTCCCTTTTTTGAACCCACTCAAACCTGCTCCGGACTGGGACCTGGGAAACACCGAGAGTTTGCACCTTGCGGCCTGCAGCAGCTACCCCCAGTGTCAGAGGGACTGATAACAGAGCGACCACCCCCAAGAGAGACTTTCTGAATTTGTAATCTTTTTCAGAATGGTGAAAGAGTGGTGTCATCTGGTATTGTTAATTTTGTGTGTTGGGGATGTTTTGCCTGTTAAATAAACAGGTTCTTTCCACTTCTCTCCGAGGAATCTTTCCCGACCTGGTTGCGGGGAGAGGCCGTGTGGCTTTGCTTTCTGGAGGGGCTCCTTTGGCGGTTTTCTCCCAAATTTGCCCTAAACCAGGACAGGCCCTTTCCGTTTGGTGCAGTTCTGGGCACAGCCAGCAGGGGCACTGCTGGCTCCCGGTGGGCGGGGCAGGTGCAGTGATCCCTCCGTGGCTGCAGGGGGTGCTGTGGGGCGGCGCGGGGAGCACGCGGCGATGGCGGCTGGGCCCAGACGGGGAGGCACGGAGGAGAGGCTTTGATCCACAAACCCCGGGGCAGCCGATCCCTGTGCCCCAGCAGGACTCTCAGGAGCAGCAGGATGCAACGGCAGGAATGAGCAGAAATCCCAGTGCAGTGGATGAGATGTATCAAAACTCCACAACAATAGCTGTAACCTGCGGGATGCCCTGGCAAGGCAGGGGCATACAGGGCCTGTTGTGAATGCAGGGCCACTGATGTTATGAGTAGAAAAGTTGTCAATTTTTTAAAGGTTGCAGAGTTCACAAGTTAAACCAATTGCTGCCAAGTTGGAGTTCTAACTATTTGTTGTTAATAATTTCATGTTGTAATCCCCTGTTGTTAATAGTTTTCCTTTAATTACCTGTTCTTGATGGTTAGAAATCCCCCTTTGTCGAGTATCACCCTGCTGCTTCCTGGACGATGGCACTCGGGACTGTGAGGAGGAGGTGACATCAGGGTTGGCATGCAAATGAGGAAACCCCTCGCCAAATCTAGCAGGAAAAACCCCTAAAAACAAGGAGCCACCACAGAATTAAGAGATCAGAGTGATGTCTAGACGCAAGGAACGTGTTCGCTAAGACCCTTTTTACCCCTCACCCTAACCTAAAAAGATGTCGGCTAGAAAGAGGACCTCGAATGTCAAACTGAAAAACCGAGGAATCTCCTGGTGCTCTCGTGAGGATGGAACCCCCAGCTCTGCCTGCATATCAGCAGACACAGCTGTACTCTTCCTCTCTCTCCATGCCACTCCTGGGAGCAGCAGGGGTGTGAGCCCGACCCATTGGTTCTCCCCACCCAAGCTGATTTTTAATAAAGGCATTAAAAAGGAGAAAGATCTCCTGCCCTTTTCAACTGACGAAGGAAGGAATGAGGAGGAGGACTCCATTTTATCAGAAGGCTAATTTATTACTTTATTGTACTATATAATATTAAAGAATACTATACTATACTAAAGAATACAGAAAAAATACTTACTGAATGCTAAAAAGATAATAATGACAACTTGCGACTCTTTCCAGAGTCTTGACACAGCTTGGCTCTGATTGGCCAATGAGTCAAAACAACTCACACTGGCATCCAGTCAAGCAATGACCTTGGGTAAACAATCTCCAAACACATTCCATATGAGCACAATACAGGAGAAGCAAATGAGATAAGAATTGGTTTTCTTTTCTCTGAGGCCTCTTGCAGCCTTTCAGCTTACCAGGAGAAAAAGCCCTGGGCGAAGGAATCGTGTTCAGAGAATGTGAATGCCACAGGGGCCGAGCAGCAGGAGAAGGGTTCCCCGCTGGGTTATGGTGGTGGCAGTGGACTCCCTTCCTCAAGCTGCAGGTCCAACCATCCTCCCACGAAGACCAGCAGCGAGAGGAGTGGCTGCCCCAACCCTGTCTTTTTTTACCTGCCCCCATTCTCATGGTATCTCTGCTCCCTTCGCCCCAGACAAACTCCCAAAAACCAGGGGAGTTCCTTCTCCCCATCTCAAGAGCCCAGCCATCGTTGCTTCTTAGCAGCTTAATGGGAAGAAATTCCACCAGTAGTAAGGAAAGAACAAGAAAAAACCCAACCCCCAACACCAATGCATTCCATGATTCCATGTGGAGCCACAAAGGGCTAAACCAAGCTCGCAGCAAAGTCTGGAGGCACTTTGGAATCTGCATGAGGGAGCCCCAGATGTTGTAGTTCAAAACTGGGTCTCACCTGGCCTCACTTTCATGGCTCTCAAGAGGCTTCATGATCCAGGTGAAACCTCAGGATCTAAATGAAAGGCCACTCTGCATCATCACAATTCTGTTTTTAATCCAAGGGATTAGGCTTTAATTCAGGCAAAACTTCATCTTTTAGGATAAAAAATGGACTAATTCCACACAGTCTGGATGGTTATAGGGCTTTAGTTTTACAGATAAATTAATTGTGCAGCTAGGGTGTTTCTCATCTCTAATCAGAAGAAATAAAAATTCATAACTAATAAAACTATCGGATTATTATTAAAAAGGATTGATGATACAAGTATATAATTAATTTAAAATTATCTGATTAATAATACAATATTATATTGACAATGAAAATGAGTATTGAAAAAATTTTATTGATAATAAAGATGTATGATAATAAAAATATTGAATATAATATAATATAATATAATATAATATAATATAATATAATATAATATAATATAATATATAATAAAAGTATTGAATGTAAAAAAATGGACTAATATAATTATCCTATCAATAATATAATTATCTGATTAATAATGTAAATATTAGATTATGGATTAAATATTTGATTAATATTAGACTAACAATAAATGTATCAGATTAATAATTAGAATATTGGATTGCCAACAAAAAAAATTTGCTTAGTAAAAAAAAATTGGAATTATGATAGAAATATCTGATTAATAGTAAAAATATTTTATTAATAGTAAAAATATGAGTGCTGTGATCAGGCTGAGTGTTTTTTACTGATCCCCTTTTTAGTGTGAAAGGACAAAAAGGAAGAAAATGGGTAAGAAATGAGCACTTCTGGAGGAATTGCAGCATCCTATTCATGCCTTTGCCTTGGAGGGGATGAGTCACCTGCTGGGGATCAGACACAGCCTCTGCTCCAGGTGCCGCCAGACTTTTGAGGTTCCGAGGAGAACTGAGAGCAGCAGCTGGGAACCCCCGAGGGGGTTCTGTGCTGTTTACACACTGGGAGTGTCCCCGGTACTGCAGGGGAGGCTTGGGAGGGAATATCCAAGCCTGTTCTGCTCATCAGCGGAGCCATCAAGGGCTGCCTAGTTTCTGGAGACGTGTTCCAGCACCTCCTTCCATATCCAATTATACCTGTTGGAGTCAGAGGGCAAAATCTCATCTGGCGTTTGAGTTGCCTAAAAATACCATATTTTTTAATATTTATGGTGGTTCCTTTCCTCCGTGAGCTTTTCCTCCTGCTGGTTCTGCAAGGAGAGCATCTGGCCCACTTTAGGACTTTGGACCACACGGATTTAAGACCAACGCCAAATTTTAGGTCTTTGGACCACATGAATTTAATAATAAGACCAAATTTCTGGGGTTTAGACACAAGTTTAAATTCAAGATCAAGTTTTAGGTCTTGGGACCACAAAAACTTAAGACCAACACCAACATTCAGGTCTTTGGACCGCACAAGTTTGAGATCAAGGTCAAATTTAAGGTGTTTGGACCACAAAAATTTAAGACCAAGGCTAAATCCCAGGGGTTTGGACCACAGAGATCTAAGGCCAAGCACAAATTCCAGGTTTTCAGACCAGACAAATTAAAGACCAACACCAGCATTTAGGTCTATGGACCACAGAAATTTAAGATGAAGGCTGAGATTCAGTTCTTTGGACTATTCAGATTTGAGCAGCGGTGACCAACCAGATTATTTTCTTTCCAGTGCCAAAGTGTATTCAAATGTGTGGAAAGCATCAAAAAATGTGTGGAAGGCATCAAAAAAAGATGCAAAGTTGATGTTTTCAACTGCTGGCTCCTCATTAGCTCATCCCGAAGTTCATAGAACAGCAGAATATATCCTGAGCTGGGTGGGACCCACAAGGATCATCCAAGTCCAGCCTCTGTTTCAAATGCCAATTTGAGATCACCCGTGAAAATGTCACGAGATTTACTCCACAAGGCTGCAGACATCTCGAGTTTTGGCGTTCAGGGGCTGAGCTGAAGCCATGAGAAGAAGAGGGGGCCCTGGCTGATGTCTTGGTGTGTGTTTTCCATCACCACGGAGCTGTCAATGCCGAGAGAAGGAGTTTGCTGACACCCTGTGCCCAGGCAGAGCAGGAGCCTCTGGGAGTGCTGGTGGATGAGCAGGATCTCGGGAATGGGGGGAGGACAGGGAGAAGGGAGGCGCTGGAGGAAGGTCAGTTCTCTTTGGAGCTGGTGGTGACTCTGTCTCGTTGCTGGTTTTATGCCAGAGGCTCACACGTGTTGTACAGAACATCCCAGGCTGAGTCAGCCTCAGAGCCCATGGGCAATGTCAGCTTCCATGGATTGAGGACCTTGTTGTCCAAGTGCTGTCCTAAATATTATCCCCCACTGCTGTAACAACCTCTTGCTTGTGGCGTCCTGGAAGGTTCCTGAGTGTTTCCAGGGAACTGGCTCATCCCATGGAATCACAGAACTGTGGAATATCCTGAGCTGGAAGGGACCCACAAGGACCTTTGAGTCCAGCTCCTGGCCCTGCACCAACATCCCAAAAGTCCCACTAATTACAAAATCCTACCTCCTGAGAGCATTGTCCAAATGTTCCTGAAGCTCTGGCAGCCTCCGGGCCATGTCCATTCCCTGGGGAGTCTGGGCAGTGTTCTACCATTCCCTGGGGAAGAACCTTTTCCTTATATCCAACCTAAAGCTCCCCTGGCACAGCTCCAGCCATTGCCTGGGTCCTGTTCCTGGTCCCCAGAGCAGAGATTGGAGCTATCCCTCGGGATGAAGCTGCAGCCCCCAGTGAGTCTCCCCCCAGACTCCTCCAGCCAGACAAACCAACCCTCAGCTGCTCCTTGTGTGGCCTCTCCAGACCCTTCCCCATCCTCACAGCACTCTGGGTGCTCCAGGATTCTCCAGGATGCTCCTGGCACCCGCAGGGACCCGAGCAGGGGCCCAAATGCACGAGATACCACCATCTAGTGGGAGGAAAAGGTTGTGCTGTGCTAAAATGGAGCTGGTCTTTGCCCCAGTTCTCCCAGTCTGACTGGTGGAGTTTTTTACACCTTTGCTGTGCAGATGTGACCAGAACAAGACATTCCCTCCTGATTTACTTTGGCAAAAAGCCGTGAAATTAGTCATGGCTGTATTGTAGCACCATCAAAATTGTGGGGCTCATTGCTGGGCCTCTTTCCAAAATTCCTGGTGATTAGAAGAGCACTGGTGAGCTGTGATTACCCTGGTACACAGGCCACATCCAACCCTCCCTGTCATGGGAGGGAGCTGCAGAAAGGTGACTGCTCTGGCACAGATACACCAAGTTCCACCAGCTGGGTGGGAGAAGTGGATAAGGCCTGGTGTGCCTCAAATCTGGGGACCTTCGGCTGTCAAATGAGGCATAAATATTTTGTCTCCTACAGCAATTTGTGTGGGATGGGGTAGAGCTGGGAGAGGGAGACAGAGTTGATGTTGTGGCCCTGTAAGCTACAGCCCAAGGGTGGCATCAGATGGCCCCAGGTACCTTTGGGGACTCAGGGTCATTAGGGGTCAAGTGGGCTGGGAGCCAGAAGAGAGGGTGATCCAATGGATGAATCTTTTGTGACATCCAGGGCTGTGAAAACTCAAATTCAAAAGTTTGGCTTAGAAAAGTAGAAGAAAACTCAATTAAACCATCCACGACCTTTTGCAATTTATTCTTGGAGGACAGCCTGGACCCAGCCATGAACCTGTTGGCTCTGGCCACAGGAAGGAAATAAAGACTCTATGTGAACTCCTTCTTTGTTTGAAAAGCTCCACATTTTCAAGGCAGGTGCTGTGAGAACCCTGCTCAGGGCCCTTGGGGTACCTCAGGAGTACCGGGAGGGGGATTCAGCAGAGCCCAAGGAGAGACAAGCTGGAGGCACAAAATGAAGCTGAATCAGAGCAGCTCCAGGCCAAAAGTCCTCCCGTGGGCTCCAATCCTGCTCTTCCAGCAGGGAATGCCATGGACGCTGCCTCTGTTTAAATTAAACATCCAGACTTCAATTGCTGCCCTGTGTGGGTGTAATTGATAGCGCTGTCAAGAACCCCTAATTAAGCTGCTTGTCTTTCCAGCTGCCTCAGCCTATCAATTATCTCCCTTGCTGGGCTGAGGGCAAAGTGTTCCAGAACAGAACATTTGCAAATAATGAGGTACAGGGAAACCTTCGGCATCAGCTGCTCTCGGAAACAGAATTCCAGCAAGGTTCCTGGTAACCAGATTGGTTTTTCATCAGCTTTCTTGTGAAAACCTCTTTGACAAGCCCAGGAACTGAAAAAATAATTTAAAAATTTAAAAATTCCTGAAAAACCAAGGCGAGAAATTAGCAGGGGAAATATTATCCCATTTCTTGGTGATTTGAAATGCTTAAAAGTTTAATGGCCACAAAAACACTGACCAAGGTTTGAGCCTATTGAAAAAGTTCAGGATTGAACTGGTGAAGTAGCAGAGGAAAGTGATTTCTTCTTGTTGATCTGAAATGAAACCTTCACTACTTTGTGTTTTGAAAGAGACTTTGGCAGGAAGGCACGAGCAGAAAGATGGAATCTTGGCTCCACCTCTCGGGCTCTCAGCAACTCTGTGAAACTTCTCAGCCTTTTCTTCTCCACTTGTCAAGACACTCCAATAAATCCCTTTTTATTTGCCTTGAGCTATCCAGAGGGTTTTAATTACAAGCTCCCATATAAAGGAGAGTGAAAAGGAGTAGCAGATGGATTAATAAGGAATTTTGCAGGATACAGGTTGCTTTAACGTGTATCCTGCAAAATAACGCACCACAACCAGCTTAACACTGCTCTCAATTAAATAATTAACCAGCATCCAAATAACAGACTTGGGATAGAGCCTCCTAGTTTCAAAGCTTTTTATTGTCTTCTCCAAGTGAGTCTTGTTCTCCAGCTGTTCTACACAATCAAAGCCAAAGACTTAACAAGAATCACAGAATCATGGATTGGGTTGGAAGGGAACTTAAAACTTGTCCAGTTCCACCCCTGCCATGGGCAGGGACATCTTTTACTTCCAGGGTGCTCCAAGCCCCATCCAATTTGGCCTTGGGCACTGCCAGGGAGGGGGCAGCTACAGCTACTCTGGGAAATCCATCCCAGGGCCTCCCCATCCTCACAGGGAGGAATTCCTTCCCAATATCCCACCTATCCCTGCCCCCTGGCAGTGAGAAGCCATTCCCTGTGTCCTGTCCCTCCATCCCTTGTCCCCAGTCCCTCTCCAGCTCTCCTGGAGCCCCTTTAGGCACTGGAAGGGGCTCCAGGGCCTCCCTGGGGCCTTCTGTTCCCCAGGCTAACACCCTCAGCTCTCCTACCTTATCTTCATGGCAGTGGAAACTGTCCTTGGAAGAAAGAAACACTCTCCAGGCCATTTCCTAGCTTGTATTCACTGTAAGGAAGGAGAACAAACTAACTCAATAAAAGAATCCAAGCTGACTGCATTTACACCTAGAGAAATTCCACTGGATTTCTCAAATGTTCACTTGTATTGTATATTTAAACTTCCTAATTTCTACCAGGTACTGCAAACCCCAGGAAAACTCCAAATTATTCCTTTTCATCAAGCAAGCTCCACTCCTGATATGTGTGTAAAGGAGGAGCACAGACATGTCCGGGCAAAGGGATCCTTCTGGGTTGTGTCCTCTCCTCCATGGTGAGGACATCCTTCCAGCATGAGCCAGCAGCTGTCAGCTGGGTGAGCTTCCCATGGGAGAATATTCTTTTCACCATCCTCTGCTTCTAGTGGGTTGACCCTTGGCTGAAGCAGCACTTCTGCCTCCTGGCATTCTTTGGGAGAGGCTATGGAACCTGGAGCCATGGCCAGAGACTCCAAAACAAAAAGGGATGGAAATGGGTTTGTTCTGGGCTCTGGGGAGGTCAGGGGTGCTGGGGCACCTGTGGGTTGGTCAGAAAATGTGGAGGTGCTCACCTTGTGCAGGTCGACAGGAACCTCCTGCAGCCTCTGGATGTGAAGGCCAACCCTGAAATCCAGTGGATCTGAAAGCAGGGGAGGGAGCAGCTGAAGGCCTCCACAGCCAATTTGCCTCTGATTGACAAAGTGAGAGTTGAGAGAAGACTTTGGCATTCCAGACTTTGGTATCTCTTCCTCTCCACTGCAGTTCACGAGCCTTGAGCTGGTTTTGGTATGTATGACCCCAGTGCCATGACCACAGGTAGAGCATGTTATGTTTTTTTAATCTGATTTATACTTTAAAATACTTTGATGAACTGCATCTGGTTTTATTATTAATAGTGGGAGGGGGCTGTTCCTCCAAAGCGTCCAGCAGGGCTTTGGCACTGTTGGCTTCTTTCTTCCATGGTCTCCTGTTCATGAATGAGGGTTTCCACTTTCAGCCCATTGATGCAGATTTATTTAAAACTTTGGGTTTTGTTAGCTACCACAAAGGCTGTGCTGTCCAGGGCTTCCTTGGAGAAGGGATGAGCAGCAGGCTCCCCTTGCTCTAGGATTCATGGAATCATGGAACTACAGAATATGCTAAGCTGGAAGGCTCAACCCATGAGGATCATTGAGTCCAGCTCCTGGCCCCATGCACCACACCCCAACAATCCCACCATATATGGCTTGGGTTGAGATGGACCCCAAGGATCATCCAGTTCCAATCCCTTTCCATGGCAGGGACACCTCCCACTTGATTGTAGGTTTAGGAAGGTCACATTGACCCCCTTTCTCCTCTCATCCTCCTCAATGAGCCTGGCGATTCTGACCCAGAAGAGCAGATTCCTTGTGTCCCCCCCCGCCCGACTCCTGTGGTCCCAGTAGGAGTCATCCCAACACGCCTACCTGAACAGGTGGCTTTACTCTCTGAGTGCAGGGGAAACTTCCAGAGCATCAGAACAGGGCATTGGCTGCCCAATGGGATGTCCTGTGGAAGCAGCTGCTGCCAGCCCAGAGGGACATCAAGGCTGTCTTGGGCAGCATTGCCTGCTGCTGGTGGCAGTGGCTGGACTCACTGCAGTGGGAACAGGACCAGGTGCAGCCCAAGCTGAGCCACTCTGAGGAGTTCGTGCAGGAGTTCAGGTGCCAGTGAGTGAGGAGAAACTACCCTTGGGGCAGGAGATCCAACAGCTGCACTAAGGGGACTCTTGGCTTGGGCTGCACCAATAGACTTCCAAAAAACTGAGATAACAAAAGCTGTGATTCAAAGGGCTAAGACTCAAACAGCTGAAATCCAAAAGGGTGATGTGCAAAAATCTGGGATCCAAAAGGCTGAGATCCAAAAACCTGACACCTGAAATGTTGAGATACAAGAGCCTGAGATCCAAAAGTTTGAGATCAAAAGGTTGAGATCCAAAAGGATGAGATCCAAAGCACTCTGTCCTCTCAATATCCACTCAAAAGAGTGTGGTCATTCCATTCTTGGAATGACCCCTTCACTGGTCTTCTCTCTTCCCCACCAGATAGGAGCAGGAAGTGCACAGATGCGCTACTGCTGAGAGCAACTGGGTGTTGCTGGAGAAGGTAAGGAATTGGGATCAATGGAAGGTTTGGGTGCAGAGATCCAAGGGGTTTCCTCTGATCCACTCCTTGCAAGGCAAGGGGCATGTCTAGAGAATCTTAGAAGTCCTTGGACAGGTGTGGGGTGTGGAAAAACATGTCACCGAGAGAATACTTCATTCTAAACTGGTGGTTTTTTGCTACTCATGCTTGAATGATGATGGTTTTTCAGCAAGAACTCTTCAATGCTGGATATTGGGATTCTTGGGAACCCCTTAGCTGTTGCTGGTCAGGAGATAACTGAGTTTCTCAAACAAAATTTCTTACTCCAAAAATATAATGGAATTACCTTAGATCCTTGTGTAGGCATAATTTTGACTCCTAAATGTCTGGAAACTCTTTCAGGATGTGGAGTGTGACTGTCTGACCAAGGCAGAGCTGGAAGCAAAGGTGGAAATCCTAAAACTGGAGATGGAGTTCCTGAAATGTATTTCTGCTCAGGTAGGGACGCTCCTGTCCCAACTGTTCCTCATGGCAGCTCTTCCTCCCATCCACTCATTGTCTATATGAATTTAGGCCAGATTAACCGATCAGGCTCTTTTTGGGAATGCCAGTCAGGAGGATTTTGAGATTTGAAAAAAAATAAACCAAACCCAGTTTCAACTCCTGGGCTGTGTCTCAGGTCAGATTCTACATGGTGGCGTTAATTCCACTGGGGTGTGAGATAAGAAATCCAGGGACAGGGATGCTCTGGTGACCTAGGGCTGCCTAGCACAGCTTCTAGGAAAAGTGAGCTGGAGAGAAGTCCCTGTGATGCCTCTGTCACCATGAAAATGGACAACAGCTGGCATGAGGGTATAGCTTGGAAAAGCAAATCCCAGTTGGAAGCATTGTACTGAAACAGGGTAGGTCTGGTGACAGCTTCTTAAGACTCTCACTGTCAGAAATAACAGTGCAGAAGTGGTGGGATTTGGTTCCAGTCTTCAATAAGTGATTTCTGGATCTAATTTCCCCTTCTGATAAACCCTGTGAGTCTCAAAGCTGGGAGAACACCCCTGGAACAGAGGTGATGGCGTGTGCTGGGAATGGGGAGTTGTAGGAGAATTGACTATTGTCTGCTAGCACTCTCAGGATCCACAAATCTTATTCTCTAAACTGAGTTTAATTCACTCTGGACAGAGACTCAAGGCTCCTATGTAAGCCACAAATATCAACTCCCAGCTCTCTCCTTCCTTACTAACAGTTCCAAGAGCTTGAGGAGGAAAAGTGGAGGCACTTCAAGAAGCTGAAGTCACACCAGCGAGAGATGAAAGAGCTGAGCTTTGTGATCTAGAGGAGGCAGTGTGACCTGGAAAACGTGAAGGATCAGGTGGGAAGGGTGGGATTTAACATCTGGATCCTATGTGTCACATTGCAAATTGTGTTTTCTACACCTTTGTGGCATCTATAAAAAATGGGGACAAATTTCTTAGTAGGGCCTGTGGCAATAGGACAAAGGGTGATTGTTTTAAACTGGAGAAGGGTGGATTTAGATTAGACTTGAGGAAGAAATTCTTCCCTGTGAGGGTGATGAGGTCTTGGAATGGATATGCCAGAGCAGCTGTGGCTGCCCCACCCCTGGAAGTGTCCAAGGCCAGGTAGGATGGGGCTTGGAGCAACCTGGGATAGTGGGAGGTGTCCCTGCCCATGGCAGGGGTGGGACTGGATGAGCTTTACTGCCCTTTCCCACCCAAACAATTCCATGATCCCACAATTACTTTCATCTTTATCAAAGTGAGTTGCCTCACACTGGCTCCATTGGTCTAAGGAAGCTCTTCCCAGAGTTAAGCAGGGAAGAAGGATTATCTCCCAGCCTATTTTCTGCTGGATCCTTTTGATTATTGCAAAGAGCTAATTGCACCAAATTAGATCATGGGATTAGCTACAGCTCTCAGAAAATTGCTGAAATTGCTTCAGCAGGAATTCTGGATTCTGACATGGATTCAATGCACTCAGCAAATGGGTAGAATTATGACTCACCAGTAATTCAGCACCTGTAGAAACTGGTATAATTTCCAGACCATCTAATTCATTATATAGTTTATAACGGGAAGCAATGGGAAACCTTAATTATTAGTTCCAGTTAGGGCAGAGTACTGGTATCCTCCAAACTAAACTCAAACCCGTCTGGCAGTACAGGGAAATGTTCAGACTTCCTGGAGTATTTTATAATTGATTATTGATTTTGGAAACATTTTGCTTTTCTAAAAAAAAGCCCTGATACCCCCTCAGTTTGAGACTCTCAAAATAAGCAGGATTTTTTCTTTTAAAGTTGGGAATGATGAGAAAGAAGATACAAAAAGGCAGGATGTCTCGCCCCCCCAGAAGGTGTCATTTTTGCAAACATCACCTGGTGACATTGAGCAGCACAGCAGCCTCCCCCAGGCAGGCTCAGTGAGCTGCAAGATGAGCTCCAGAAGGCCAAGGATGAGCTGGCATGGATGCTGCAGGATTCCCAGGAGCTGTGGAATGCCAAGATGGCCCTGGATATTGAGATTACAACCTACAAGACTCTGCTGGAGGGTGAAGAGGCAGGTGGGTTCCACCACAGCCGTGTGTGGGCAGTGCTCAGTCCTGGGGCTCCTCCTCCAGAGCCCCAGGAAGGTGAAAAGTGCTAGAAATGCTCATTGCATCATGGATAACCTTGTGACTTCCTTCTCCTCTGGGATCTGCCTTGGGAACCCTGTTGGAGAATGTAAGTAAGATAAAGGTTTTCAAATTTCCTTACAAAATTAAATCATCTCACTGTGGCTTGGAGGGGGAGGAAAAGAAGGAGGAGGAGGAGAACAAAGTCTGTGTCCTCCCCATGAGTGACTCCTGTCATGTTTTCTTTCAACAGTGATTTCCATCAGCTCTGGGACTGACCTGGGATGTGGGCCTGGACAGCCCAGAAGATTCCAGTCCTCCTGCAGTGCTGCATCCCCACCCCACAACATTTGTGCCCCTCATGGAGGATTCACCTCCAGAAGTGTGGCTGGCTCCAAAGTGAGGAAATTTATCCCTGGTGCTCCTGGCTGCATCCCCAGGAGAAAGGAATTTAGGGCTAGAGCTGGGGGCTCAGCCTTTCCAGACACTGGGGAACTTGGGAGGTGTGGGAAGAGCTGCAGGGCTGCCAAGAGCATGGGTAGCTCTGCTTAACCATGAGGGATGTGTGGACCAGGGGTGAGGATTTCAACTGGACCTCCTTGTCCCAGGAACAGCCAGATCTGAACTTCAGCTGTGAGGGTGGTGACAAGCAGGATTTAAGGGCTAAAGCAGAAAAATCAAAGTCCTGCTCCACTTTTAGTGCTAAAAGTAACCTCAACTCCACCTCAACACAAGGGAGAGGCAGACTGGGTGTGAGAACAGTAGAGCATCAGGAAACCACATCAGAAAAGCTCCTCCACTGGGATCACATCAAAAAGGGACACTCGGAACATTAAAATCCCCCAAATCCTTTTGATTTCCAGTCTTTCTTTAAAGGGTTGTTGGTTGTGTGATTTTGAGTGATAGGAGCACTTATCACTCAATTCCTGTTTCCCTTTTATTTTTCCTCATTAAAACTTTGCTATCTCTGTGCCAAACAGTGTGATTTAATCCAGAATCTTTTCCCTAAGGTGTTCTGGGAAGTGTTTCTGGAAAAGGAGCTCATCAAAGTCTCTCCAATGTAGCTTTAGGAGACTTAGTGGAGTTTTGTGGTGGGACACGCAGAGTCACGGAGAGGAAGGAAGGATTTTAGTGATGTCCTGGGAATGACTGGTCATGCATGTGCAGGCAGGGAAGCCATAAAGAAAATCTTAATTCAGAATTCCACCTGCTGGAGTCAACAAAGATTAATTACTCCACTGGTGGTCCTTGGACACACATAAATTACACCACCCTCACTTCTCCTGGGTGGCTTTAAACCTTTTACTCCTTTTCCAGTAAAATTAATGGAGAGCCAACATGTTACTGTTTGCTTTTAGGTGTTTACCAAAAGTACACAAATGGCCATTCCTTAATTGCACAAGACATATCTAATGATTAGAAGTCTTAATTAAACAGAGGAGGCAGAGCAGTCTGGAGAGGGTCATGGAATCATGGAACGGTTTGGGATGGGAGGAACCTTAAAGCCCATCCAGTTCCACACCCTGCCATGGGAAGGGACAACTGTCACTGGACCAGGTGGCTCCAAGCCCCTTCCAGCCTGGCCTTGGAGACTTCCAGGGCTGCGACAATGGGGATCCAATAATGTAGATCCAGTCTTTTGTTGGTGTAAATTTAACATCTTTTCAGATGATTTTCACCAAATTTGACTCCTACCTGGATTCAAATGGGTGTTCTAAAATTCAGAATGAAATCATGTCAGCCTCTGTGTTTTTATGTCGTGTCTGTTGCAGACATGTGATGACAAAACACATTTTTTCATAGCTCTTCAAAATCTGCTGGAAGAGGTTATTACGGGGGGAAAAGCCTTGTAATGTGCTTGGTTGGTTTTTCAACATTGTTTTCGAGGTCCTATGAATATGATTCAGGTTTTCAAAAAGATCAAATGGGGATCTTTTTGTTTCATTGTACAGTTGAGCAGATTAAAAAGAAACTAGAAATGAGTAACATAAATCAACATAAAATCAATAATAAAAAAAAGTATTAAAATGTTCTGTGATTAGACTGATGAAAGAGCAAAACAAAGAAATGAACTTGAGGTTGGGCAGATACATTTTACCAAAGGCAAAATTGAGAATAAAGGTCTTTCCTCACCAAAATTATCAGGATTCAGAACTGCAAGAGGTTCCTCTCCCCCCACACTCTCATGTGATAAGAAGTTATTTCCCAATCAAATATGAGAAGCACAGAATACATCAGGCTTAATCATTAATGAAGGAAACCACAAGAAAGATTTGACAAGAAAAGAGCAATCAAACAGGTATAAATATTCATTAGGAGGGCTCTGATTGCCAAAGGTTTCCCACTAGAAACAGACCATCCTCTCACTTTTTATACAAGAGGAGAATAAATCAGTGCAATGACATGGAATTAGGGTTATTTCTTTGCCTCCAAACTCCCCTATCACAATTTCAAGATGTGATAAGCTAACTTGGCTAGTGTTGAACTTAAACCTGGCCTCTCTGAACATCAGACATTCTGCAGCACCTCCCAAAGCTGCACCAATCCAATCCAATCCAATCCAATCCAATCCAATCCAATCCAATCCAATCCAATCCAATCCTTTATTTGGGCATTGGACTTTTGGCATAGGAAGAGCTTTTCTCCTGGCTGAGTACGCTTCCCACTTTCCACAAGCAGTTCCTTCCTAGGATGGCTCAGGGAATCTCTTCAACTGGAAAACCCCTTCAGCTGGAAGGGATCAGCAATCTTGTGGATTTACAGGGACATTTCTGTAACCTTTTAACAACTGAGGTACTTTTCTCACCTTTTCTAACACTTTTGCTTTGCCAGGCAGTGGGACACCATCCTGACCCAGGGTTCCCATACATCCCACAATCATTTCCACTGCAGGAGAAAGAAAACAACTGCAGGAAGATCACAATAGGAGGAAGATCAAACCAAGCTTTTGCTTTGTTGGAAACCTGAACTCTGATGCCTCCAATCACAGGATCGGGCGACGTGGCACCACGAGACGAGTTGATCCAGGAGCGTGGGATGTTGGGGCTCTCATTAGGACTTCAAAGGTGCTGAAGAAATTTAGTGCCCAAAGGGTGGGACTCATTTCACCTCCCTCAACCTCCCCAAGCAGGCGCTGGGGCTGGTGTCTGGTTGTCTAGACGGCCTCTGGTCTCCAGGAAGAACAGAGGGAAGGAGCTGCAGAGGTGGATTCCTCCCACCTGCTTCCACTGCCTATTTTGGGAGGTGATGAATCACTGTCTGGAGATGCCAGATCTCTTTCCATGAGCCAGAGACGGAGTCTCAAAGAGGAAATTAGAATCTGTGGCCAGGTTGATGGCTGAAGGAAGGAGGAAAGTGCACTCAAGCCCAGTGTTTGATGAGTTTTATGAGGAATATCTCTTGAAAAATCCCAGATTTGACTCCTCACGTGGATTCTTAATGAAAGGCAAAAGCATATGACCAGACTGAATTGCCTTGGATAACTTTGGCTTTAGGATACAAGACACTGCACTAATCAAATCAATCCTCCAACATGCCATTAATAACTTGGACAAGAATCTGCCCAGTCCAAGAAACTGTAAAAGTCCATGTTCCAACCCAGTCTTACATGGATCAAATGACTGTGGCACAGGCAGATTCCTGCCATTGTCCAGCCTGACTGTGAGGAGCTCTCAATGGCTCAGGATAATAACAGAGCCCTTTGAGACTATCGCATAAAACACCTTCTGAGAGCTCATCCGGATTCATTTCCAGAGGCAACAAACAAATTAGTGAACGCCACTGTTCCTCTAATGAATTCCCTTTTTGGCAGCGCATTCAAGGGAGTGAAATGCTGACAAAGGAAGCGATTGCAAGTTGTCAAAATGACTCATCCAATCCCTCATCAAAATATTTTCCTTTTTGATTTCCTCACTTATTCCCATCTGTTCATTTTTCTTTTCTTTTTTTTTTTTTTTTTCTTTTTTCTTTTTTCCTTTTGAGTCAAAAAGCTGCAGGTTTTTCTTCGGAGTGCTCTCCCCTTTCCCACATCCATATTCACAAAAACAAATTGGTTATTCTTGAGGTCTTATGCACCACTTATTATTCCTTGGAAGGACCTAAAAGACATTAAATGAAGCTGCCTACCCACTGGGATCCAGAAGAAACAACAGGAATTTGGCCAACACTCACATTTTACCCAATGTTGAGCAACTTTACCCAAAATCTTTTCCCTCTCAGGAACCCAGTGGCTCTCATGGGTTTGGGCACTGGGGCTGCTCCAGCACAGCTGTTTCACAGGATGTTTAATTGCAGCCTATGCTGCATTCCAAGTGTCTCCCACACATCCGACTGGGATAATCGGGTGCAGAGTGGGAACGGGGCACATCTTCAGTCTGACGATGAGGCTGGTTTCCTCCACAGGGTTCCGAACGTGTGCTCTTCTTTGGAGTCAAATCTGTATTTTGCTTCTGATAAATCTGTTTAGAACTTCAAGGACTGTGGAAGTTCCAAACTGCAGCATTTGAAGCCTCTCATATTTGTTTAATCTGATATCTCCAACTGTGCTGGCAGCCGAGTTTACACTGTAAGCCTGAACTACTACAAACAAAGGTGTCATCTGAATGTTGTAAATATCTGGAATTATCCCTTTTGGATACAGCAAAAGTAGCAGTTTACACAACTAATTTATACCACCAGCCCCTCAAACTCACAGAAGTTGCAATTACAGGTTCAATTAATGGCTTTGGGGATCCTGGAGCTGCTGTCACATCCCACAGTTTCCTTGTGCATCTTCTTTTCAACCACTTGATATTAGAAAGTTGCATGTTTGGAGGAGGTTTGGCATAATTTTTGTCATCTTGACTCTTGGAAAATGTTTTTGGAGAAGGTAAATGAGGATGAGGGAACATAGAACCTGGGTCTCCAGCTGCCACCCCATTATATAATATGGAGATTCCTCCAAGCATTGCTCCCTTCGAGAGGAAGGACTGAGGGTGTTCAGTTGTTTGAACTATAGTGTCCTTTTTTTCTCCCAAACACTTCTTCTGCAAAGAGCTGAAAGAGCCCTTTTGTTTTGACTTTCCAACTGCCAGTTTGGAGAAGGCCTGGAGAGGTTTCCTGCCTCACCTCCTTGGGCTAGTGATTAGGAGAGAGAGGGATTCATCTCCCCAGCATGAGTCAGAGCCTTCCTTGTTGTCCAGCCTCATCTACTCATTAAGACTTCCTCTGTTGGTGCAGAAAGCCCAGCCCCTGCGGAGAGCAAATTGCCCCCATTCCCCTGAGCACAGCCCCAGGGACTCCGTGCCTTGGAGCTGTCTCCCCAAGTCTCAAGGACACATCTGTCAAAGTTACCCAAATTCAGCCGTCACTTGGTGAATGGGGCGGATCTTGCCAAGCTGGAACAGACTATTGTTCCTTTTTTGTTCCCCATAGAGAGTTCCAGGAGGCGAGTCAGAAAGGACTCTGACACCCAGCCTTGGAAGAAGCTCCAGAATAGTGAAAGCCAAAGAATAGTGAAAGCCAAAGAATTAACTGTCACAAGTAAGAACTTCCAGCATAATTCTAGAAAAAATGGTCACTGATGGCACAGAACATACATGTGAGCAAACAGAAATAAGTCACAGATCCTGGATTAAACCTGATCTGCTTCACTGGTGTTTCAGGGAAGGTCATCGTGAAATGCTGCACATTCGCAGGCTTCTGCACATTTTCAGAATTCCCAGAATTCTGTGATTCTGTGCATGTAACTGGGAGATATTTTGAGTCCTTGGATACAAATCCAGACCTTAAGCTCAGTGAATTTACTGGTGTTTCAGATACAGAAATAATCCATTATGACACAACTTCCACAGTGTTTGTTCTTCTACAGTTGACTTTCTTCTTTTATTTTTCCTTTGAGTTACTTTTCCGCACCCAAAATTGTGAAATTACCCCCACAAAGTGCAAGTCCGCAAAACATCCCATCACACACAGCCCTATGAGACACAAAACCCCAAACGACACACTGCAAACAAATCACAAAGAGTTCTTCAAAAATGTTCCTAAACTATAATTAGCACTAAGTTAGGGGAGCACTTCAAACCATAATGTATTCGAAGGCAACTTGCAAACAGAGCACTTTTAGATTCCTTTTTATTTCCTCAGTAGTTACTATTTGCTGGGCTGGTTTGCATTTTGAGGAGCATTTATTGCTGCCAGGCAAACCAAACCCTTAAGTACTTAAATTACCGTCCTGATCCTATCAAGGCCAGCTTCCCAAAATATATATAAGGGACAGCATCCCTGCATCTCTCCAGTGGGATCCCTGTTCCTATCCTGCACCAGAGCAGCCCCATAACTTTGCTATTCTACCTTCAAATCAGCCACAATGAGCAGGCAGGCACCAACGGTGAGATCTGTCCTGGGACGAAGAGGCTTCAGTTCAGCCTCAGAGATCTGCGGCCGCAGCTACGCGGCGTCGGCCAGCCAGCCGGTGCGCTGCGGCGCCTACAGCAGCAGGAGCGTTTGCAACTTGGGCGGCAGCAGGAGGATCTCCTATGTCAACGGGGGCTGCGGCACCGCCTGCTTTGGGGAGATGGGCTTCGGAGGCATGGCCTACGGGAACGCTGCAGGAGGCAGGATTGGCCTGTGCGGCCCCCGTGGATACAGCATCGTGCGGGGGTACCCCGAGCGCAAGGCCGACGGCATCCAAGGGATCTGCATCGACGAGCGGCTGCTGAAGCCCCTCTGCGTCGGGGTGGACCCGCTGGAACATGAGATACGCTGCCAGGAGAAGGAGCAGATCAAGACCCTCAATACGCAGTTTGCCTGTTTCATCGACAAGGTGAGTGCAGTCCTGCTCCAGAATTGCTCTCCTTCGAGGAAAACAAAACCTGACCGAACCCCTCCCAAACCCACCTTGTGCCACGAGTCCATCGACCTCCTCCTAAGCCTCATTCCAGCTCTGCCATGAATCCCTGAGCTGGATCCACGCAGGGGTCCAGCTTTCCACAGAAAATTTTAAGATAATTCTAACAATTTTTAATAACTAATAATAATTTTAAGAGCATGTTGATCCAGATTGAGATCTTTTTTAATGGGGTTCATTTCAGCCCTGTCCCTGCTCTGGCATTCCATGGCGTTTGAATCACAGCCATGGTTGCACTGGACTTTCTTGCCCGTGTTTCCTCTTGGACAGTCTCGGTTCAAATTGGATTTCTTGCTGCAGCTTAGGTGGAAGTTACAGCCCTGACTGGTTCATCTTTCTGTCCTGTGTTAAATAATTCAAATAATTCCCTCCTCTCTTTGACTTTAAATATAGTGACAGTTCCAAAAACTTTCCCAAAGGCAAAGGTGGTTAGTCTTGATCCAGACATGTGAAGGTTAGAGATGAAATCTGATCTGTCACCCAAGGATCCCTTTGTAGAAAAAACAGAGACAAAGCAGTTTCACTATCTGGGGACTTGATTTTATCCTAAAATACATCAGATGGGGACTTGATTTTATCCTAAAATACATCAGAGGCACTGCCTGGAGTTTTGTTCCTAATACTTTTTAAGAAATGCAGATTTAGACACCAGGCTCCTGGATTTCTAAATAATGTAGACATGACATTTAGATTTCTAAATAATTTACATGTCTGAATTCTAGATTTTGAAATAATTCAGACTTGTGACATAAAGATCTCTTAATAAGGGCAGATAACTTTCAGATCATGGTGCTGTATCATCTCTCACTTCCTGACGACCCCATTCCTGCACCTGTGATTAAGAGCAGAGAGTTAAGCAGGTGTTGAGTCCCTGCCTTCACCTCTTTACTTGAAGAATTGCTATCTTTTGCCTTCAGGTTCGATTCCTGGAACAGCAGAACAAAGTGCTGGAGACCAAGTGGGGCCTCCTGCAGCAATACGTGCTGCCAAAAAAAGGGAAAAATCTGGAACTGTACTTCGAGAATTACATCTGTGACCTGCGAAAGCGCCTGGACTGTTTGCTGTGTGAAAAGCAGAAACTGGGCAGTGAAGAATGTGCCACAAGCCAGCTGGTGGAGGAGTTCAAGTGCAAGTAAGGACCTTCTGAGCTCCTCTAGCTGGTGGCGTTTTGCTTTTCTGGTTCATCTTGGGCAACTTCTCCTAGACTTGTGGCATGTCCCCTCTGGGAGTCCCACATTCTTCTGTCTCACTGGCAAGCTCTTTGCATTGGTAATGTTGTTGTTGCTCATGAAGAAGCTTCTGATCTTGAGATGGTTTAATGTTGGTCTCCAGACACTGATCTGGCAGTGCCTGGTGGCAGTCCCAGCAAGAGAGAGTTGTCATTTTTACCTGGTGGTTATTGTCATTTATACCTGAAGTCATTATAATTTATACCTGATGGTTGATGTCTGAGTGTCTGAGCATTTTTTGTTCCTCAGCCCTTTTTTCCTCCTTTTCCAACAGGTATGAAGAGGAAATCAACAGGCGCACAACTGTGGAGAATGAATTTGTGGCACTCAAAAAGGTGAGAAGCTCAAATGACATGAATAGTGTTACCTGTTGTAGTTTTTTTGGGGCAAAACTTGGCTGAAATAGTTAATTATTAACAAAAAAAACCCACAGAAGTGTTATGATGAGTTGGAGGAAGACTTAGAAAGAGGCACAGGGTTGGGAAAAGAGGCAAGTAGAAAGTAAAAATAATGTCTCCCCAAAGTTTACATCATCAGCACTACAGCACCAGTTTTGTTGCCTCAAAAACATTCCTGAAGTGTGGGAGGGGGACAGAGAAGGACAGGTCACACCAGAACGCCAGGTTATTTCTGTCTGTCTCTCCACATCCTTTATTCTTGGACATCAGAAAAGCAGGAATCATTTGAAGAATATTAAAAATTGTGTTTAAATACTCATTAGACAGTTGTGGGTTTGTAGCTGCGTCCTAAGTGATAAATCAACTAATTCCTGTAAGTCATGTTGGAATGGTTTCGTTTTCCTTCAGGAGGCACCAGGATATCCTGACTCACCCTCTCACACCTTTTTTCTCTTGAAATCTTGTTGAGGCACGTTTCTGTCTTGTTGGTGTTGCCCTCTGTGTGTTTCTCCAACATTTACAGCTAGGTTTGGGCTGGAATGTGTGTGTCTCTCCTCTTGCAGGATGCAGACTGCATCTTCTTAAACAAGGAGGAGCTGGAGGTGAAGGTGGATCTGTTAAGGAGGCAGCTGGAGCTGCTGAAATGTGTGTTTGAGGAGGTGAGTTCCTCTGGTACATCCTGGGACTTCGGTGGTCCTGTCTTACACTTCAGGTGCTCCAAATTTCTACTGCTTGAAACTCCTCTGGGATGTGTCTCATACAAAGCCCTGAATAACTAAAAGCATGGAAGTACAAGGTTGATATAAAATTAACATGATTATGCTGGAGATAGGGTGGTTCCCCCTTCCTTCATGCAGCTCCAGGTAGGAACTGACTGTGTCCTAACTCTACCCTGGAGAAAAGATGAGTCTGTCTCGTTCCTCCGGATTGCAGCTGCCTGATTAGAGCTGAAGCAACTCCCAGCTCAGTCCTGTCATTAAATCACTCAGGCAGCAGGAGATGAGAGGATACCAAGGGTTAAGTCACTCCAATTTCTTGCCCTTGATGTGGACAGAATTGCTGCAGGTCAGCACGTAGGTCAGCAGTCACAGGTGGCAACTCATCCTGCCGCAGGATTTTCTGCTGAGCCCTCCCGAGGGACATTTCTTGACTTGTTCTATCCCTCAGCCACTCCATGTCCCAGCCCTTCCCTCCCTGCAAAGCTTGAGAGGTGAGAAGAGCTGACAAAGCCCTTCCTACCCTGCAGGAAAGGGCCCAGGTTGATCGCCAGCTCTGTGACACCTCGGTCATCGTCAAGATGGACAACAACCGAGACCTGGACATGGAAAGCATCATCAAGAACGTCGAGTGCTGGTACCAGGAGATTGCCCAGAAGAGCAAAGAAGAAGTCGATGCTTTCTATCAGAACAGGGTGAGTAAGAGGCCAGCTGGGTCTGTGCCTGGCAGTGTCACAGGCCAAGAGTGACGATTGTCCTATTTCTTGGTTCCAGTTTCAGGAGCTGCAGGATAAGAGAGGGAAATTCTGCCATGACCTGCAGAGCAACAAGTGTGAGATTTCAGAGCTGACACGGATGATCCAGAAGCTACAGTGTGAGCTGGAGAGCGTCAAGAAGCAGGTAGGAGATGTTTCCAGAGAAGTAGGACAGCTCAGACACAGGGCAAGGTGATGCATTGATCTTTAGAAGACTTGACATTTGCTCTAGGCCCTGGCTGGAAAGTGCAAAGTGGGTGGAGAGGGATGGGATGCTGGTGGGTTTTCCCTGTTTGCAATTAGAAGAGCAGATTTATCCAAACGCAAAGTGTCCAAAAACCAGGATAAGAAGCTTTGCAGACTCCTACACTGCTGTCTTCCCCTGACAGGTCTCCTGCCTGCAAACCTCCATTTGTGACGTTGAGCAGCGTGGGGATTGTGCCCTCAAAGATGCTCGAGAAAAGCACGTTGAGCTGCAGAATGCTCTACAGAAGGCCAAGGACGAGCTGGCCTGCATGCTGCGGGACTATCAGGAGCTGCTCAATGTCAAGCTGGCCCTGGACATTGAGATTGCCACCTACAAGACTCTGCTGGAGGGTGAAGAGAGCAGGTTGGTGACACTTTCCCCTCCTGTGTATCTGAGGCTATGGCAGTTCCTGCTCCCAAGTGAATTCTACCTCCAAGGTCTCCCCAGGCTCACAGAAACTGGACCTGGAGAGGTGCCTGGAGGCCATGAAGGCCACATGGGTGCTAGCAAAAACAGTTCCTGTCCTAGGGATAGTGAGGCGTGTTTCGTGGTCTGGATTGTGGCTGGAAGTTGTGAGTAATGTGTGTTTCTCTTTTCTCCCCACAGGATATGTGTGGGGAACCCTGTGAGCGTGTGTAAGTAACTGCATTTTCGGCCATGAAGATTTCTTGTTTTAGGACCTTTGGGGGCAACATTATCTGTCTGCCCCAGGTCCCTCTGCCTCCCTTTTCCAGTTCTGGAAAGTTTAGACCCAGAAATCTCAAATACCTTTGAATTAAAAAACCCCCAGCTTTTGGAGTGAGGGGAGAAGGTCAAACTCAAGACCCTTTTATACCCTTGGAGGCAACAGGATGATGTCCTGGGGACCATGGGATATGTACTGAACCTGGGAAGCACCAGCAGCATGGGAAGGGGGAGGATGCATGAGGGGATGTGTTGGGACACGGGGGAGGAGTAGGAAGGAGCAGGGGCTCAGACACATTGGACAAATCCGGAGGAAATCGGGTTTGGTTGTTTTTGTCAGTCAAGAAACAACGTGCCTTGTGGAAGTCGTCCAGTTTTCCTCCCTAACTGACTCCCATGGGCTCTGTTGCAGCTGTGGTCAGCAGTGGCTACAACATCCCTGATGACTGCGGGATGATGGCCAACGGGGCCGTGTGTGGCTACGGCTCCCTGGGCAGGCGGGCCGGGCGCCACAGCTCCCAGACCGGCGGATTCAGCTCCCGCAGCGCCGGCATCCACCCCAAGAGAGTCCTCAGCTCCGTGGCCAAGCAGTGCATCCCAGAGGTGTTTTGCCAGGCTGGAGGGGTCAGCTGCAAAGCCGGGGGGTTCAGCTCCCGCAGCGGGGGGTACCCAGCCCGCACCGTGGTCAGCGCTGGGAGCGCGGGCCTGAATGCCAGGATGACGCCCTGCCAGGCTGGACAAGTGCTCAGCTTTGGGAACCAGGGCTGCGTCATCCGGCAGCTGGCGGGGCCCCCCGTCGTTGTGTCCAGCAGCCCTGAGGTCGTGGGGTGCAACAACGGTGTGGTGGGGAATTTTGGGGTTGTCAGAGACCCCTGTGTGGTCCCATAGAACAGCGGCGCTCAGATGCGCCAGCCCCGTGCCAACATGATGCAGGGTGATTCCTCTGCCCCTTAGCAGCAACATTTGTCACCAAACCCATTCCCACATTTATTAGCCCCAGATTTATCCCCCCGAGCTGTGTTTTCAGAATGCCCAAGCCCAAAGATCCCTCTAGAAACTTCTGCAGGTGCTCAGCACAGTGTGATTTCTGAATACTCACTTTAGGTTATCACAGTTTTAAGGGTTTGTTTGTTGCTCTGCTTCCCCCTCTGTCTTTTCCCATAACAAGTAGATTAATTAACAATATTTCCCCCTCCAAGAGCCCTCTTTTTTCTTCCAGCTTCTCCCAAAGCATTTCAGAAAAGAGAGTGAGGATTTAACTGCTTAAACCTTCCCAGGAGATGCTGCAAAGAGCAGACTCCCTCTATTTTTATCCTGTCTTTTTTTGGTCCAAGAAAACCCTGCACTGCAAATTTATGCTTAAAACTGAAACAAAGCAATTTTCAAAGCACCTGCTGGTTACTTCACAGCCATCAGCTTTTTTTTTTTGTGTGTGAAATTTGCTTGTGGATGAACACATAGTACTTTTGTTTGCTTCTGCATGTTGGGGTGGCTGGCTCAAGGAGTGCTAATTTTTAGAAGAGATCACCCCCTTTCCTTTTCCATTCCCCCAGAATGCCAAGGGAAGTTACTGGTGCATAAATTGTCCATGTTGACATGTTGACAAATGGAGCTGTTCCCACTGACTGCTCAAACTTCCCAGCTTCTCACTGAGTCCTCAATAAACTGCTTTGAAAGGACATCTTTTGTCTCTCAATTTCTCCATAGATGGTATTAAAAGAAACTACAAAATAGGTGAAAAAATACTCTGAGGAGAATAAGAACCAAAGAGACTTTGGAATCTCTGTGGGCAGTTTGGGACACTGTGGGGCTCAGGTGTCACTGGGGGTAACTGTGGTTTATTTATGTCCTCATAGCATATCACGTAAGATATTTTATAGACCAATTAACAATTGATGTCAAAGATTTTTAGAAACCTCCAAAATAATCCTGAGCACCACACGGTAATATTTTCCAACCTATTGCAACCTCCAAACAATGTATTTGTTTGATCCTTTCAAGTCCGAGCAGTTGATTGAAGATGAATTCAGCAGTGCCCTTCTGGGCTTATAGGTCTGGCTGTGAGACCAGAGATGTGTTTCAGACACAAAAACTTGGCTTTAGTGGCTTTGGTGATGACAAAGTGTTATTTGAACTGTGTGACATAAAAAGCACTGAGATCTTTTTGCTGTAGTGAGGTGGGATTGACTTTGCCCTGGTTTTGGAGTCTCCCATGTTGAGCTCAGCAGGGTTGCTGGGGATTCATTTCTTGGAAAAAATGACATTTCCGCGGGGTGATTCATCCAGCCAAACACAGGTGCATAATTTAGCATGAAATGCATGGAGCTTGAGGCTGTCTGCACCAATGGGATCCGTCCTGGCTCTGGAGGCAGCCCCGGGCAGGGGGATTAACACAAATATGGGTGTCCCATGCCAGGCGCCTGCAAATTCCCAAGAATCCTCCCTGCCTCTCCCGCCGGACTTGCAGACGTTATTATCACAGGGAATTTCTTCCTGTCTCCAGCCCAGGAAGAATTACAGGCCACACAGCCCCAGTAATCTCTCCACTCTCACAGGACAACATTCTAATTGCAACCTGAAGAAAGGGGACAATTAAAGGGCGAGGTGGGGAATAAGATCAGCACCTTTGACGAATGGCAGGGGATGTAATTTCTGTGCTGAGAGTGGAAAAGGCTTCATCCAGCTCTGACCAGCTGCGTGTCAGACCCTGGTATGGTGAGGTGAACGCTTGTCCTCCACCTGTGCCCTCTCTCCAACAAGGAATCCCAGTTCAGCAGTTTCAAGTTTAATTGGCTCCAAGTAGATGGGATGGAGCCACCTCAGTGGGGAATTCTGCACTTGAGCTTGCTTCATTCACCACTTGCAAATGGAATTTGCAAATAGGAGTCCCTCCCATCAGGCAGCTTCCATTACTTGTGTGAACATCATGGATTCATGGTGTGGTGTCCAGATGTCACTCAGCCTCGGCCAAGTGTTCAGGAAACTCTGCAGCTCCAAATCTGGGTCTTGTGTCTGTGAGGAGGCCTGGCCATCCCTTCACAATCCATACCCAGCATGATTCATCTTGGCTTTGTGCCAAGGTCCCTTTCTGTTGGGTTTGCTAAAAAGATGCCTCCTTGAGGAAGAGGAGGGGGAGGAAGCCCTGCTTTGGAGCTGGGCTTTGGTCCTCACCTGGTTGACCTGACCCATTGCTCTTCCCCTGCCTTCTCTGCCTTCATGGCCTGGACAAACAGGAACCAGCTTTGCAAGGCATTCCCAGCTCAGAGGGGTGGGGGCCTGGCACGCCCCAGGATTTCCAGAGCTTCCCCCCCGACCATTAAAGTCAGACACCGAGGCAGCCCCAGGTGAGAGAGGACTCGAGCCTGGGCTGTCCCTGTGGGGCCTTGGGCTGAGCTCAGACAGAAGCCTGAAATATTTGGAGCATTACCAAGGGTGACTCTTCTCATTCCTGACTGAGGAAGCGGGAGATGACTGCCTAATTTCAGAGGAATAATTAACTTTTACTAGCCTGAATAACAGAGAGAAGAAAGGGAGGTGATCCTGCCTCATCCAAAACAAGGGCAGCTCCTTTCCTCCTCCTCCTCCTGGAGCCAACACCCAAATATTCTGAGCTATATTAGCAAACCAAAGAGGGAAATGAAGGCTGCATTTATTTTTCTCTCTCTGGCTATAGCTCTTAAAAATTTTATATCGGGAGCAAAGGGAAAAGGTTCATCTCAAATGATTTTCAAACCATTCATTAAAGCTGTAAAACAAGCTCAAAATTCTCTCCTGGCAAGGCATTGCTACCTGTCTTTCCAATATTTATTTTGTGTTTTAATCTTAGGGATTGTTTTGACTTTATTATTTTTATTTCCTTTTTAATCTTAAGGAGTGTTTTGACTGTTTTTCCCTTGCTTTTCAATAGCAACAAGTTCAAACACTCGTTATAACTCGGGGAACTGGAATTTCAATTAAAAATAATCAAAGAAAACATGTTGATACTGGAACAATGTCTTCATGAAGTTCTTCTAGCAAGAAAAAAAAATTAGAAATACCATTCCAGGAATTTTATTCTATTAAATGGCTTGGATTTGGTTGACTAATTTAATAAAATTAATGTCATCCCAACCAAACCCGGGACATCAAACCAAAGCCTACCATGGTTGAGGAGATGAAGAAGAGAAAGGGGAGAAGCAAATCCATCCAGGCTGAGTGCACAGTCCAGGTCTCTCCCATCATCCAGTGGACACACGGACCAGTCAGAGGGCTCCCCCTCAAAAAACAAACGTGAGCTGCCAGAAGACCAGCATGAGGAGAAGGGAGACTCTCCTCCTGCATCAGACCCCTTCCCACCCTTCCTAATAAGCATCTTCCAGTTCAACCATCCTGAGCAGGGTGGGAAAATTCTGCCATAAATTCATTTTTAAAACAAGAGAGATTCATGGCACCAACCCACCCAACCTGAACTTAATTTATAGACTAGAAAGGTGAGGGTTGGGCCTGGCACAGGTTGCTGAGAGAAGCTGTGGCTGCCCCATCCCTGGAAGTTCCAAGGCCAGGTTGGACAAGGCTTGGAGCAACCTGCAGTGGGATGGGCTTTAAGATCCTTCAGTGGGATTCTTCTTCTCCCACATCATCTCTCTGCACTGATTGCACCAAGACTGGAATGCAGAAAGAGGAGGAAGAGGTGGGACTCTGACAGGAACCGAGAGAAAGTCATCTCCCAGAAAATCATCTCCCAGAAAATCATCTCTCAGAAAGTCATCTCCCATAAAATCATCTCTCAGAAATCCTGGCCACAGCGTGTCCCTGCAGCACAAGGCAGGAACAGCAGCACAACTGCAGCCACAGCAGGAAGAATACCCATCCCAGTAAATAGCTGAGCTGGTAATTAACTCCAGCAGAATGAATGGAACAAGGAAATATTCTCTGAGCCAAGGCTGTCATTTAAGCTTTTCCACTTGCTCATTATTCCCCGTGTGTAAGAGTTACCAAAATGTTTTTTTACGTCAAAAGCTGACACCAACCATCACAAGCCAAACAAAACCAGGCAGGCTCAAGAGACATTTCTTCCATCCAGCCTGGATAAGGAATCCAAGATAAAGAACATTTTCTTAAGTCTGTCACTAGACACGCTCTTTCTCTGGCCTCTCTCTCTCCTCCTTCTCTCCTGACCTGGAATAAGATAAAGATGCTGAACCTCTGCACTTTAGCATTGAATGAGGAGTTTTTCAAGCCTTTTAGCTCAGGAGCAGCAGAAAAGGGAAACCCAAACTCATCCAGACTTTGAATCAACAGCAACAGCAAAAATTAGATCAGATTTACGGGAACAAGAACCCTCTTTGGCCTCTGTGGAGATGTTGGTGATGGAGCACATCAGGAGGAGACAAGAGGACACAAGGAGAGGATGCTTGTGCCTTAGGCTTGGCTTTAACAATCTCAGAACCTGGGGAGTGCAGAGATTTGGTGTTCTGGCAGCAGAGAAATTGGAGGATGAATCCTAGTCACAGTGATCCCAGTTGCTCCCACTCTGCAAGAAAAATAAATAGTTGGAGCATGAGCAGAGATCCTGGGATGAATCAGCTGGGACTGTGAGAAAGATACAGAAATCTCAGGAGCAAATCTGCCTCCTTTGCTGACAATGTAGGAGTGGGATTTTTGCTTTACTCTACTTTATGGTGGACTCCTTACAAAGTCAAACTGGGAAATTCCCAGTCACACCACAATGACTTGGTTTGCAATAATCTCACTTTAAACCAAATCAACTTGTGCCATTTCAGCTCTTGATTTTAGGTGTTAACAAAAAGGTTTAAACGTCTCAGAAGTTGTTCCTGAGGACAAAAGGTGATTGGTGAGTTCCCATTCCTGGAGGTGTCCAAGGAATGACTGGACATGGCATTCATAGCTCTGGTGTGGATGACAAGGTGGGGATCAGTCAGGTTGGACTCAGTGATCCTGGAAGGCTTTTCCAGCCTCAGTGATCCTGGATTCTGTGGAGTGGATGCAGATTTATGGCATCTTTTACCCAGGGAATGATTTTCAGGAATAATTAGGGCTTCTTTGTTTTCGGCTAGCCAATTATCAGTCTGTTTCCAGCTCCTGGGAAGTCCAGTGTTTTTGTTTCCCCTTTCTGGCCCCAAATGAGATGTCTCTTCTCCTGAGACATTGCTTTCTATCAATTACCAAACACACCATTTACTACACCTGTTACTTCATTTTTGCTAGAGCCAAATGGTGGATTCGTAGCTGCCCTGATGGCAAATCCAAGATTAGATTTTCAGCCCTGCAGCCCCAGGGAGGTGGGAACAAACAAGACCCAGAGAACCTGAAACAGAGCAGATTGTGGATAGATAGGTAAGAAATTAGTCCCTAATTAGTTCCTCCTGCCAACACTCATCCCTTGCAGTCAGATGGCTCCACAATCCACGCTTTATTCCAAAGCAAGTTGTTCCCTGTGATGTGGTCAGTGTTACTAACGGGAGGGAGGGGGAAGGTTTGGTCAGAGATCTGAGTTGTGAAGGTGTGGATCAGGGCAGGACAAAGATATTCCAGGCCTGTGGTTCGGCCTTAGCATGTGGGGAGGATTCTCCACCTCCTTGGATAAAGCAAAGTGGGATCATGCAGGGTTTTTTCCTCCTCTGCTTAACATGGCTTCACTTTTAAGGTGGTTTCAGTGGAAATCCCAATTTTTTTTTTGATTCTTCAGCCCTGGAACATGGGGAACATTGGACCTATTTCTTTGGTGGGCAAACCAAACATCTGGGTAAATTCTGACCTAATTTTAAGGGATTCAGGCTTTTTTTTTTTCTACAACTATGAAACCTTCTCAGGAAATTTGTTCTTCCCAGAGCACAGACGAGCAGATTTATCTCTGTAAAAGTTGGACTTGGTGATCCTTTTGAGTCCCTTCCAACTGAGAATATTCTGTGATTCCTCCTCTCTGCTTTTTCCAGGTCTGTGTCATTGAGGTGGCTCGAGGAAGCTCCTGACCACAGACAACACCCTCCACAAATCTGCTCAGAAGAAAGGAGAGGAACCCATGCCCCAGCCAGCCATGCAAAGCAGCCAAGCGTGAACCAGTGTCACCGGTCCTGCCCTGGCTCTGGGAACTGGATGGTGCCCTGGGGGAGGCAGGAGCTGGGGTTGCTGAGATGGGTTTGAAGAGCAGAAATCCCTCCCTTTCTGTCCATAGGGAAATGCAGGTTGGATTTGCTTTTTTTTCCTTGAAACATCCTCGTGTTCAGCACAGCCTGGTTTGGTGGTGACAGAGCTGGGCTGTGTTACCCACCAAAGTTTATAGGCTGGTTCTATATGGGAGCAGAAATACCACCAATATTCTTCAGGGTTCAGGTGGGGAATCCTCTGTCTCCACCCAACACTCACTGGCCATAGCCCAGCACAGTAGGGGGATTTATTAATTTCTGGGATTAAAGGAGGCTTTGGTGGTTTCTTCTGCACTGAATCATCCCAATCCGGGCTGTAGCTGCAAGAGGGAGACTCCCATTAGATAATTAGTTCTGCATTTCCCCAAAAGTGATGCAAATGAGGGGGATTCACTCCGGACAGAAGCTTTTCTACAACCTTTAGGCACAAGGTTTGTGATGCCTCCATTGCAGAGAAAATGGAAAATTTCTGGGATACAATTCCTGTCAGAAATCACAGGGCACAGCCCAGAGCAGGCTTTGAGACTTGGAACCGTAAAGGAAGGAGGAATCAGCTACTGAATATTATTGCACAAGAGAATTTCCATTTCTGGAGGAGCCCAGATGTTGATCTGGGATAAGGAATTAAACAGGACCTCTGCCAGCTGCCTTGAATGGGTTGTTTTGTACAACAAAAATTAAATTGGCAATTGCTATGTGACTAAAGTAAGGGGAAAGAAGGGAAAGGATAAAAACTTTCAGATTTCAAGGTTCTTGTTCAGTTTTGGGGTCAAAGAATGAGGATTCAGGGTAAAGGAGTGAGCTGTGCATCCAAGACGTCTGGATTCAGAGTGGTGGCCAACAGGCTGCCCTGCAGAGCTCTGTGTGTGACAGTGACAAGGGTTTGGGTGGGAAGGAGGTGCTAAACCCTGCAGGGGGACAGGCACTTATGCCAAACTCAGTAGCAATGTCAGAAGTAACGAGTCCCCTTTATCATGAACTCTTGGAGTGACTTGAAAGGAGCTGCTCAAAGGGGCAGTGATGTTTTGGGGACAGCCCAAGGTGTTTGTCAGCCCTTAATGAAATGAGGCTGAGGAAGCCACAGCTGTCGTGCTCAGTAATTAAAGGGAAAGTAAAGCCTCCTGTCTGTGCTTTGGGAGCAGCCTGGCTGCAGACAGGATCAGGAAGGCTAAGCTGAGCAGTGACAGCATTACAAAAACGCCTGGGAGGAAAAAAAAACATGGAATGATTTCCAGGTGAAGCCAAGGAGGAGCTTGGAATACCAGGGGTGCAATTATTGGGATGCCTTGAACACCGAGCTGGCATTGGATCATTGAGATTTCCACATGCAAACCACTCTGCATGGGGAACAAGAGACGCAGGTGCTTCACCCTCCCTGGGATCACACGCAGTGCCCAGCAGGTGGATTTCCCCATGGGATATTAAGGGAGAAAAATCAACCACATAATAACAAGAACAAAGGGAATAACAAGGCCAAACATTGATGTGTGTTTGCTGCTCTGAGAAATTGCCCTGGAGTTAGCCCAGTGAATGTCCCCAGTGTGTCTATCCTGCCAAGCCGAGGGGGAAGAGGGAGCTTGGGATCACCCAGGGGCTGAGCTAGAAATGAAAATGTGAATTTCTAAGATCCCACTCAGCACAGTTTGCCCAGAAAAGTGTAGGTTTACCTAAAGTGCTTTCTTTGATCCTCCAACAGAGCATGGCCAGAGTCTTGTTGGCAGGAAATAGAGATTCATGAAATGGTTTGGGTTGGAAGGAACCTGAAAGATCATCTAATGCTACCCCTGCCATAGGCAGGGACACCTTGCACTCTGCCAGGCTGCTCCATACTCTGTCCAACCTGGCCTTGGACCCTCACAAGGAGAAATTTCTTCCCAAACCTTGCCCTCTGCCAGTGGGAAGCCGTTCCCCCCTGTCCTGGCATTCCAGGCCCTTGTCCAAAGTCCATCTCCCGCTCTCTTGGAGCCCATTTAGGTACTGGAAGGGGCTCCAAGATCTCCCTGGATCCTTCTTTTCTCCAGTCTGACCCACACATGCATCCAGTGCCACCCCTGCCATGGCAGGGACACCTCCCACTCTCCCAGACTGCTCCAAGCCCGTTCAGCCTGGCCTGGGACACTTCCAGGGATCCAGGGGCAGCCACAATTTCTCTGGGCAACTTGTGCCAGGGCCTCCCCAACCTCACAAGGAAGAATTTTTTCCTCATACCTAATCTCCACTTTCTTTCAGTGGGAAGCCATTCCCCCTTGCCCTGGCACTCCACATAGTTTCTTTGTATGTTCCTTGTTGACTCCTTCAGGCACTGGAAGGCCACAATTAGGTCACCCCAGAGCCTTCTCTTCTCCGGGCTCAACAATCCCAGTTCTCTCAGCCTTTCCTCACAGCAGCTGCCCCATCCCTTTAATCATCTCCATGGCCTCTCTCCAGCAGCTCCATGTCCTGCCCGTGCTGGCTCCAGGGCTGGGGGAGCTCTGCAGGTGGGGTCTCACCTGAGCATGGCACAGTGGCAGAACCGCCCCCCTTGCGAGCTGCCCACGATGGGGTCTCAGCCCAGGGCAGGATTCACAGCAGGATTTTCCATTCCCATTTATCTGTGCTGTTTCTTGGCTTTCTTTTCCAGTCACTCAGTGCTGGGTTTTCCTGCAGCCCAGGTTCCCAAGCCTGGTGCCAACAGATGGGGCCCAGCTGGATTTCAAAGCTAGCATTGGCCATGAAAGGAAGAGTTTCCCAAAACAGGAGATTAGGTCAAGCAGTGAAGGAATCTCCATCAGAAGCAATGAAATCAAAGTGTGCCTTGGCACCTCCAAAGGAAGCTCTGGCTGTCCTTTCCCTGGAAGTGTCCAAGGCCAGGCTGGGTGAGGCTTGGAGGAACCTGGGGTAGTGGAAGGTGTCCCTGCCTATGGCAGGGGGCAGAACGAGATGAGCTTTGAGGTCTCTTCCAGCCAAACCATCCCGTGGTTCTGCAATTCCATGACCTTGCTCGGTGGGGGGAGGGATCATCACTCCAGAGGTGCCGTGACTGTTGCTTTGCTGCATCTCCAGGAACATGTGGTTTTGTGGCAATTCAGGGTGTTAATCTCTGGGAATGAAGGTTCCAACCCTGCAGGCTTTGCTGAGCCAGGGAAATAAAGAGTGCAGAGCCCAGAGCTCCATCTGGCTGCTCCAGGGCACTGGGGCTTTAGGGAACGTTAGAGCAGGTGTGCCTGAGTATTAGGGCTGCAGTGGAGGCGGTTGCCAACTCCTCCAGGACAAATCCTGCCTTTATCTCCACTTATTTCAGTGGAGAAACCATCACACACAGCACACACACTGAGCTGCCACCGCTGGGGTGACACACTGAGGTTTTCTGCATGTTGGTGACAGAATGAATCACAAAAGTCACTTCAACCATTCATTAAGGTAATAGGTACATCCTCCAGAAGCTCAGCTTTCTGTCATCTCCTTAATCTGAGTGTCCATCTGGGAAGTTTAATGAATAGGTGCTCACCACACCGTTGTTATTTCTCCTGCTTCGAATTTGTTCCTTTATTTTGCTGAGGCAGCTGTGGAAGATTGAATTTCTGCTCTGGGATCACCCTCCATGGGCTGACTCCTGTCACCAGGTTCTCCTGCAATGGTGGCTTTGGAAAACAATCTTTTCCTTGGTGATCCCAAGCTCTCTCATTGGCTATTCACAGTGTCTCTCTTCAACTTGGTGCCTGTTTTTTAGTCATCTGAATTTAGGTAAAGGACTCCCACGCTGGAATTGTTTTTATTTATTGGTGATCTCACCTGTGGAGTTGTTTTTGTATGGCCTGTAAGAGGCTTTGTTCTCTAACCAATACCTCTCCTTGTCCTTCTTCACTTTTAAATTCAGCACAGAGATCGTTTTGCTGATAAATTCTCAGTGTTCTCTGCTCTGCTGCCAGCAAACAGCATGAAATGTTTGTGCATCGTCCACTTCACTTTTGCTTTAAAGAAAACTCCTAAAACAAAAGTTTGCAAAATTAACTCTGTTACCTCGAGCACTGAGCAGCTCCTCCCTGTGGTACTGCAGATACTGGCATGACACAGAGACAGATTTCCACACATATTGATGGGAAGTAGTTGAAATTCTGAGGCTGAATTTCCCTCCTCCCACACTCTCCCCTCTCACTCAGCCACTGGAAGGCATCTCCAGAATCCCCAGTTGGCTCTGTGCATGAAGGAACACCTTTTCTGATTAAAACCATCTGTACCATAGAAGAGACAAGACAGCTATCCTGTGAAACAGCACAGCCCTATTTCCCACCTCCACATCTGATGCACTCCCCATGGGAGATTTTTTGCCAACCTTTACCCAAAAAACTCTTCCAGTGGACACCTTGTGCCTTTGGGGGGCTCCTTCTCTCCAGTGCTCCTTTCTGGCTGCTTTTCTTTCATCGTGACACCACCACTCTGATCCCTTAGAGCCCTTGTGGTCCCTCAGCCCTGAGCACTGGCACAAAGTTCTCTGAATGATGTCAAAATGCCTCACAAATTCCTGTGCAAAGGAGGAATGTTACAAAGAAAGGCATGGACACTTGTGGTTGTTGGTAGGAAACCTCTTTGTCTCTTCCAAAAGGTGGCTCCATGTGTTCCTCCTGTGAGACACCACCTTGAGGGGGGACATTTTATAGAACCATGGAATATCCTGAGTTGGAAAGGACGCACCCAAATCATCAGTCCAGCCCTGACCCTGTACAAGACATGCCAAAAATCCCAATAATCTGCCTGAGAGTGCTGTCCAAAGGCTCCTGGAGCTCTGGCAGACTTGTGCCCATGACCATTCCCTAGGGAACTTGTTCAGTGCCTGACCACACTCTGCAGGCAGAACCTTTTCCCAGTATCCAGCCTGACCCTCCTGCCACAGCTCCAGCTGTTCCCTGGGTCCTGTCCCTGCTCACAGAGAGCAGAGATGCCCCTTGAGATGAAGATGAAGATGCAGCCCTGACGAGTCTTCCCTCGGTCTCCTCCAGGCTGACTCCGTGTGGCCCCTCCAGACCCTTCCCCATCCCCATGTCCCTCCTTTGGACCCTCTCCAGCATCTTTAGGTCTTCCTTATATTGTGGCACCCAAATCTGCCCCCCAAATGGAGGTGAGGCTGCCTCAGCCCAGAGCAAAGCAGGACAATCCTCCTCCCTGGCCTGGCTAGGCTGGGCCTGGTGCCACCAGGAGGTGGTGTCCCTCCTGGCTGCCTTGGCACACAGGTGCATCCTATTCCCTTGGTTTGTTCTCTAAGCAGACTGTCACAACACCCCAACACTGGTGATGGGACCACAGGGGTCACCCACAGTCCAGCAGAAGGAAGGGTGAAGTTCTGGGATGGTTGTGCCTGGAAACACCTCAAATGCAAGCGGTACACATGGGCAGGAATCATGGAACAGCCTGGAAGGAACCTCAGGAATTCTTTTCCATCTCTTTGCCCAAAGCAGCATAAATGGATGAGGATGACCCAGGCTGAGGGTGAGGAGCGGCTGTGGAGCTAGGTTACAGGTTCCCAGTTTCAGACCATCATCTCTACCCCCGTCCCCACTAATCCCTGTCTGCTTTGATGTGGGAGCCAAATCAAGCTGCACTTAAGAGATGGAACAGCCACCTTTGGAGAGCAGGACCAGCAAAACCAGTGGGAGGTGTCCTGGGAGCCTCATTAACCCTTTGAATGGTGACTTTGTGTCCCTTTGGCAGGGAGCCACAAAAACTGCTGAGCCTGCAGGGAGGGAGGGAGCACACCACCAGCAGCAGCCCTGACAGCCCTGTTTTTCAAGGAGAGGGTCTTAAAAAGAGCTTTTCTCACTGGGACAAAGCAGACTTGGGAGGCTGTTGGATGTTTTTTTCTTCCAGAATCCCAACAATAGGTTGGAAATGTCCCCAGGCTCTCCCTGTCTGCAGGGGTGGCTTAGCAGGTCCCAGTTTAGTAGGTGCTTAAGCAGAATGAATTTATCTGGGCACATGTAAAACTCAAAGGTTCTAAAGTCTCATGAAAGCCACCACAGCTCAAGGAATGTTTAGGGCCAAGCAGCTCAGGGGTTTCCCCTGTAAACCTGGGTGGAAACTGTAGGTTTAAATCAAAGATGAATCCCTGAGAGAAGCGGTTTCATGTCCTCCTTGGAAGGTTGGGTCCCTCTCTGCCAACACCATCTCACCCACAACCAGCCAGGACAAAGTGAGGACACATGAAAAGGTCTCAAGGAAGATGACCTGTGCATGAAAACCATTGCAAACCTTCTCTTGGGAAGCCCAAATCTCATTGGAATCCTTCCTGCTTTGAAGTTGGTGGAACCTCCACCATGTGATTCTGAACCGGCTTTGTGAAAGCTCAGCAGCTGCAAACCACAGGTGCTGCCCTGGACTGACTTCCTCTGATGTGCAAGGCTGGGCACCTGGAAAAGCCACTTCTTAGGGACAGGAGCAGGAGCCAGAGGTTGAAGATCAGGTTTGCTGTGGAGGAACAGCCCAACAACTCTTCATACACGAGAAGGGATCTCAGGGCTTGGCTGGTGGAGGACGATTGTCCCATGAGCAGCATTTTCCCTGTTTTCCAACAAAACCAGGGGTTTGGAGGGTCTAGAGCCCTGAAATGTGTGTCACTCATGTGGTACAAGGCACTCCACAGTGGCTGAGCAGAGATATGGGGGATAACTGGGGCCTGACCCCAGCCAGATGCAGATTTCTCACAGCTGGAAAAACTGGAAAGTTGTTGTCCTCAAGGGAAAAGGGCCACGTCTTTCTGGCCATGAAGAGGAGATGCAGTGTCTCTGTGGTTCTGCTGGGCAGCAGAGCTCGGAACAGCAGCTGCTCTGGATCCTGCAGCTGTGCAGGGCTGAGCCACATGGAAAGCAGGACTGGAGCCTGGCTTCTCCCTCTTTTCAGCTTGCCCATGGTTGTGGCAGCCTAAAAAAGTTCATGAAGGTCATGTCTGGACCTCCCTAAGGGCTCAGTGATGCTTTGTCCTACGCGTGAACACCCTGTCCCCAGGCAGTGCTCCATGTTTGGCTTCACACACCCAGAGTCTTCTCCAGGGATTGCACCAATGCTTTGGTTCAAAATAAAACTCATCTCCAAAATATTTCTTCTCTTTTCACTTGCATGCAAAAGGTCCCAGTGCCTGTGTTACCTCGAAGGGACATGAAGGATGTGCTGCCCAAAAGCTCATTTGATTTCTCCAGCTCTCTGTGAATGAGAATAGTCTGGGATAGTGAAGGGTGTTTCTGGCCACAACAGGGAGTTGGAATGAGTTTTATGGTCCCTTCCAACCCAAACCATTCCATGATTCCATGACTCTATGAAAGTACATCTCATTGCAAGATGTGCATCTGCGTATACTCAGACCGACATAGCTATAATGGAACCACTACATGATTATAATTAAATACAGTAATTTTTTCATTTCAACCCATTATAAGATCTGTTAAAAAAAAAAAAAAAAGGAAAGATCTTTCCAGGAAATACTCCAAAAATATTCTAAATATCCTGATTCTTCTTCCTGACTTCCTGTGCATTTCACATTGACAATAGAACCGAATCCTCTCAGAACCAGTTAATTTTGCCCCAGCAAAGATGTAAAGATTTCTCAGGGCAAGCTCTGCAATTCCTTTTGTTTCTGTTATCAGACCGCCTTTTTAAGACAAAAAAGGAACTTGGTTTCTAAGTAAATTCAAAAATCTTTTTAGGAATTTTAATTAAGATGGGACAATGCCTTCTCATTACCAGATACTACTGGATGGATTTAAAGTCAAAAAGGTGTGTCAAGGGATGACCAGGCAAAACCTTCACTCCACCTGGCATTTCTCAACCTGCTTGTAACACTTCCCTTCTTTGTTACTTCTCCTGTTCCAGTGAATCTGCTGTTTGCCCCGGTCCCATGTTCAAAATTTAGCACTTTCCCTGGGCACATAACTCAGTAATAAATCACTCTCATTTCCCAGAAATGCCTTATCTTCAATTTCAGGTATGCTAAGGGGCAGTGTAAGCCCCATTGGGCTGTGGCAAAGGTTGTCCAGAGAAGCTGTGGCTGCCCCTTCCCTGGAAGTGACCAAGGCCAAGTTGGATGAGGCTTGGAACAAGCTGGGGCAGTGGAAGGTGTCCCTGCTCAGGGCAGAGGGTGGAATGAGATGAGGTTTAAGGTTCCTCCTGAGCCAAATCATTCCATAACTACACGATTCTGTGAACCCCCAGGTTCCCAGAGCATCCTCCCCTTGACCAAACTCATCCTCAGCACCACCTCACGCGGCTCCTGCTCCATCCGTATGGAAACCACCAACCCCATCCTGACGGTCAGCACCCGAACTCCCTCCAAGAGCCACAGCCATCCCCACAAGAGGAAGGAATAAATGCTTACGAGAGCGCTCCAAACAACGTCAGTGCTGAGCCGGGCTGGATCCGCCTTCCCTCTCCCTGTCAGCAGCGGTCATTGCTCAAGAGCCCGCCCGGAGCTGGCCGTGGACCCTGAAAGGGGCGGCATCCCCACGACATTTTGCAGGAGGTCTTGAAATGTAATTAAACGCTGTGGTGAAACCAAACCGTAAACAAGCCATGAATAAAAACCCCTTGAATTATTTTGCTAAACTATAATTACACAATAAGGAAGCAGATTAATTAAGTAAAATATAAGTCCTGAAACTGAAGCTTGCAAGCAAAGCAGTTTATTTTAATTTCCACATTATTTCATATGAGATAGAAGTGTTTGCTGTGGGTTTAAAATGTTGGAAGCCATTCCTTGCTGCCAGGCAGACCAAACCCAGTGGATAAATTAAATTTTTGCATCTGAGGCACCTCCTGAAATGTATATAAGGAGAAGGGCTCTGCCTCAGAGGAGCTAAAGGAGATCTCCTTCTTCCAGGCCCTGCTCCTCTCTTGCTCCTCCGCGTCGCCGTCACTGCCCACCCACCCCAGCCACCATGAGCCGACAGTGCTACACCTCTGGCTCCATCCTGGGAAGACGAGGCTTTTCCTCGGCATCCGCCGTCTGCGGCCTGGGCAGGGCCAACAGCAGCTCGGCCTCCGTGTGCCAGCCCGTGGGACGGAGGTGTGGGATCGGTGGCTTCAGCAGCCGCAGCGTCTGTGACCTGGGCCGAGGGCAGAGGATTTCCTTCGGTGGCAGCTGCCGCAGCGGCGTCTACGGCGGTGCTGGCGTCGGGCGCTGCGGCGTTGCGTACGGCGGGAGCCGCTTTGGCACCGTCGTGGGCTTTGGGAACTGTGCGAGCTTCGGGGGCCTGGGCAGCTACAGAGGCCTGGGGGATGGCGTGGCCATGGGGAGCTACGGCGGCGGCATCAGCATCGGCCTCGGCGGAGGGAGGTCCGAGGGGATTCGCGGCGTCAGCATCCACCCGGAGCTCCTCAAGCCCCTGTGCGTGGGCGTGGACCCCGAGGAGTGCCAAGTGCGGACCCACGAGAAGGAGCAGATCAAGAACCTCAACAACCAGTTTGCCTGTTTCATCGACAAGGTGAGACCCCGCTTTCCCCACCCCGTGTCCCTCGGCTCCAAAGGGTGCATGTGCCCAGAGACAACATGGGGAGCTATTTCTCCTGGTGCCCTGGTATTTAACGTTTCTTATGAGCCATGGTGGTCCTGGCCTGGACACCCTCTGGATTTTAGCCTTTCACCAAGGCAACACCACCAGTGTTGTACCTTTGGATGGTCACCAGCCTGCTAAAGGGGTCAGGACCTGCTCCAGGGATATAGTAAATCCAAACCTGTGAGTGATGAGATGAAGCACTGAAGGATATGAAGGATAGGAAATTTTATTTCAAGTGTATAATCTGATGTTTCTCTCACAACTCTATAAACTCCAAAGGACTTCTGCATTCTTAAAATAGTTTGTGTTTCATGAAGGTGATGCGGAAGGATGAATTTAGTTAAAATGGAAGGAACTATTTTAATTTCTTTGTCCCTCCACTCTGTGAACAAAATTATTTAGTGATTTCCTAAAAAGATGTAAATTATCATTGTTTTCTTGGCTACATTTAAGAGTTTTCATGACTGTTTAGAGAGCTGTTATGGGAAAGAATTTTTCAAACAGCAAAGAATATCTGCTCTGTCTGATTTGATCTTGATTTTCCTGGAGAGTTGTTCCGCAACTGGAAAAACTGAATCCACCCAGCAGCAGCAACTCCTGCTTCTTCCCATTTTTAAAATGACTTATTCATGACCCATCAAGCTCCTAGAGAGCCCTTTAATCTAGAAGTGTAAAGGCATGATAAGTATCCAGGATTGGAGTTTAAATCAGATACATCCAAATGAGGTCCTGGATGGAGTTTTTAGTGCTGAGAAAGACTTGTTACTGTCCTGGCTCCATGGGGAGGCCGAGGATCCAGTTCTGGGAGAGGAGTGGAGGTGTCTGGCTGAGCAAGCATTGGCTGAACCCAGGCTTGGCCTCCACACAGAGTGAAGGCACTGATGTTGCTCAGCCTGAGATTCGAGTCCTGGGTGGGACCAGTTTAGCTCAGAGAAGATGCTGGTCCCACTCAACCCCCTGAGACAGCAGCACCTGGCCATTTGCAATTCTGATTTGATTTTCACTTTTGCCTTTGGGAAGTGCAGAAACCCTGGGACAGGAGAGCCTGACCCTCCCATCTCTTCCCTGCCCAGGTGCGGCTGCTGGAGCAGCAGAACAAGGTGCTGACCACCAAGTGGGAGCTGCTGCAGCAGTATGTGCTCCCAGCATCCCGGAGAAACTTGGAGCCTGTGTTTGAGAACTTCATCTGCAACCTGAGGAAGCAGCTGGAGTGTGTGATGGGGGAGCGAGAGAGGCTGGAGAACGAGGAGCGGTGCCTGCGGGACCTGGTTCAGGAGTTCAAGTGCAAGTAAGTCACACACAGGGAAGCTGCAGAGGAGGATGTTGCTGGCCTGGGTGGTGTCCCTGAGTGTGAATCTAAGGAAATTGCACTGGATGGATCAACAAACTGGGGCACAGGGCAAGGCACTGCAGTACTGGGCAAATTTCCTGCACTGGGCATCCAGTGCTGCACTGGAGATGGGCTGGGAGACGTTTTCAAGCCCAGTTTCCTTAGGGAGCAGGATTGGAAACCACTCTTCCTCTGCCTCCTGCAAACCCCTGTGGTTTGCCATATCACATCTCCCCCACCACCTGTTCCTGTGTTTTCCCCAGTGCCATCCATTACCACAAAACAAACAAAACCCTCAGCCAAATTTCTCCACCCCACTCTTTTACCCATATCATGCTGGGATTCACTCTCTCTTCCCAGAAGGAATGTGGGAATTTATTTTTTTTAAATCTAAGGTGTAGATACTCCTTAATATCTCCCCGTGTGCTCTGCTAAGCCACAAACAAGGTCACTGGATCAACTTTCCCCAGAGTTCACCATCTCAGGTTTTTTTTCTTGCTGAGCCACTACCGAGCGGGTCCAACTCACAGAATCAGCATCTTGTGAAAGTTCTTGCAGGTCCCAATTTCTGATTCATTATGCCCTGACTGTGCTCCCCACTGCACCCTGGAGTTTCACAGGTTGCTCAAGCTGCTGAACTTCCCCTGGAGCATTTTGGCCAGTCTCTCCATAAACACTCTGAGCACAGTCCTGGATGCTGTGGAAAAACATCTCACAAAGCAGAAGGGCTAGAAGCAGCAACCCAAGCGTCCAGCTTTGCATTTCTGGTGGTTTGGCTGGATTTTCTGTCCTCTGCCTCCAGCCACCCAAAGCACTGGCATGGCTAAAACTGCTGAGTAAAACCCAGTGAGGGGGTAAGAAACAGCAATGAAACAACAACAAAAAAAGATAAAAATGAGGTGCAAAGTGAAATCTCATTTCCTACGGTCTGCAATGGATGGTTGGGTGACGGAGATGGGACCCCCAGAGCTCAGCATCCCCCTGCTCTGCTTTCCTGCAGGTACGAAGATGAGATCAACAAGCGCACGGCAGCGGAGAACGAGTTCGTGGTGCTCAAGAAGGTGAGCCAGGGCCAGATAAGGGTGGGCAAACCCTGGGTGTGGGGTCAGTGGGAGAAGTGGGGGGTCCTGGCACCATGGCACAGCATGATGCCCCAAAAGTGAGGCAGCCCAAGGAATCTGGAGGGCCTCCCTGAGGTTTTCAGCATGTGAAGCCCAAACCCATGTAGTGCTAAGGGCTGGAAATAGTGCAGTTTTCTCCCAGTCTAAAGAAAACCTGGGATTTGCCACAGTCGTTCCTTCACGTCTTTCACCAAATTCCTGGTATCTCTCTAGGATGTGGATTGTCTCTACCTGACCAAGGAGGAGCTGGAGGTGAGGGTGGGTCTCCTGAGACAGCAGCTGGAGTTCCTGAAGTGCATCTATGCTGAGGTAAGAGTTCCTGGCCCAATCTGCTCCCTGGGCTGAGGCATCATCTCCTGCCCTCCCCACCCGAGTCTTACACCAAGAGTGCAGGGAAAAGTAGTGTCTTTTCCGAAAATCCTGGAATTGCAGCCCAAAACTCTGTCTTTTAGATGTATTTGATAACAACGCTGTCACACCTGCTTTGGGAAGGCATTAGTCTTGCTTGCTATGTTGCTGCCCACCAGGGGAGGGATCTTTTGCCTGAAAACCTCTCAAATTCTAATCCAAACCATCCCTGGGTTGGCCAAATGTTTCTAGCACTTTTTTTTTACAGTAGTCAAAATATTTTTATGACAATAACACTTCTGTTTAAAATTCCACAATTTTTAACAAAATACACAGGGGACAATTTGCATAGACACCTTTTTGAGCTAAACCCCCTCAGCAGGGTCAGTGGGGCTCAAAGAACGTGAGGATTCCCAATCCAGGAAAGCACTGGCACAGCCAGGAATGCAGAAGTGGCTTGTTTCACCAGGACTCCCCACCCTCCCTTAGGGAACTGCATGCAGCCATCCCACGTTGTGCCACCAAAACAGGTCCCAGCTGCCAGGTCTTGCTGGACACGAGTTGCCCAACTGGAAAACCCCATGTTGGGAGTTCAGGGGAGAACCTCCTCCAACCAGACCCCCCTTGCTGGGGTTGCTGCTGGCCTGGCTGGGGCTGGTTGAGGGAATGGAACTGATGCTCTGGTCCTGCAGGAGAGGGCTCAGCTGGACTGTCAGCTGTGTGACACCTCTGTCATCGTGCAAATGGACAACAGCCGGGACCTGGACATGGAGGGCATCATCAAAAGCGTGGAGTGCTGCTATGAGGAGATTGCCCAGAAGAGCAAGGCCGAGGTGGAGGCTTTCTACCAAACCAGGGTGAGTATTCCACCAATTTATGTGACAGACCATTTCTGAGACCGTTCCCGAGACCATTCCCATCCTCCATGATGCAACTTTAACCCACCCGACGCTGTGTATTAGCTTCAGTTTGCTTAAGAAAGTTGTACCAAAAAAAACCCCAAACACGAACCAACCTTAAAAGTGTGGTTTGAGACATTTTGGTACACGCAGTGCAGATCAGAGCGTTTAGAGATGTCCCCTTCATGCACTCTGAGGAGCATCATTACTTCCCAAAGGGCAAACCATAGAACACTAAGGCTGGAAAAGACCTCCAAGATCAGCAAGTCCAGGACTCCCCTGAGACTCTCACCTTATCCAGGCTGAGGCCATGTCTGGGTGGTGCCCGGGAACACCGACCCTGGTGCAGCTTCAGAGATTTTCAACTTCTCTGGGAGGTGGGGGGCCTGGGAAGGGGGATTTGGGTGCATTGACATCATCCCCTTCCCGTGCAACAGCTGGAGGAACTCCACAGCAGCCGGGGCAAGTTCTGTGATGACCTGAAGAACAACCAGAGTGAGATTGCTGAGCTCAACAGGATGATCCAGAAGCTGCAGTGTGAGTCGGACAATGTGAAGAAACAGGTAGGACCACGGGATGGATCCACCTGGGAGTGCAGCTCCTCCATCAAAGGGCATTGTCCTACCAGCTCCCACCCTGTGGGGCTGCAAAGAACCCCCTGCCCCAGATTAGGTCTATTTTAACTTCTCATCTGCTGCTCATGCACACAAAAAAGCAGATTTATTTCTCACTTTGCAAATAAGAAGTTCATGGGTTTGGCAGTACCAGAATAAGTGTGCTGTGAGCTCCCACCAGGCTGCAGCCAACATCCCACCAGGCTGCAGCCAACAGATCCCATTTTCTTCATCCCAAATAGCTTGGCCACCACAAATCCAGCCTAAATCTTGTCTCTCTGGCATTTCCTGGCTGAGGAATATATGAGCAACACTGTGGAGATACCCCTTAATATCACCCTTGGCTGCCCTCTTGCCCAGAGGAATTGTGCCTGGAAGTGTCCAAGGCCGGGTTGGATGTGGTTTGGAGCAGCCCAGGCTAGTGGAAGGTGTCCCTGCCCATGGCAGGAGATGGGACTGGATGGGCTTTACCTTACTTGACTGAAGCTTTGTGGGAATGTCCTCCTGTGGCTGTCCCCAGATCTCAGCCCTGCAGACAGCCATCTGTGATGCCGAGCAACGAGGAGACTGCGCCCTCAAGGACGCCCGGCAGAAGCTGGTTGACCTGCAGACAGCTCTCCAGCAGGCCAAGGACAAGATGGCCTGTCTGCTCAGGGACTACCAGGAGCTGCTCAATGTCAAGCTGGCTCTGGATATTGAGATTGCCACATACAGGACGCTGCTGGAGGGAGAAGAGAGCAGGTAGGAGCAGCCCTGGATGCACCTTGTAAGGATGATCAGCAAAAGACAACGGGAGGAGAAAGAAATGCTGCACCCAGGGCTGCAGAGGGGAGCAGGGTCCCTTTTTCCCTCCCACTGGGTGCAGAGGGGATCACACTGCCATCCAAAAAGAGGATGAGATATTAGTATGACCATGGAATTAGGGACTCAACCCTGCAGTACTTTGGTGGGCAAGCCCCTCTCAGCAGGCTGCCCCTAACGAGCCGAAGGACATGTCAGGTTTCTAAGGAGGCAGTGGCTGGGCTCTATTTGCCTGTGAATTTGAGGAATATGTCCCTAAATACTTCTCTGACACGTTTCTTTCCTTGACAGGATATGCACCGGCAACCCTGTGAGCGTAGGTGAGTTAATGAACCCAGTCTTGATTTTCTTACAAGCTTTTTGAGTTTGCAAAGCTCCTTTTAAGCCGGGTTTTGGCTGCTCCGGGCGTGACCGAGCGTGTTTCTCTCCCGCAGCCGTGGTCAGCGGCGGGGGCACGGTCGGGGAGTGCCGATCCCTGTCTGGAATCGGAGGCAAATGCACCGTGAAGAGCGGAGGGGCCGGCGCGGGGCTGGGCATGGTCTCGTCCTTCGGCAACGCCGGGTTCAGCACCCGGAGCGTGGATTGTGTCCCCAAGGTCGGGGCGGGATTCGGGGCCAGGAGCGCGGTCAGCTGCGTGGGGAGGGAGGTGCTCACCGGGGTGGACGGGGTCCAGTGCGCCGCCGGGATGGGCAACCTGGGCAACCTGGGCAACCTGGGCAACCTGGGCAGCGTGGTGTGCGCGGGCGTGGAGCAGTGCGGGCCCGGGCCCGTGCTGATCCCCGGGGCCCCGGGGGTCTGCGGGAACAGGTTCAGCACAGCCGTGCGCGTCGTCAGGACGACCCGGTAGAGAGCGGCGGGGCCCGAGACGGCAGATTTTATAATAATCAGCATTTCTGCAATAAAACAGTATTCCCCCTCCCTCTGAGAGCCACAGGGATCACACAACCATGCGCTAGGACATCGCTCTGCCTAAACCCTTAGCCTGACAAAACCCACCCTCTCCCTGATGTTTTTCTTGGGGGAAACTCCCCCCTGCCCCCCCCCAGCCAGCAGCCAGGTGAGATTTTAATTTCAGAGACCATCCCTGTCTCCACTCATCATCTTGGCTTTTCGCTCACCCTGCCCTGCTTGACCCCTTTCCAGCAGAGACTTCTAATGCAGCTATTGCAAAAGGATGAAAAATTTGGTCATCCCAACTTCAGAGAGAGAAGCCACAATTTAATTGTCCAAGACAAAGCAGCATCTGTAATTTACTTCTTTAATGACTGCAGAAAATCCAATTTTTCCTGTTTACAAGAGGGCTGGGAGTGCTTATGCAAATTGGTCCAGGTTGCTACACTGCGTTTGGTAGAGCAGATTTTAATTACACCCCAACGAGCACCTTATATTTCTGTAGTTAAATGCATGTGTTGTTTTTCCTGTGTGCAATAGACGGAGTTAAAGCTTTTCATGTGTAAGTGAACAGAGTTATTTCCCTTCGCTTACTCCAGACTTTCAGCTTTACCTTCAATAAACTCCATGCATAATTCATGCTGCACTGCCTGGGCTTTATTTCCCTCCCTCATATTGCAAATCATAGAAATTTCCTCAAACCTGAGTCTCCAAATGGGTGGAGTTTGGAGCTTCAAGAAGGTTTTGTCTGCTCTCTTTCCTGAAGCACCTTTGCATACCTTTATTTCATCCACTGATTAGTGTGGCCACAAGGAAGTCTGGAAAGGAGGCTGTTTACCATCCATGGGTATGCAGTTTGCTTGGGATCTCTCAAAGTGTCTGGGATCTCTGGAGATGGAACAAAAAGGCAGCCAGGCCCTTGTTTAAGGAAATCAGTGAGAACCAGCTCAGGGAGGAACAGGAAAATAATCCCACACCACACCTGTGAAACCTTCTCACAAGAGTGGGTTGATTTTAGAAGAAAGTAAGAGCAAAGTGCAGTTTCCGAAAATGCAGCACCAGGGGCTTCTTCCTCAACCACACCTTCCTTAAAATATGTGAACTCACAGAAAGAGGAGAGGGTCTGGAGATGTGGCTGGACATGCTCCTCCATCATCCCTTCCGGGGAGGGAAAACCCTCTCTCACAGTTTTAGGAAACTGGGATTGGGAGAAATCACATTGTCCTCTCCTTTTCCTCTGTGAGGTTTATAGAATCATGGACTATCCTGGCTGGGAAGGGACCCACAAGGATCATCAAATCCCAGTCCTGGCCCTGCACAGGACACCCCAAAAGTCCTACCAGATGCTTGAGTGTTGTCCCAATGCTCCTGGACTTCTGCAGGGCTCCCAGTTCCCCTGGACAGTGACCCCCTGATGGGTCTCTATAACTTGGCTGGGAGGATCTTGCCGTGGTGGCAACTCAGCCCAGCTGGATGGACAGCTGGGATCACAGGAAAACAAACCAGCCCTGCAGCTCCTCCCTTCCCACAGCTCCCCATGGTAGGGCCAACGGCCCCTGAGCCAGCTCTGCATCACCTTTGGAGAAATCCCTGTGCCCAGCCTGGAGCAGCACACGGTGTGGGCAGGTTCATGTGCCCATGGAAGGCTCACCAAGAAACAGGGGCTGGAAATTATCCCCCCATGTCCCACTCTGCTTCCAAGACTTCCCTGCTGACCCACAGCTTCTTTCCCTCGACCTCTGCAGGGCTGGAGGATGAGCTCAGCCCCCATCCCAGACTCTGTCCTCGTGGGTGGGATGGGGATGAACCCAGTGTGGGATGAGCTCTGGCCTCTGCTGCTCTCCCACCATGGGGCATTCTGGCTCCCCTCATGGTGTATTGGATGTGATCAACAGGGAGCAGAGCACAAATTCTGTTTTAATAAATGCCACAGTTGGCTGGGGGGTGGTGAAAGCCAAGTGGGTCAGCCCTTGGTGAGAAAGCAAAACTTACTCTGCTAAAGATGTTTTTGGAAATGTTGTCTTCATCTTTTCTGCTCCATGAACACGACTCAGGCTCCATCTCATTTCTATGTAAATACCAAGCAGAAACACCCAAAACAAGAAGCTTCCAGTGCCCCAGCAGCTCATAATTTATGTTGATCATCTTCCTGCAAAGCAATACCTGAACACCAAACACCAGCCAGCTCCCCAGGGGGCAAAAGCAGTCTGGCAGCTCTTGCATTTCTGGGAAAAAACCTTTAATCATCCCTGTCCTCAACTCCCAGCTATTGCAAAAGCCATGTTTGCTGCTGCCTGCTTGAAGATGTTCACGTAGATCAGGGTATTTTGGAGAGAAAAAAGCCAGGAATGTGGGTTTGGGGTGGATGGAGGTCAAATCCTGCACAGTGTAAATCTGGACAGACCCTTTTGTAAATTGATAGAGTCCAAAACTATGGATTCACGGAATGGTTGGATTAGAAGGATCTTATAAACTGTCTTATTCCACCCCCTGCCGTGGCCAGGGACAACTTCCACTGTCCCAGGTTGCTCCAAGCCCCATTCAGCCTGGCCTTGGACCCTTTGAGGGATGGGGCAACCACAGCTTCTCTGGGAAATCCACTGCAGGGTCTCCCCACCCTCACAGGGAGGAATTTCTTCCCTATATTTAACTTTGACTTTCCCTCTCTCAGCTTGAGCCCAGAGCCTGGCAGAGTTGATGCAAAGAGACATGAAAATGCCACATCTGCCTCTGGGTTTGGAGCCCCAACCCTTGGCTCCTCCACACCACCAAGCACCCCAGGAGGGAAAGGAGCATTTTTCAGGTGGCCTTTGCATCTCTCACATACCCTGTGGATAACGAGCCGAGGGGAGAAGAGTGTGGGAGCCTGAAGTGACAATTCCCTCTTTCTTCTTGGCAGCCCCACCTTTAATCCCATTACATTCATTCAGCTTTAACATCAGATCTGAACCCGTTCTTCAGCTTCAGGACAAGCTGCCTTTTCTGGGGTCAAGGAACCATGAAGACAAAATCTCATTTTCCCATCGCACCCTGGCTTTGAATTTTATGCAAATCACGGAGGCAATGGATGCTCATGAATTTCAAGTGACATTCCAGGTTCAGACCCACATTTTCCAAAAAGAAACAAGCTGACATGTACTATCTTGGAATAATTTCTCACTGCAAAGGGAAATCTCTTTCAGTGCCCCAGCTCTCCATTTGAGCCTGCCCAGCAGCATTTCTCCAGGGATAATCAGATATTTGGTCTTCTGTATTCAGCAGCACCTGTTTAAGTGTTCTTCCAGAGATGCCAGTGGGATTTTAGTTCCTTAATGGTTTTTTAGCTCTGGGGCACAGGGAGGTGTTTTGAAAGGCAAGTAGAGTCCTGTCCTGTAAATATATTTAAGCTCCAGTCCTGCAGAATTCAGGTAAAGCCACCAGGGCAGCCCCATGCCAAAAAACAGCTGAGCTCTGACATGCAAGGGATAAAATACTCTCAACACTGCAGTTCCACAAAGTCTGAGATACCAGAAAATGTCACCACACCCCGTTGAATTTATCTTTTTTCCCAAGGACTCCAGGAATTAAAATAAGGAGAATTTGTGGGACTATTTTTCATGCTGGTTAAATCTGCTTTTGGCAGCATTTTGGATGGAAGATTTAAAGGTCCTTAAAAGAAATCAGAGCTAGAGAGAGCCAGAAACTCAGGACTGACTACATCCTAAAGTGGGCAAATGACATTGTTCCACAGAGATGGGCAAAGAGTTTTTCAGAAAATCTGCCGCTTTTTTTTGGAATGGTTTTTATTCAAGATGAAAATGCATCAATCACATCATCAGCTAGATGGAGAAATCACAACACAGCCTCTGTGTGGAATTGAGTTGTCCTCTGGAATTGCAAATATCCAGAGGAATAGCCTAGAAAGCCTGCCATAGGCTAAATAATGAATATAAATGGGCAAAATTTGAGGTGGTATTTACATCTGGAAAGGAGAGAGAGGAAAACTTTGTCAAGTCTTTGTCTCCTCTTTGACAAAGAGGACCTCTTTGTCAAGTCATCCCAAAGAGATGGTCACTGCCCAGGGAGTAGGAACAGCAAACTGGATAAATTAGGGCCCTGAAAGGGATGTCAGATTTCATGAACATCAAGCCACCTTCTGCCTTCAGGTGAAGAAACCCCATGAATTATTTTTGTTCAGATTTAACCATTTTGTTCTCACTGTCTTTCACTTGAGTTAGTCCAGAGGACTCTCCACTGATCTCTGTGTTGATGTGATGCATCCTTTAAGCAGAATTGGGAATCCAAGGTATTATTTCTGGCTTTATAGCATTTTAATTTTTTTTTTCACAGTAAGGAAATTATAGATTCATGGAATCCCAGAATGCTTTGGGTTGGAAGGAATCTCAAAGACCATCTCATTCCATCCCCCTCCCAGACAGCGACACCTTGCATTAACCCAGGTTGCTCCAAGCTCTCACAACCTGGCCTTGGACACCTCCAGGGTTAAGCAAAATAATACAAAATGAAATAACCCATCTCTGTGAAGAGATAGAAATCTGGGTGTTAGATAACTCTTCCAGCTGAGCAGATCCAGCCCCAGGAGGCGTGTTTGGGTGCAATCAGGGTTTAACAAGTCTCAGGGAGACAGCTGCCTCCTGGCATGTCAAAACCATGAAGGCACTAAATTGATCACTGGACTTCCATGCAGCCAAGCCCAGATCCCTGGGGGATAAAAGGGGCACCCTGGTTCCCTTTCCTCAGAGAGCTGCAGAGTCTCTCTGGCTGTGTGGGGCCCTTCTCTGCTGCCACGATGAACCGGGCACTCAGCATGAGGGCAGGAGGGGGAGGCCGATCCTACAGCGCTGCCTCGGCCATAATTCCCAGCAGCAACAGGGCTGGCTTTAGCTCTGTGTCTGTGGCACGAGGAGGAGGAGGAGGAGGAGGAGGAGGCTTTGGGAGGCTCATTGGAGGAGGTGGTGGCGGCAGTTCTGGAGGTGGTGCAGGTTTTGGCAGCAGGAGCCTCTACAACCTTGGTGGCAGCAAGAGGATTTCCATCGGGGTTGGAAGCAGCTTCCGAGCTGCTTTTGGAAGTGGAGCTGCTGGTGGCTCTGGCCTGGGAGGTGGGTTTGGTAGTGGTGGAGCTGGTGGTGGCCTTGGGCTGGGGCTTGGTGGTGGAGGAGGTGGGTTTGGTGGTGGTGGAGCTGGTGGTGGCCTTGGGCTGGGGCTTGGTGGTGGAGGTGGTGGGCTTGGCTTTGGTGGAGGTGCTGGTGGGCTTGGCTATGGTGGTGGTCACGGAGGTGGTGGAGGGTTTGGCTTTGGTGGACTGGGGGGGCTGGGAGGATTCCCTGCAGGGCTGGGAGGTGGCAGGAGCCCCTCAGGATTTTCTGGGAGCCCACCTGGAGTGGGTACAATCCAAGAAGTGACAGTAAACCAGAGCCTCCTGGCACCGCTGAACCTGGAGATAGATCCAAACATCCAACAGGTGCGGAAAGATGAGAAGGAGCAGATCAAGACTCTCAACAACAAATTTGCTTCTTTCATTGACAAGGTGAGACTTTGTTGGGCTGCTGTGGATCTGCGGTAGAGGGGGAGTGAGGATCTAGTAGGTACCAAAATGCGACTTTAGAGATCTCCAGTCTTTCACACATTTCCTCCCTGCGTGTCTTCATTAAGTCTCTCAAACAATAATGTCCTTCTGAACATTGACAGGGCAGAAAACAAGACAAGACAATTGTAGTTATGGGAATAGATCCAGGGTTTGTGCCCGAGAAACAACACAGATTAGTTGAAATGGCATAAGTCACTTTTGGGTCCAGGTCTAGTGGCTCAACCCAACTCACTCTCTGGGCAATCACAGCAGATGTCTTGCTCTTTGTTGTTTATGCCTGCAGGATAAAATCCTTTTTTTATTGACTCAATTGACTCAACCACTCAAGTCCTTCCTCAGCTTTAATTAGATAAGTATGTTGTATGTGTGAGCAAAAGGAAGGGCAATTAAGCAATTTTAGCATTAGTACTCAGACCTTGGCTTTAATGAAGAAAGATATGTATCTTACAAAGAAAGAAACCCCAGAGGGTGTGAAAGAAGAACTTCACTGTCTGATGAAGAAAGACCTGAACCCAAATTTTCTTACCATTGCTTGTTGGCTTCCAAACCAAATTGCCTCTGAAGAGAACTGTCCACTAAGGGTGGATTTGCTCAGCTACAGGTTGGCTGGCATAGCCCTGGATAATCTAGAGGATATTCTCAGTTCGGAAACTCTTAGTTTGGGAATCCCTTGGCTCCTGCCGTGCATCACTGCCAGTGTTGAATATTGGCTGTCAGCTCGCAGGTATCTTCTTCCTAAGCCTCTTCTGCTTCCCAATGCTCAGGTTCGCTTCCTGGAGCAGCAGAACAAGGTGCTGGAGACAAAATGGACCCTTCTGCAGGAGCAGGGCCAAAAAAACAATTCTGGCAAGAGCAACCTGGACCCGCTGTTCGAGGCCTACATCAACAACCTGCGACGGCAGCTGGCCAACCTGCTCAATGAGCGGGGACGCATGGATGGGGAGCTGAAGAACATGCAGGACCTCGTGGAGGACTTCAAAAACAAGTGAGTGTGAAATGGGCTGTAAATGGTTCAGCTGAGCATTGGGCAGCAGGGGTTTTCACCCAGAGGGTGGTCAGGCACTGAACAGGCTCCCCAGGGTCATGGTCCCATGGCTACCAGAGCTCCAGGAGTGTTTGGACAATGCTCTCAGGCACAGGCTGGGGTTGGTGGGGGTGTCCTGTGCAGGGCCAGGAGTTGGACTCAAGGATCCTCATGGGTCCCTTCCAAATCAGCTGATTCTATGGTTCTATGATTCTGTAATTCCATGATTCTATGACTCATGTCAAAAATTTCAATTTCTGAAAGTCAAACATCCAGACTGATGTATTAATGGAAATATCTCTAGGAAAGGGGAAAAAGTGTCTCCAGTTTGTGCTCCAACCCATAATATAGAACATCTCTAATCACCTCCAATACCCCCTATCTCTCCCTGCGGGACCCATTTTCCTCAACAGCACCAAAAAGGGTCCATCGACATTTTTCCCCATCAAAAAATGGAGATTAAGCCAGGACACAGCACCTTGTGATGGCTCTTGCAAAAAAAATCCTCTAAACCAGCTTTACCTTCCTTGTTCCATCTGCATTAAGTCAAAAATGTCCTTTCAGCCTTTTGAGAAAGGGGAATCTCACTCATTGGAGCTGGACAGTTCCCAGGAGGCTGATTTGGAGATGCCACTCCCAGTCCAGATCACTTTGTAGTCCTACTTGGACACCTGTTCTGCTTCTCGAGGTCTGATCCAGCACCTCTTTCCCCTTATCTCTGTAGATATGAAGAGGAAATCAACCGGCGCACGGCAGCAGAGAACGAATTTGTGGTGCTCAAGAAGGTGGGTGAGACAGGAGGTGCTGCAGATGCTGAGCCAGCCCCAGCCATTGCACAGGCTGGGAATATCCTGAGGGATGGGGGATCTCATGGAGCTGCATCCTCATCCTTTAGAAGGGTTTTATTAAATCACCATTTGTTCATGGTATTGTGGGAAAGGAATGGAGTGGCTTGTAGGAAGGAAGCAAAATCTCCTCCCACTCTGGTCCCACAACACACAGAGGTGCAAAACAGACCAGGTAGAGACAAAGGGGGTCAGTCATGCTTGGGAATCCCAGGTACCAAGGCCAAGAGCCAGGACCTTCCTCCTTATCCACTTCCAAATTACACACAGCACTTTTTGGGGGCATGAGATGCTGTCTTGGTGCTCATCCAGTGGGATGTGCCAAGCACAGCTTCTCTACCAGGCAACAGGGACAGGGGCAGCCTTGTCTCCAGGCTTGGCAGTCTCTTGGCTGTGGCTAGGAGTTTCTTTCTGGCTGAGAAGAGGATCCAGGTGCCACAGGTGTCCCCACAGCTGCTCTTTTCCAGGATGTGGATGCTGCTTACATGAACAAGGTGGAGCTGGAGGCCAAGGTGGATGCCCTGAGTGATGAACTCAACTTCCTTCGAGCCCTCTACGAGGCGGTACAGACAAATCCCCGATTCCTGCCCTGCCATTGTCCTTGGCTGGGGAATGCCACCATTCTGAGGGTTGGGAGAGGTAAGTGCAGCTCGCGTGTGCTTCCCACAGGAGCTGGCCCAGCTCAGCGCCCAAGTGTCTGACACTGCTGTCATCCTGTCCATGGACAACAACCGGGACCTGGACCTGAGCAGCATCATTGCCGAAGTCAAAGCTCAGTACGAGGACATCGCCAACCGGAGCCGCGCCGAGGCCGAGGCTTGGTACCAAACCAAGGTGAGCTGACCCATCATTGCCACACGAAATCCCTGCTGCCCCTAACAGGGGATGTTTGAGCCACGTCTCCTCCAGCCAGACACCTCAGATGGTTCAGGTTACATCTTCCTTCTCACCTCAGTTTGAGGAGCTGCAGGCCACGGCTGGGAAACACGGTGATGACCTGCGCAACACGAAGGGTGAAATCTCAGAGCTCAACCGGCTCATCCAGAGGATCCGCTCCGAGATAGAGAACACGAGGAACCAGGTAGGCATGGCAAAAGGAGCCAACAGAGCCCCATTCTGTTGTCCCTTAACAGCACAGCTCAGCTTTGCTGATCAGGGACTTTTCCAGCCTCGTTAAAGGTGTTGAATTCCCACCTGGAAAGGGCTTAACACTGTAAAGCTTAACTATTAAGTCATTCTTGCCAGCCTGGCATTTCAACTCCAGCCGTGTTAGCTCAGCTGGAACATTTTCCATGAACATCCCAGCCAGAATGGGTTTCGTCCTTGGGTGACTCTCACCCAAAGGGAAGAGCAGCTTTCCAAGCCCCCCCCATCCCTTGCAGTGTGCCACCCTGCAGACGGCCATCGGAGACTCAGAGGAGCGTGGGGAGATGGCCCTCAAGGACGCCAAGGCAAAGATGATTGACCTGGAAGACGCCCTGCAGAAAGCCAAGGCTGACATGGCCCGGCAGCTCCGGGAGTACCAGGAGCTCATGAACGTCAAGCTGGCCCTGGACATTGAAATCGCGACCTACAGGAAGTTGCTGGAGGGCGAGGAGAGCAGGTGGGAGCAAAATCCTTGTGGGGATAATAGTGACTGTCACTTTTCCCGTCAGAGATTGGTTCCTCTGCCTATATCCATAATTTTACTCCAATCTTCTCTAATCCCCCAACAGGCTCAGTGGGGAGGGACTGAACCCCATCAGCTACTGTAAGTATCACAGTTCTGGATCCCAAAGTCTGGCTTTGGGAGCAAGGCCTGGGAGAAACCATGGGAAAAGGGAAATTTTGCCCCACATAAGACTTTTGGAGCCTTCCCATGTCATTACGGGCTTGTGCAGGGGACAGAAGTTGGGCTCAAGTCCTGTGGGTCAAGGTCCTGATGATGGTGCTTCCTGGAACTGGGTGACTTCCCAGAGAAGCTGTGGCTGCCCCTTCCCTGGAAGTGTCAAAGGCCAGGTTGGAGGGGGGTGGGGGACCAACCTGGGATAAGGGAAGGAGTCCCTGCCCATGGCAGAGGCAGGGATGGGATGACTTTTATGGCCCCTTCCAGCCCAGCCCATCCCGTTATTCCATGGCTGCCAAGCAGATGTCCAACCCTCTGATTGCTTTTCCTTGCAGCAGTCATCAGCTCCAGCTCCGGCATTTCTGGTGGAGCTGGCTTAGGAGGAGGATTTGGTGGACTGAGCCTGAGTGGAGGAGGCGGTGGAAGTGGTTTTGGCCTTGGAGGAGGTGGTGGAAGCAGCTTTGGTCTTGGAGGAGGTGTTGGAAATGGTTTTGGCCTTGGAGGAGGCAGCGGGAGCAGTTTCGGTCTCGGAGCTGGCGGAGGAGGAGGAGGAGGAGGAGGAGGAGGAAGCTACAGCTTTGGAAGTGGAGGAGGACTCGGACTTGGGGCTGGAGGTGGTCTTGGAGGTGGATTTGGAGGAGGGAGTGGTCTGGGCACTGCTGGCAGCTACAGCCATGCTGGGGGTGGCAGCAGCGCCCTGAGCACCAGTGGAGGGAATTTCAGCTCTGGAAGTGCAAAAGGCACCAACCCAGGTGTGAAAATCGTCTCCAAAACCTCCTCCAGCAAAAAGAGCATAAAAAGCCAAAGCCTGAAGAATGCCACAGAGCCTGAGTAAAGCCAAGCCCAGACCCTCCTCTGTTCCTCCTGCCCACTGTTCTCCCCCACCTCCACCCTTCCAGCTGCCCCTGCCCTGCTCCTGCTCTGTAGTTCTCACGCATTTGGATCTTGGGTCAAGAAAAGCAGTGGAACACACAGAAATCAGAGCTCTCCAAATCCCTGGAACAGGAGTTAAAAGGAAAACATGGGCCTAAGTGATTGCTCTGAATGGGGAATTGGTTTGGTTTTCCATTTGTGTTTAGTAAGGCCAAACAATTTGTGATTGTGGCCACCCACAGCCATCAGCTGAAACAGAGCAAATAGCAGGGAAATTTTAGCTCAGTTCTGGCTTTTTCAGCCCAGAAGCCCAGGGATGGGCTGGGAATGTGTATTTAGCTCACCCTGCTTTGCCTTCACTGCTGGAATGAGCCCAACTCACTCCTTCACAAGACAAGCTCGTCTGCATCAGAGGTCTGGGTTATTTTTCTGCTGTCTAGAAATACCCCTGGAGGCTACTCAAAGATCCCAGGCAGTGGCTTGTAATGTCCCTCTTAACATTTTCTTCATTCTGAGTCACTCTGGTGAGATAGAAAAATCCCTCTTTCCTCCATTCACAGCCAAGTTTTGAAAGATATGATTCTTCCAGATATTGTCAAGTTTTGCTGCTGAGTCAGCTCAGGCACTTGAGCCTGACCAGGGATTCGGAGCACTAATGCTGGAGCAGCAACCTGAGATCCCTCCACCCACAGATGAGAATTCAGTGTGCCACGAGCTTGTCAAAAATCTTTTCCCAAATCACTCTCCCCTTCCTGCCCTTTCTCTTCTTAAATGAGTTTGCCCACAGTGGCCCTTACATGTAACTTCGGGGGTGGTTTTTGTCAGAGGATTCACCAGTGACTGATCCAGAACCTATGAAAAAGGGCTTGTTTTCTAAATTATGGGATTTTAAAATTCTAAATAATGTCTGACACAATGAGTTCTTCTAAAGCAAGATCAATGCTTGCTGTAAATGGGGTTTCTGTCCTGTCCCATGCAAGGTGTTGCTGGAATGTCTTCAAAAATTCCCAAATCCTCCAGCATCCAAGTCTTGCTGTCTTTCCCCGTGGCCTTGGTCACAGCAGGTGGGGAAAGTCTGAGATTGTGAAAATCACGTTGGAAAAGCTTCCTGAAGGGCCATGTCCACAGCTCCTGGGGGAATTCCAGCATCTCTCTCTGTGTGGGTTCCTCTGCCACAAGAAAGACCTTTGGGAAACTGGGAAGTGCAGCCGGTTCCAGCCCAGTGTGTGGGAAGCAAGGCAGTCGAGAGCAGGATCCCTGAGGAACTCCAGGATCCCAAATCTATTTTCCTCTTTTCTGGTAGAATTTACCCCTCTAGCCTTCCACTGTGTCTTTTTATTTTTGGAAAGCACCATTAAAAAAGAAAATTGCAGCTTTTTATACTTCCATAATAGTGATGCGACTCCGTGTTTCCCTTCCTCTCTCTGTTTGGAACGTGTCCAATAAAACCAGATTGTAATTTATTTGTTCTTTTTATTTATCTTTTTATTCTAAACCAGAACCAGCAATAGAAAATATTTCTAACCTTCATCAGACAGAGCTGGAGGCATATTTTCTTTACTTCCAGGGAAAAGCTTTGAAATTCTGATTAAATTATAATGAAAATCTTGAAATTGGCTGTCCCAAAATAAATTCAAGAATTGGAGAAAACTGGGGGAGGAAGGGGAGGAAGAGAAGGAGGGTTGAGTTTTATCCATAAGTGACAAGAAAATTAATCATCATTCATTTATTAACTTATTTGGGTTAATCCAAAATATTTTCTTCCGTGGAAGGGAGGATTTGGGGCATCCAGGCAAAACCTCAGGATTCAATTTTTGCTTTCTTAAAAAGCCAGGGCAAGTCCAAGTGTCTGCAGGGCTCTTGGGGAGGCCTTATCTGGAAGATCTGGGGTGGGGATGGGTGCTGGAGCACAACAACACCACTGATGCAGATATTTCAGTCAGTCATTGCAAAAGGAGAATAAAACAAAGAAATAGTGGAGGAAAAACTCTCAGCCAAACATTATTGCAAAGCCCTTATTGAATTTCAAAGGTTCAGATGCTTTGCTCTGCCCTGACCTTGCAACATCCTGGCCCTGCATAACTCCGGGCAGAACTTGGGAAGGAGCAGGAGCAGGGAAAGGAGCAGGAACAGGGGAAGGAGCAGGAGCAGGCATGCCAGCGTGTCCTGGCAAGTTCAAAGGAGATGCTTCAGCAAAACCTTGCTCAAACCCAGGTGCACCAAAACACAGCAACATCTCATCCCCTTTGCCCAGGAAATCAAAGGAGCCTCAGTGAAAGATTAAATCCAGAGACAAAACCAGACTCACAGTCCCAGAATCCCAGAATAGTTGGGGTTGGAAGGGCCCTCTGGAGCTCATACAGTCCAACCCCCTGCCAAGGCACAGATACCTGGAGCAGGTGACGCTGGAGGGTGTCCAGGTGGGCTTGGAATGTCTCCAGAGAGGGACAATCCATGCCCTCCCAGGGCAGCTCTTCCAGGACTCTGCTACCTCCATGGAAAGAAGTTCTTCCTAACATTGGGGTGGAATTTCTTGTGCTCTGGTTTATGGCCATGATTCCTCCCTGCCCAGGGAGGTGGTAGGACTGCCATCCCTAAAGGTGTCCAGGGGATGACTGGACGTGGCACACAGTGCTCTGGGCTGGTATGAGGTGGGGATTGGGCACAGATGGGATTTGATGATCCTGGAGGTCTTTTTCCACCTCGGGGATTCTGAGATCCTTGTCCTGTCGCTGGGCACCACTGAACAGTCTGACACCATCCTCTTTCCACCCCTTGGAGATGTTCACATGGATTGATGAGAAACCCTGTCAAATGAGATATTTTTATGGATATTTGGGTATTCTTATGATTGTTGGGATCCCCTCTCAGCCTCCTCTTCTCCAGACTGACCACGCCAAGCTCCCGCCATTTCGCTTCATCAAAAAGATGCTCCAGATCTCTCATCACCTTTGTGGCTTCCACTGGACCCTCTCCAGGAGTTGCTTGTCCTTCTGGAACTGCAGAGTCCAGAGCAAAACACAGAACTCCAGACGTGGCCCCACCAGGGCCAAGCAGAGGGACAGGATCCCCTCCCTGACCCACTGGCCATGCTTTTCCTAAGGCATCCCAGGATTCCATTGGGAATTCCATTCCTTCTGATCATGAGCACTGCTGGCTCATGTCATCCTTGCCTGTCATCCACCAAGACTCCTAAGTCTCTGCTGTCCAGAGGATGTTGCAGACAGGCCAAAAAACCAGCGAAGGTGAAAAATAAACTCTGAGTCACCTCAATTTCTGACCTCGCCAAATTGCACAGTTGGGTGCAAGGATTTAACACAGCTTTTGACAACCCAACCTTAACCAAGGAGAGTTTTTAACATCTTTTTTCTAGTCCCTTCTGAAAAAAAGAGCAAATCAGAGCTCAGAGGCAGCTGAGCTCCTGCAGACAGGAGCCCTGTTCCTCCTCCCCTTTCTCTGCAGTGCCCTCACCCCCCAGACAGCCCCCCATGAAATGTCCTGCCTCTCCACCGGGAACTGTCCCACCTGAGAGGACAGCACAGCCCCCCTGCAGCCCCAAGCACCTTCAGTGGGACACCACTGCATGTGAGTGACACAAACCGAGAAAGGAAAGTGTGAGGGACCGAGAGATTCCACAAGAATTTTCCTTGTTTTGGTGCCTAAGCCATCCTTTGCTTTGCTCTTTCAAATCCTTTGTAATAGTCAACTTAATTGCCATTGTCTGCAGCAACAGGCTTTCCTAGAAGAGCTGGGGAAGTAATGATTCCCTTCCACATGAATCCTTTCCCTCTGCTTTAATTAAAACCTGTGCTCCTGTTCCCAGGTGTGACTTTGCATAAGCAATTTGGGAGTCAAAGGCAAGTTCCGTGCCTGGCCCCCATCCGCAGGCTCCTGGCACAGTTGTGTCAGTTCACATGGGCAGGCATAGGAAAGCAAATCCCCATGGATCTGCCATGCTTGGAGCAGAGTTTATCTATTTTCAGTATCACTGTGTTATTTTCAGTGCCCAGAGGTCTCAGGGCTGAGGTTGCTGCCGCTGTGAAATCGGGAGCCGCTGGGTTTGGGTGGAGTGAGGGGAGAAGTTTTCCCAGCAAAACGCTGCGTTTCCAGCAGGATATTCCTACATCTCCACTCCTGGGGTGAGAGCACCCCCTTGCTACAGCCCAGCTGCCTCCCAGTCGCAGGAGGGATTTTGAATCAGCCCATTGGGGATCAGCTCCGATTGCGCCCGCGGTGACTCACTATCGGAATCAGGAGCGCTCCAAGGAGATGGGAGTTGGGAGTGCTGTTGTTTTCTGATTGCAAGGAGACAAAACCCAACCAAAGCAAACCCAACCCAACCAAACCCCTCCTGCTCAGGCTCTTTCAAGTTCCCAGACAGAAAAAAAAGCAGCGGTTGGAAACACATCAACACAAACAAGCTCTGAGATGCAGCCGATCCGCTTAAACTCCTCCTTTTGGATTGAGCTCCTGCACTTTTTGCTCATGTAGATGAATTTGGGAAATTTTTTTGTTTGAGCTGCTCAGGGTCTCATCTCTCTGTCTTTCACTATTACTTCACCTGGCCAAGGTGGGCAGCCTTGGCCAGTGGGCAGAATCAGTTCACGAAAGTATTTTCCCATTTTGAGTGGGAATGAGGGGATTTCCTCTCCTGTATCTCATGTCAAGCTCTTCATAGACACAAGAGAAGGATCCCTGGCTCTCAAGCCTTTACACAACCCAGACTCATTTGTGGGGGTTGAAACTCCTGCACAAGGGTTCACCCAGAAGCAACATCAAGAGGCAAAAGCTATTTTAGAAAGTTTTTCCAACTGTGTGATCTCAGCGGAGTGAAGGAGGGGCTGGGGAGGAAAGTGGGTGAATTCCCCTCCACAGAACATCTTTTAGAGCCAGCAATGACGTGGAAACTGTTGGATAAATATAAGGGGGGGGGTGGAGGGAGGCAGAAAAAGCTATAAAAATATCACTTCAGATGGAGCTTTTGAACCCTCAGCCTTACAAGGAGGTACTATAGAACCACAATAATTTCGAGCAGATTTTTAGTAGTGTTTTTTAAGTCTAAGGAAAGTATTATTTAATCTATTTCCTATTAAGTAAAGTACTATTTAATCTATTTTGACATGATTTTGGAAAAAGCAATTACAAGCTGTATTTCAAAATCATGTTAACTAATTCCTCAGTTCTCCCCTGGAATGAGGGGAGATGATTTTAGGTAAGATCCCAGGAAATACTGCCATGACACAACTTCCATTCAGCTCATCTCCTCAACCCTATGACCATTTAGATCCAGAAAAAAAAAAATCAAACTTGAATGTTAAAAAAACAATGTCAGCAGTGATCATTAAAACCACCTTCAGACCCAACTTTCCCAAGCCGACAACAGGACACGCATGGCCAGTTGCAGAGCTGGAAATCTTGGAAAAGCCCCTACTTTTCTTGCCTATGCAACGTGTTAAACCTGAAAATGCAACTTGCAAAATCTTCGCTTTGCTCAAGCGAGCGAGTCCTTGTCTCGCCTGAGGGAAAGCGGCTCCCAGGGTCTCGGGAATCATGTTGCATCCTGCCCTGAGTGCAGACCTCGTCCCATTCAATGCTAATTCCATGACTCAGAGCGGCGGCTTTGGTGGAGGGGGGAGCTCCTCTCGCCGTTACTTTCCTGCCTGCAAACAATGCATTTTTCAGCGCCTCGCCGTAGCCGAGGTGTGTTTGACAAGGCAAGTTGCTGCAAGGCACGTCAAGTTCTGAATTCCCGTGCCAAGTTTTCCAAGCAGATAAAAGAGGAGGCTCCCAAGCTCTCCCATTACAGGGGTTTCTGTCTCCATTGCCCTCTGCTCTTTTCCTGCTGCGCAGCCTTTTTTTGTTTTCCTCTCTCCTACTCTTTGTCTTCCCAACTGAACCAGCCATGAGCCGTATCTCTTTCAGATCATCTACTGGAGGGGGCATGAGGGGCTTTAGCTCAGGCTCTGCTATTGTAGGAGGTGGCGGTGGTGGGACCAGAAGCAGTTTTAGCTCTGTGTCTGTCTCCAGAGTTGGAGGAGGAAGAGCTGGAGGTGGAGGAGGCTTTGGAGCTGGCGGTGGCTTTGGCAGCAGAAGTCTCTATAACTTGGGTGGAAGCAAAAGAATTTCCTACAGCTCGGTCGGTGGAGGTCTACGGAGCGGAGCCGGGGGCGGATACGGCTTCGGTCTTGGCTATGGTGGCGGAGCAGGCGCTGGCTTTGGCTTAGGAGGAGCCGGTGGTGGTGGTGGCTATGGGCTGGGAAGTGGATTTGGGCTGGGAGGGCCCGGATTTGGTGGCCGAGGTGGCCCCGGGTTCCCTGTTTGCCCGCCTGGTGGCATCCATGAAGTGACTGTCAACCAGAGCCTCCTGGCACCCCTCAAGCTGGATATCGATCCGGAAATCCAGAAGGTGCGAACACAGGAGAGGGAGCAGATCAAGACCCTCAACAACAAATTTGCCTCCTTCATTGACAAGGTGAGAGTTTGGTCTGAACCATCAAGCCATGCATGCTATCAGTTGCCTCGGGATAAAACCTTCAGGAAGAAACTTCATTTGGATTTAGGGACTTGCCTGAACTGATCCCAGTCGACAAACAACGTGGGCTTGGCTGAAAACTAAGAACTGTTTTATGTTTCCTCTTAGCAAGGATGAGTTTTTCAGCATCTTTATATTATTGACAAAGTAATTCTCTCTCTTCCCTGTAAAAACAATTCTGGGGTGGATGGCTCTTCTCCTCTACAATGGGATACAACCAGTTAAAACCAGTAAGGTGGGCTGAACATCTACTGGGGGGAGAAACATTAAACTTGCAAGTACAGGTGTTTGGCCTGATTAAAACTCCTGAAAAAGTCTTGCTAAACACCTCCAGAAGCTTCTAATACTTTTAAGAAGTAGAAGCCCTAAACTGGAACACTCCTAATAATTCCCTTCTGTTTGTCCCAACATCTCTGGACCTTTTCTGTTGGTGATCCCACCTTTTCCTGGCCATTGTGAGGTTTTTCCACACATGTCCCTGGTTTTGTTTCTCCCCAGGTGCGCTTTTTGGAGCAGCAGAACAAGGTGCTGGAGACCAAGTGGACCCTCCTCCAAGAGCAGGGTCACACTGTCACCAGGAAGTCCCTGGAGCCCATTTTCGAAGCCTACATCAACAACCTCCGGCGGCAGCTTGACAGCCTGGTGGGAGAGAGGGGCCGGCTGGACTCCGAGCTCCGGAGCATGCAGGACATGGTGGAAGACTTCAAGAACAAGTAAGGGATCCCGCTCTGCAGAGTGAGTCATCCCAGCCAGGAAAATCTGGGCCGGTGCTCATTCCTGCGAGTGCACACTTGGTGTTTGATCCAGGTTCCTCTTCCCAGCATAAAACGTGTTCCCAGAATTACCCCGTGCTACTTTACATTTATCACAGGCAAGGTCAGTGAATTCCTGGGGAATGGTGCTCCAGCACAACAGAGGTCGCAGTCTGATCCCTGAAGTCTCCTGACATAATATACCAGGAGACAGAAAAATTAGTAAATTGTGAGGATAATAGACAGACAAAACCAGAATGAAATGTAGCCAATAAACTTCCAGCTCCAAAATCCCCCATTTCCCATTCTGTGAAGGAAATTCCAGCTTTTCTAGAGGTCCCAGGTGATCTGGGAGTGCTCAGGCTCACTCAGCTCCCATCACCTGGAAGATGATCAGCCCTTTGCCAAAAATTTCCCTGGGGAGAGCATTAACCCCCTGCTGGGATCCAGTGCAGGGGGGATGGATCATTCTCAGGACACACCAGTCAGCACCTGCTGCCTGGAAGGGATTTTTTGGGGGGGATTTTTAGGTAAGGCCATTGACTTTTATTTGGCTGAGAACAATATGTCCCTTCTTCAACCAGTCCTGCCTGCAAATTTGAGAATCATCCTGCAGGGCTGGAATATGTTAATATTAGGTAGTTAAGCATGGGAAGAGACAGATTTTTTGGGAGGGGAGCTGGGAAGACAACACTTAGATCCAACAGGAGGGACTGGCAGAGCTGCTAGTGTGGTTTTGGGTGCTTTTGAGGTCTTGAAATGTGTTGTAGGATTTTTGGAAATACTGGTTAGGCCCCAAATAATCAATTCTACAGTCTGGATTTCAGAGCTACCTCTTGGAAAAGAGAACACAGTTTAAGTCTAGAGTTTTTCCCCGTCCACTGGCTTATTCCCACCTCTTCCCTTGTCCACTAACAGATCCGGCTGCAGGGAAACTCTGCCAATATTGGTGAGAGGACTGGCACAAATCTGCCTTTGAAAGCCAGGTTTTGCCTCAACAGCCTGCATGTTTTGTCTACTTTCTAGCCAAGCCCTGCCCTGATTATCTGATGAGAGAATGTTGCTCAGAGCCATAGAAAGTTCCACAGAACCACTGTCAGAGCTGTAATGATCCCCTCTTGCACAACCATGGAGTTTTTTGTTTTAATTAAATGCTGCAGTGGGTTCCTCAGAGCCATTAGCATTATTATAATATCAAATACCAAATGATTGCTTTATTATACATTTGTAGGCATTGCAGTGCAGCTTTGTTGAAAGTCTTTTGCATAACTTTGCTCGGAGCGAAGGTCACCGGGAATGGCTGCTCCTGCTTCCTGCCAAAACGGGCTCTGAATCTGCACATTTATGTATGAGCTTGACTTTATGGGCAGTGATTAAAATATATTAATTTAACTGAGACTACTCACACCATGGAGTCCCACAGTTCAAAGACAGTAATATTTGCTCTGCGTCTGCTCTGGATAAACATGTGGGAGTAGGGAATACATCCATGAGCCACAACTGATGATTTGGGAATGGGGTGCTCCCACCTCTTCATTCCAACCAACCCACCTCACTCTTTTATCCCGGCAGATATGAAGATGAGATCAACCGGCGCACAGGTGCTGAGAACGAGTTCGTGGTCCTCAAGAAGGTGACTGGGTTGGGAATTACGGGCCAGAAAAGGGAATTAACCCACCTTGCAGAGTTCAAGCAAGACTTGGTGGGAGTTGGGGTCCTGCACCATCATGGCTGGGTCAAGCTGGGAGATCAGCACATCCTGGGTTGGGTCCTCCCGAGGCCAGGAATGGGCACAACCTTCTGTGTGCCAACAGAGCTGCCCTGTTTTCTGGTCTCTTGTGGCTCAGCTCAACTCAGTCTCTGGTCACATCCTTGTGAGTCAGAGCTTTGCCTTCTGCCCAAGAACCTGGTTCTGGCTCACAGTCAATGTCCAACATTACATTTAAAAAATACCTTGATCACAGGGACATAAAAATGAGCCTAAGGAACTGCTGGCAGTGGCACAGGTTGCCCAGGGAAGCTGTGGCTGCCCCATGCTTGGAAGAGTCCAAAGCAGGATGGTCTGTGGAAGGTGTCTCTGCCCATGGCAGGGGTGGGAATTGGATGAGCTTTCAGGTCCCTTCCAACCCAAATCATTCCATGATTCCACGATTCCATGAATAATAGACCTGGAAGCAGACACAGTCCCACTGGTGTCCTGAAGCCCCTTTGTGTTCTGGTTTCATCAGAAACCATTGGTATCTTCTCTTTAGGACGTGGATGGTGCCTACATGAACAAGGTTGAGCTCCAGGGCAAGGCGGATGCGCTGGCAGAGGAAATCAACTTCCTGAGAGCTTTGTATGAGGCGGTGAGTGGCTCCTGGAGAGGATCCCCCAGCTCCTGCCCTGTGGGTCCCACACCCAGGGCTCTAGGGGACTAGAGGAGAAGGTGGTCCCAGCCTTTTGGAAATGATAATGCAGAAATAAGTTACAAAATGGAGACAGAGCAAAGGAAATGCAAGAAAACATCTTAGCGGGGAGGACTCCCAAATCACCTCATCTCCGGTTTCCACCATGGACACCAGACCATTAAATTAATTTTTTGCATCTCCTGCAGGAGTTGTCCCAGATGCAGCAGCAAGTGTCCGACACCTCCGTGGTTCTGTCCATGGACAACAACCGGAACCTGGACCTCAACAGCATCATCGCCGAGGTCAAGGCGCAATACGAGGACATCGCCAACCGCAGCCGCGCCGAGGCCGAGGCTTGGTACCAGAACAAGGTGGGTCACCGGCGTGACAGACTGATTTCTGTGGTCAGAAATTATCAGAAATTATTTCCCATCAGCTGAGGGGAGACAGGGACAAGATGTTCAAAAGTTTTGACTTTGGGCTCACAGAGTCACTGGCAGAACTGGCCTTAAACACTTCCCCTTCCAAGTTCTTGTAGGTGACAACACCTAGGTCCCCAATGCCATGAGGCACTGCCTTCCGAGCAGATATTGAGAGTTAAGAGCGAGTGCCATTATTCCATGGGCAGATTTCAGAGGAATCTCGTCCCCTTAATCCTCATCCAGACCTGCACTTTGTCCCCTGAAGTCCCCTCACCCTTCCTTGATCTCTGAGTGCTCACCAGTGCTCTCTTCCTTTCCCTGCTCCAGTACGAGGAGCTCCAGGTCTCTGCTGGGAGACACGGGGATGACCTGAGGAACACCAAGATTGAGATTTCAGAGATCAACCGGATGGTCCAGAGGCTGCGGAACGAGATCGACAGCGTGAAGAAACAGGTGGGAGAGTGATGGTCCTGCAGAGCAGGAGGAGGTGGGTGGGAGGTGATGGTGGCCAGGCTCAGCAGGAAGAGCCAGATCCCATCAGGAGCCCTCAGTGCCATCCTGGGAGCCACCAGCCACTGCCCACAACCCCCCAGCAACAGAGAGAGTGGTTTGGGGAGCCCAAATGAAACAACTGCCTGTTCTCCCCGCTCCCAGTGTGCCAACCTCCAAGCAGCCATTGCTGAGGCTGAGGAGCGTGGGGAGATGGCCCTCAAGGACGCCAAGGCCAAGCTGACTGAGCTGGAGGATGCCCTGCAGAAAGCCAAGGCTGACCTGGCCCGGCAGCTCCGGGAGTACCAGGAGCTCATGAACGTCAAGCTGGCCCTGGACATCGAGATTGCAACCTACAGGAAGCTGCTGGAGGGCGAGGAGAGCAGGTGAGGACATGTGGACCTCCTGTGTGCTGACCAGGGACCATCTCCTTGGCGTCAAACAGCTCTTCCCAAGGGGCTGGAGCACCAGGGCAGACAGACAGATGGTTGAAATTGTGAACTTGGTAGGCAAAGTTTTGTTTCTCCAGCTATTGGTGCCTGATAATGATAAAAATGAGCCCTGTCACCTTTCACCTGTAACACTCCTAATTAGATGGTCCCATGGACGAGGTTTTGGCATTATTGCTCACTTTCCCCTTTCCCAACAGGCTTGCTGGAGAAGGAGTCGGAGCTGTCAGTGTCTGTGAGTATCACCTCCCTTCCACCTCTTCCTATCCCCCTCCTTCCACCTCTTTGTATCTGTGTCCCTTCCACGTCTTCCCACCCACCGCTCCCCAAGGGGGTGACACTGCAGATCTCCCCACCTCGGGAGCCCAGCTGTTCCCTCACATGGCTGTTCCTGCTTCCTTCCAGCTGTGGTCAGCAGCTCCAGCGGGATGGGCTACGGCGGCGGGAGCTGCCTGGGCCTGGGCGGGGGGCTCGGCATGGGCAGCGGCGGTGGCAGCAGCAGCTACACCATGAGCAGCAGCGGCTTTGGAGGCGGCAGCGGCGGCTTCGGAGGCAGCGGAGGCTTCGGCGGGGGGCTCAGCTATGGCGGAGGCAGCTCCTTCAGCTCTGGGAGCAGCCGTGGCGTCAGCTCCAACACGGGAGGCAGTGTCAGGATCGTTTCCAAGACCACCACCAGCAAAAAGACCATCAGATAAGGCTGGCAAGCACACGGCTGTCGCAATTCCGGCCTCCTGCCCTGCAGATCATGGTGTAAATAGCTGCGCTAGAGCCTCTCCTTCCTCCGTCCTTCACCTCTGGGGCAGCAGGGGGACCAGGACCCCTCTGTGAGAATCTGGAGCACCTTTGGCTGAAGCACAGGTTGTAACAGGTCACTGGCTGGCATGGACCCCGTGGTGCCCCTCTGTCAGCAAGCCCTTGGTCTCTCCTCAAAGTCAGGCGTTCAAAGGGAAATGGAAGTGCTATGGAACAGGGACAACCATTTCGTTCATCCCATTCCAAGGGTGAATCACAGCCTTTTGGAACCACAGTCCCAGGTCCTCAGCAGTGAAAACATCTCCAAAAGGCTCTAAAAGCCTCTGCCCCCTAAAACATGTTACAACCTCCAAGGTTTTGTCTGCAATTCAAGGTTTCTTCCAGCCCCTTCTGTTTTCTCCGGCACTTGTGGGAAAGGTTTTTGCTTTGTGTGTATAAGATTTCTAACTACTCGTCCTTGTGGCTGCAACCTCCTCACTTCTCTGCCTAACCTACTGTAAGGTCCAATAAAAGAGCATTTGTCATTTTTAAACTCTGCTGGGTTTTGGCTGTTCTTCCCTCCTCCTGCTGTGAGTGTTGTACTGGGGACACCCTGAGGGCAGCTCCTGAGACAGGATTGGCTCCTTGAGGAAACAAAACTCAGTTTTAGGACTTGGGCTCTAGGACAAGTTGGGCAAATAGAAAGGAGGGTGAGATGAGCAACCTGGTCTATGGAAGGTGCCCCTGCCCATGGCATGTGGGTGGAACTGGATGGACTTTAAGGTCCCTTCCAACCCAAACTATTCCATGATTCCATGGATGGAGAACAGAGGCACAGGAAGGAAAAGCTGTCTCAGAACAGAGCCAAAAGCTGGATGAAGCTCACTGCGGTGGTTACCTGCAAAGTTTCCCTTTCTGCCTGTCACTGCAGGAGGAGGAAGTACAGGGAAGTGGGGAAAAGGAAGGTGATTCCCAAGGGTTTATTTGGAATTCATGGGCTGGCTCATGCAGGGCATGGCTCAGCCATTAGTTTGTAGAAGCAGGAGTAAATTGTACATCAGAGGAGCCCACCTCTGGCATCAGCACTATGGCAAGGACACAGAGAGGCTTGCACACAGCAGGAAGGGCTTGGAGCAGGTGGGCATTGCCCTAGTTGGGAAGAGCAGCTGCAGGGGCAGGCACAGGGCAAGGCACCCAAAATCTGCACACACACACACACACACACACACACACACACACTGTTTGCACACTGAGGTTTCTCTGGGATGTGCAAATATCCCATGAAACATCCTGGCTGCTCCTCTGCAAGGGCAGTTTCAGGGCCTCAGGTTCATTTGGAGTGAACCCAAGGTCTGCCAAGGTGCCCACTGCACTTCAGTCTCCCAATTCCCACCCAGCTTCCCGGGAGGTTTCCATGACCTGCCTGGTTTGGGGGTTTCAGCTGGGATCTCATACCAGCCCCAGGCTCCCTCCTGTGGCTCCATGGTAATATCCTGATCCCACTTCCCACCAGTACCTGGTGTGGATCCCGGCAGGAATGGGGCAGCACCAGGCAAGGTGGGAATCCAGCCCCCATGGCCAAACAAGAACCTTGGTCAAGGTAAGAGCCAGGGCAGAAGGAGGGCAGATGAGGAAGGACCCACAGCCCTTTGGGAATGCTGGTCCCAAAAGGAGATGGTCAGTGCCCATTAACCCATCCCTCAATCCCTGCAACCTCCAGCCAGGGGTGGAGAGGAGAGGGGCCGTAATCCAGGTCTGTCAGAAAAAGCTCCTCATGCAACATTCCAGAGCAGCTTTCCAGGGAAAAGCCTCCAAGGTCTCACGCCAATGGGACCCCCTCATCCATCACCTGGTGCAGGTGTGAGAGTCCTGGCCAAGCCCGCCGAGCATCTCCAGCAGGTGGGGACCCAGAGCAGGGAAAGGGATGGTCCCGCCCAGTGGTCCTATGGTGGGATGAACATCCCGAGGCTCCACTCCAGCAGCTGGGAAGGGCCATGGAACGATGTCTTGGGAAAGCTGGGATAGCCCATTTGCACAAGAGGAGGTTCTGTGGTGGGTGAATGGTTGGGCTCCATGAACTGAAGCGTTTTACCCACTTTTCAAGCATCTGGCCTTGTTCCTTAGACTGATTTGAGGGAATGGGGACAAGCTCCCAGAGCTGAGGTGGTAGTTGGAGGCAGAGCAGCCCAATTTGTTGGGTTTTATTATTGAAAATGTCAAATCTGATGGTTTCTGTTTTTTAACCCAAGTTGCACAACACGTTGGACCATTGGCCATGTCAACACATGAGTCCACCACCAACGAACCCTCCATGAAACATCTTTGCCAAATCCTTACTCATCCCCATGGCACCAGACAGCTCCTGAGCCTCCATGAGCCAGTGCTGGGTCTGTCTCCTGCACGCTGAGGGTGAGGATGCAGCCAAAAAAGCCCTGAGCAGCTCTGTGTGTTTTCTGTTTCCAGTGACGTGTTCTAAGAGCCCATCCTGGCACATCTTCCTTGTGAATTCGCAGAGCAGATGCAAAAAGCTGTATTCAACTTCCATCCTCCTGATTTGCAGAGACCTGAAAAATTTGACACACACAATTCAAATGTGACACGTGATTTTAACTGCCACCAAAACACCAGGTGAAATATTTTCTGAAACCCAGCATTTAATTTCAGTGTTTCCTATGGGAATGATCCTGTCCCAAAACACTGAACCAACTCCCCTTAACAATTCCAAAATGAAACTTTGCAGCTTTTTTTGACTCAAAAGCAGAATTTCCATCAAAGAAAATTATTTTAATTTGCAAATTGTTTATTTGCACAGGCTGTAAATGAAACAAGACACAAAATGCCTGCAGGGAAGGCAACACAGGGTGCAGCAAATCCAGAGTGGAACAATATTCCCAGCTGCCATCTGCTCAGTTGGAGCAATATCCCACTGCCCAAAGCAGTTGGAGGTCAGGAATGGAACCAATCCCTTGGGACATTGAATGGTAAATAAACATGAGGCCCCCTGGAATCGCTGCCCTGTGACTGGATCCACTTTACAGGACACATGGACAATCCTTGTTTGTCTTCACAGCTCCTTGTGCTGATCCAGGTTGGTTTTAACAGGGAGAAATTAAACTCCACACCAGCACTGTGGATCTTCAGAAGGAAAACCAAGCCAGGAGCAGGATGGAGCTGAGGGACGTGGAATGTGCACAGAGCTTGCCAAAACTGTGGGACTCCCCAGCAACACCATTTCCAGGGCTCTGTGTTCTTTACTGAGAGAAAAGATGTGCCCCAGGGCCAGGAGAAAGGATGGGATAGGACAAATACCCTGTGACCACCATCAGCCTGTGGAGTTCATGTTTTCATGTGGGGTCACAGCCCCAGGAGCCCAGCCCAGGGCAGGGGACTCTCCAAAGGCATTACAAGGAGATGTGGAGGATCCAGGTTCCTTCAGGGGCCACTAGCCAGGCACCAGAACAGGATAAAGGAGGCACCAGACCCCTCCAAAAGTCTGAAGGTCCTTCAAGATGCAGCAGACCCAGGGAGGACAAGCCCTCCCAGGCGTGTGCCAGGCAGCAGTGATGGAGCTGAAGTTCTCTGCAAAGCCTGGAGTACACCCAGAGTCTCCGTGCTGGCACAGAAAACAATTATCTGGGGAAAGCGGGTCACACCTACACTTCAAAGTCACCCAGGAGTTGGAGCTGACTGGCCTCCAGATACTGCTGGGAACAGGCTCAAAGGACCCAGCACAGGGAAACACCTATGGGAAAACTTCTGAGGAGCTCGTCCTAATTCATCCCTTCGGGAAATGGGATTCATGGACACTCACCTCCCACCCAGGAGGTCTCAGAGGGCCTGGCCCCACAGCACAGGGATGCTGTGCGTTCAGTGGTCTCCTGTGGAAAAACCTCAGTCTTGCTGGTCTTCATTAACATGGGATGAAATAGTAAATTACGCCTGAAATGAGTCGGGTTTGAATTTAGCTTGGAAGCCCAAGTTTAACCCAAAGGCTTTAATTTAAGAAATTAACCTAAATTACAGCCTTGACTTTGCTGATAATTAAACTGAGATTAGGTAGCACAGGTGAACCAATGCAAGGTACTTTGACACGCTCTTGTTTTACAAATATAGTTATTTTTGCAAACAAAACACAGAGAGGAACATCCAAAAAAATTCAGCCTGAGAAGTTGCATCAGATGAAGGATTCTGAGATGGATTCTGAACAGGAGCAGCGGAGTGGAGGGATGGATAGGAGGTGATGAAAAGCTGTTGGAGACATCCCTGCTCACTAAACCACAGGAAAATGGCTCCGATTTCTCACTAAAGGGGCTGGAGTTGCATTTATTGCCCTGACAGAGGCAGAACTCCCTAATCTCAAAGGAGAAGTTTTTACCTTGACAGCAGCATGGTGCCAGATGCAAATTCGGCCAAGACTTTACTCCCAGGTTTACAGCCTTTGTACAGTGTTCTCCTGCCTCTTGCTCTGGGCTTGCAGCGACTGCTCATCCTGGTGGAAGGAAATGAGGAGGGGAAGGGAAGGGAGCTCCAGAGCCTGCCCAGCCTCTCTCACACCAGAGGGACTCTGGCCCAGAGGCACCTGCCCAGACACAGCTCCTGAGGTGGGATCAGGAGGAAAAGCTCCCGAGCAGTGGGCGAGCTCCAGCACCATCCTCTGGAACCTCTGTATCAGGAGGTCCCTGCACCAGAGCAGCAAATCCATTCCATGTCTGGAGCTGCAGGAGCATGGGAGACACACCCCCAGGAGCTACCTGGAAACTCTGTGTTTCATCAACAGAGCAGGGTGGGGACCCCCCTTTCCATCAGCCCATACCCCAAACCTGTAGCTACAGCTCCTTGTGCTCCCAGTTCTGCCTTTTGTAATTACCTCTGAAATTCCTTCCAGATGAGTGACGACCACATCACCTCCACCCTGGCAGAACATGGAATGGAAAGAAATTAAGTCCTTCTCAGTTGCTTGGAGGAGCTGCATTATTACTACTGTTATTAACCATGGGCTCCAACGCACTCAGTGGATTCCTTAGCCAAAAAAAAGACAAGTTTCAGATGCAAAGGGAGCCTGAGGGGAAAAGGGAAAGCACTGACACATCCCGCTGGGAGAACTGGGGGAGCTCTGCCTTGCACACCCAGACTCCCCACGTTGTGTATCTCCCTGGGGAGGAAGGATCTGCCCTTTGGTGCTGATCTCCACTGGAAAAATTAGAATAAAACTCCTTTCATGTACTCAGAGCTAGGAGAGATGGAGAGAGCTGAGAGAGTATTCCCAAAGGAACCATGTGCTGGCAACTTCCAGCTGCTTTCGAATGTCTTATGGTCATGGAGTGGTTTGGGTGGGAAGGGACTTGAGAGCCCATCCCACTCCTGCCATGGGCAGGGACACCTTCCACTGTCCCAGCCTGCTCCAGCCTGGCCCTGGACACTTCCAGGAATGGGGCAGCCACAGCTTCTCTAGGCACCCTGTGCCAGGGCCTCGCCACCCTAACAGGGAGGAATTTCTTCCCAGTAACCAACCTAATTTTCCCCTCTTTCAGTTGGAGATCTTTCTGCTTGGGACTGGAATCCAGCATGTGGGAATGAATTGCATGACCTCAAGTCCTGATATCTGTCTGTTGGTGGGAAAAGCCCCCAGACTGATCAATAATCCTTTCAAAAATGCCCTTTGGATACAGACTTTGCTTCTAATCTGCTTGCCTCCAGGTCCCAGGGCTGCAGAGTCAGACACAGTGATGCGGCCTCACTGTGCAAAACCTGCAGGATTCAGCCCTTCCTTGCAATAAAATCTCAGTTTTGCAATAAACACATAACCAACCTGACAAGCCCTGCCTAAGAATAACATTGAATTTAAAACCTCCATTGCAAACATCACCTCTCAGACAGCTGGGAAACAACGGGGACACAAAAAATTTCTGGGAGTTTCCTGCACCTGGATATGTGACCAGGCAGGGGCAGATGGAAGCACAATTGCCCCCACCATGGTGATTCCTTATTATTCCATTGATTTCTTATTATTCCATTCTTCCTGTGCTGCAGCAGCAGCTGCTCTGGCCTGCAGCCAACACAAGGGGAAGCAGCTCAGGGGTATCCATTTACAATTTCAGCCTTTTGTTTAAATAGATTATATACAAATTCTATTTTCCTGAACAACACAAAACACCACAAGCACTTTTTGTCCATCAAAATGAATTAATTTTTACATTTTTACCCTTTTTTTTTTACTCAAACCACCTGTTAAATGCAAAGGGCTGTGCTGGTACCTGTGGTGGGAGAGACCCAGGATGTCCTAGAGTGGTCCTGGGCAGAGGGAATCCTGTGCTTTCCAGTGGATTTCAGCAGGCAGGATCACACTTCCAGATGTGCTGGAAGAGCTGATTAAATCCTTGGGAAATGGCATTGTGTTTATTAAGTGTGCATTGGGAACAGCCCTGGAGCGCTCCATTTCCACAGAGCCAGTGGAGTCAAGGCAGTTCCCATTCCCACAGTCTTTCCTCCTATGTATATATTTCTGAGTTGTTTGCTTGTTTGTTTTCATCTTGCTAAAATAAAGTCCAAACCCACAAACCTGAGGTGGCAGCACATGTTTGTGACAGAGCTCAGTGGCAGCTGTCAAAATCCAGACAGGAACAAAAAGATCTTGTCAAAATATTCCATTTTTATTCACATAATTATATTTTTTAAGACAGTGGGATAAGCCTGGAGAAGCAGGATTTCCAGAGGGACCTGAGCTTTTTAGGGATGAGAGCAAAGCTCTGCTGATTTCTGTGGTGGCTGCACGTGGTCCATGGAATCACAGGGTAGTTTGGATGGGAAGGGACCTTAAAGATCATCGAGTCCCATGGACAGGGACACCTTCCATAGACCAGGTTGCTCCAAATACCATCTAACCCAACCTTGGACACTTCCAGGGATGGGGAGTCCACAACCTCTCTGGGCAAATTTCACAAGAATCTTATCACAAAGATATCCCAAAACTCCAGGATAAAACAGTTGACCACAGGGCTGGCTGTGGAACTGGCACCGGTCCCACTCCTAAGGCACAAGGATAGAAACTTTCCCAAGCCCTGCTTGTGAACAAAAGGGGCGAAAGCAATCCCGAGGGATGAAGTTTTCCAATGACAGAGGTGTTGAGTGACAGGCACTTGAGCGGTGTTTTGCTGCCAGTGCCCAGCGTGACTCATCGCCACTTTCCAGCTTTGAAATGGGGACGAGTCTGGCTGTCTACAAAGACCGGCGACAGTTATTCCCAAACAATTCCCTGTTGCTGAGAACCTGGGCTGTATTATTTCAGCAGGGCGTGTGTGCATAGTGAGTTCACTCTCCAGAATGCTGTTGGACATGCCAAGCCTAATTCATCAGAAAGATGATCCACCTCATCCAACCCATCCCAGGCTCATACATGCATAAAAGGGCTCTCCCCAGCCCTTGCAGAGCACAGGTTCACCTCTCTCCTTTCCCTCCTACTCCTTGCTCCAGGCCAGCACCTTTGCTCCTTTATTCTAGCTGCAGCATCCACCCCAATCCAAAAAGCCCCAGCAATGTCTCGCCAGTCCACCGTGAGGATTCAGAGGGGGAGAAGCGGCTTCAGCGCTGCTTCGGCCATGGTCCCCAACACGTGCCGGACCAGCTTCAGCTCCTGCTCCGTCACCCGCCTGGGCAGCTGCAATGCTGGCAGTGGCTTTGCCAGGGTCGGGGGGGGCTTTGGAAGCAAAAGCCTCTACAATGTTGGTGGCTGCAAGAAGATCTCCGTGGCTGGAAGGGGTGGCAGCTTCTATGGCTCAGCAGGGTTTGGTGGTGGCGCCGGGAGTGTGTACGGGGGCGGCTTTGGTGTTCCAGCCAACCTTGGCTACGGATACGGGGCCTTTGGGGGCGGCCCTGGATTCCCAGCTGGGGGCATCCATGAAGTCTCCATCAATCAGAGCCTTCTGAAACCGCTCAACTTGGAGATTGACCCTAACATCCAAAGGATCCGAAAAGAGGAGAAGGAACAAATCAAAACCCTCAACAACAAATTCGCCTCCTTCATTGACAAGGTGAGATCTGAGCTTTCCTAAATATCTGATTTTTTTGACAGGGACACTTTTCTGCTTGATGAGGAGAAAAGCTGATCAAGGAGGAATACAAGTGAGAAATAAGACTGGAAGTTGCCCTAGAAGCTCCAGGGAATGGCACCTGTTCCATAGCGGTTGCCATGAATTAATCATCCAGTGTTTGAGTTCCTCCTCATTTGCTGCTCCCACATCTCACAGGCAGTGGGGAAAGAAATCTCCAGAGGAGAATCCCACCCTTCTGGAGACTTTAGGCTGAGCATTTCAGGAGCTTTGGGAACAGCTTTGTAGATGATCAAATGAATTCCAGAAACCCACCTAAAATGACCAAGTAATTGGCACAAGGGAGAAGCAGTTTCTCAATGCTTGAATTTTCTCAAAGGCATTTAAATCTGTCACCAAAATGTTTGGATTTTTAGTTCAAAATATCAAAATCTCATCCAAATCTGTCTCTCTACCACATTTCACTGATGCACAAGAACATCTGCTCAGCTCCTACTCTGGTCAAGCTGCTCCTCTGTGGTTGCAAGGAAAACGCTGCAATATTTTGGACGTTTAGTGGGGTAGGGGAGCTCTACAGAAGGGAAGGAGAAGCAGCACCTTAACAATGTTATTTTAATTAAAGAGCAAGCCCTGCTTTGCTCCTTATTTGATTTTGCTCACATTTTTCACACAAAATCCCTGTACCTGGTCTCAATTTAAACAATTAATGAGAAGCCAGAAAATCAAGGGTTGTTCCAGAGTTTCTAACACTGAACAGGGTCCCTGCAGCCAAATCTCCCAAGAGATGAGAATTTGGCTCTGAAAACCAGCTGGAAGGAGCATTTTACCCTCTCTGCCAGTTCTGAGACCCTCCCATTTGCAGGGAAATTCTCCCCCATCTCTGTTCTTTCAAAGCCCCTTCAGGATATTTCTCCTTCCAGGTTCGATTCCTTGAGCAACAAAACAAAGTGCTGGAAACGAAGTGGAGTTTGCTGCAGGAGCAGGGAATGAAAACAGTGAGGAACAACCTGGAGCCGCTTTTCGAGACCTACATCAACAACCTACGGGTGCAGCTGAACTCCTTGCTGAGCGACAAGGGGAGGCTGGAGGGAGAACTCGTCAACACCCAGTACCTGGTCGAGGACTTCAAGAAGAAGTAAGTCTTGAGCTAATGCTCTACTCACCTGGGCAGGTGCAGCCTTTCTCCTCTCAACATCCTTAAACCAACTGGGGGATCCAGGAGAGTCTGGGATCCTGGAATTCTGGGCAATGATATTTTCTCAAAGAGAAATTTTCTCAGTAACGGAGTAACAGATTTGAGTACGCCAACATTTGGGGAATAATTTGGAGCATGATCAAAGACTTATTAACTAAATTACCTACTGAGAGGGAAAAATTACACAGTAGGTCTGAAAGTTTCAGAGCAGCACATTTCATTTGCTTAAAACAGCAGAAGGAGGATGACTAATGGCCAGAAATAAGTAAAAAATAATGGATTTGTTAGAATTGTTTTGATGTACTTGTTTTAACTGGTTCAGCTCCTGGTGTCTCATTGAGGGAAAAGAGCATTGTATGCAAAATTCTCTGAAGGAAATTCATTTCAGCAAACTCAAATCTTTCTGTTACCTGCCCAAACAAAAACTCCCTGTGCCGTCCTCCTTTAGGTATGAAGATGAGATCAACAGAAGGACCATTGCAGAGAACGAATTTGTGACGCTGAAGAAGGTGAGAGCAAATTCCAGGGCACTGTGGGATGGCTCACTGTAGAGCTCTGATCACCCACTCAGTCACAAATCCACCCATTACAATTCCAACCCCTTCACTTATTATGGTTTCTCCCCTGGACTGTTATCACAATGCATGTTCCTGATTTACTGATAGGGGTGTAAACCACCCAAGAATCTCTCATCCCCCAGGATGTAGATGCTTCCTACATGAACAAGGTGGAACTCCAAGCCAGGGCAGATGCACTGAGTGAAGAAATTAATTTCCTGAGAGCACTTTATGAAGCAGTGAGTACAACCAGCTCCAAAACATCCCGGCCCTCAGTGAAGACTTCTCTCCCTCCGGGAGATGCTAAATCCTTCCCCTCTGTTGAGTTGCACCAACACTTGAGCTGTTCAGATAATGATCTGTAACAGCCTCTCCCAGGTCTGCAGCTCACCTGGAAGGGTGAAAAGGCATCTCCCAAGGGGATTACCTCATTCCCTGTTGTCTTTGCAGGAGCTATCCCAGATGCAGACCCAGATCTCCGACACCTCTGTGGTTCTCACCATGGACAACAACCGGAACCTGGACCTGGACAGCATCATCTCTGAGGTCAAGGCTCAGTACGAGGACATCGCCAACCGGAGCCGCGCCGAGGCCGAGTCCTGGTACCAGACCAAGGTGAAGGATCTGGGGTTTCCATGCTCTTATCTTCATATCTTGTCTAGAACAGATAAAGACCAGCTCTTCCAAGAAAACCTTCCCAGCTGTTGATCTGGGCTGGAGGAGGGACTCTCAGGCTCCTGGTAACTCCAAAAATGGTGAATTTTCCTTTGATTGGTTGTTTCTCTCTGTGACAGTATGAGGAGCTGCAGGCCACAGCTGGCAGGCATGGGGACGACCTCCGGAACACCAAGCAGGAGATCTCAGAGCTCAACCGCCACGTCCAGAGGCTCCGATCTGAGATTGACAGCGTGAAAAAACAGGTAAAGGGCAGTAAACCCTACTTTTAACCAATTTACCCCCAGACTTGCAAGGGAGAGGAACGAAAGGGTTGGAGCAACCTGAGCAGTTCTGCTCAGTTTGACCCTTTTTCATTCAAAAAGAAAACTGTCACTAAAACTGGTGGAGCTGATGGTGCTGGGATAAAACCTTGTGATTGCAGGGGAGGTAAAGAAAAACCTGGGTCTGGGGTGGGGACTTTGAGCAGAGCTTTGTGTTCCATAGTGCGCAAACCTGAAAGCTGCCATCGCCGATGCTGAAGAGCGTGGGGAGCTGACCCTCAAGGACGCCAGGGCCAAACTGGCCGAGCTGGAGGATGCTCTGCAACAGGCCAAGGCTGACCTGGCCCGGCAGCTCCGGGAGTACCAGGAGCTCATGAACGTCAAGCTGGCCCTGGACATCGAGATTGCGACCTACAGGAAGCTGCTGGAGGGCGAGGAGTGCAGGTGGGTGGGAAACATCCAGCCCTGGGTCTGGGAATGGCACAGGAGAAGCTCAGCATTTCTGGAATGCTAAACAGGGGGCACAGAGTGGGGGGATTTTCCCAGATAAAGGAAATAACAATAATCCGTGAATTATGCTGTGATTTTATTTTTCACCCCAAAGGCCTCTGGGAAAGGTATCTTATTGATCCCCCCCCACCCAGTATCAACAGACTTTTAATCCTCTTCCTTGTGTTCTATCCCTGAACAGGCTGGCTGGAGATGGGGTCCCAGTGAATATCTGTAAGTCTCTAAAATATAAGAACTACCTTTTTTAAACATACCTGTGTCTCTACACCAAGAAGCCAATGCCTGGAGATACTGAAACATTTCCTTCTCCTCTTTGCAGCCGTCACCAGAACAACAGTGGGATCGGGATATGGAGGAGGGAGCAACCTCAGCATGGGAGGGGGGATCTGCAATTTGGGGAACAGCTTCAACTGTGGGGGCGTTCCCGGGGTGAGCAGCACCACCCTCGGAGCTGGCAGCAGCTCCAGCATGAAGTTTGTCTCCAGCTCCTCCACCAGAAGAAGTTACAGGAGCTAAAATTCTCCCTCCAGTCACCGCCACGCACCATAAAACACCAAAACTGGTCCTTTACTGGAGCGTGGTGGGGTGAGCACAACCAGGGCCACCTGCACCCCAAGTCCTGTCCCACAGGAGCCTTACTTTAGGAACTCTTTCTCAGCTGTGTTGTCTTGCACACATCCTGTTGAGCTCAGCCCTGAACCTGAGTCTCACTGGGTTAAATTTGCAGCTTGCTTGCTCCAGCTCAGCAATTTTTTGGCCGGATTTTGTATATAAAATGTGTCCCATGACTGTTTGTCTCTCTTCACTTTCTGGAGTTTGTCTAATAAAAATGCACATGTAATTTATTCTATTTTGTAGTCCTATTAATTAAAGAGGTGCAAGAGCACATGCAAACACAGGTAACAAGAACTTTCCCTCAGGCCCTGACCAGTTAAAGGCTCAGATTTTTGCTCCTCACTCAGATTTACTGAATTTCACTGTCAGCAGCCAGAACACCCCAGCCCAGCAGAACCTCAGAGGGAGGTTTGGTGCTGATTTCGACATTCCCTCCCCACTGTGCAAGGAAAACACCTGGAAGCCAAACACCAGGACACGCCAAGGCAGGAGTCAGGCATAGGGGAAAAGGTCTGAGCTTCATTTACTTCCAGCTCCCAGCCCATCAAGCATCCAAGAGCCTGAATCCTGGGGGTGGGATCCCAGTGCCAGGTGTGTGATGTACTTGCACAAACCTCAAACAAGAGGGAATTAACTCCCAGGGGAGCCAGAGCAACCCCCTGGCCTGTTCAGGTGAATCATCCATCCCAAACCCCTGGTGTCACCCACGCCTTGGAGCCAGCAGTGCCAACATCTGCCTGAGCAGGCTGAGAGCCCTCCTTGGCTCAGGGTCCTGGTGCTGATGTTCCTTCCCCCCATACCACACAGAGGGGCAGGATCAGGTCCACACTCTGGTCAGTAAGAATTATGAACCAGATATGGCCCTACACTGAATTAAATATCACTAATCCAGTAGCTATTAAAAAACCCAAGAAAGGGATTTATTTCACTGTTGAAAAGTGAAAGTCTTTAAGAGCCAGTGTTTCTTCAGGTTCATAGGATATATTGGAGACAAGGTCTTGCTTTGAGAAGGTGGAGGAAAAAACTGGGGAGGTGTTGGGCTTTCAGATGTGGTTCTGACTAATTGGGAGAAATTAATGGACAAGTAAAAGCAGAGAAACATCTACAGTGACAGGTCTCACTGCTGGAAGGTCACTTGAATTAACAGTTTTGACTGGAAAAAACGTGCCAGCCCTCACTCCCTGGATTTTAATAGGTTCAAGTAATGAGTAGAGGAGCCCTCCTAAGAAAATAGTCATGGATTTGGGGAAATAGAAGGGAACTGGCAGTGCTGGAATGACAGACTGATTCAGGGTTTCCTTCAGGACTAGTAGTTTCCCATAATTTTCTAGGATGCCCTGTGCTCTGCGTGTGTATCCCTGAAGAAATCTCCTTCCTGAAATCTTGCAGGCTTGGTTGTGGGTCCCCACTCCTGCTCTACCACCTCCCTGAGCAGCCTCCAGGGAAGGAGCAATATCCTCCCTCCCTCAGAACAGCAGCCTGGGCCAGGTCAGCCAATGGCTTTCCTTCTGCTGCCCAAACACACCCTCTCTAACCACAAGGATATGGGGCTGTGTAATCCCAGAATCGCTGAGGTTGGAAAAGCCCTCCCAGATCATGGAATCCAACCTGTGCAATCCCCACCTTGTAACCCAGCCCAGAGCACCAAGTGCCACATCCAGTTCTTCCTTGGACACCTCCAGGATGGGGACTCCAGACCTCCCTAGGCAGCCCCTGCCAATGCCCATGGAGAAATTCCCCCTGATGTCCAACCTAAACCTCCCCTGGCACAGTCTGAGGCTGCTCCCTCTTGTCCTGTTGTTCCCTTGGAGCAGAGCCTGACTCTGCCCTGGCTGCCCCCTCCTGTCAGGGGCTGTGCAGAGCCAGAAGGTCCCCCTGAGCCTCCTTTTCTCCAGGCTGAGCCCCCTCAGCTCCCTCAGGAGCTCTCCAGACCCTTCCCTGGTGTTCCAGCCCCAGCTCCATTTCCACCTCTGGACACGCTCCAGTCCCTCATGTTGTGAGGGGTCACTACATGGGGCATTAGCAGGAGTCTTGGAGAACCCACCCCCAAAAAACAGCTGGGGAGTGGGAAGGATGCGGAGGGAATTTCCCAGACCTTTTCTTTCTGTGAAAACCGTGTCCATGTTCCACAGCATCATCAAGGTTGGAAGAGACCTTCAGGAGGACCCAGTCCAGCTGCCAGCCCAGCACTACCATGACCGCCCTAAACCCAAATGTGCCAAACCACCCTGATCAGGAAATATCAGAATCTGGCCCAGGAGGGAGTTTCCATCACCTGTGGCACCAACATTTGGTCTCACGTCCAACAGGGACATCAGAAGGTGCTGCCCACTGCATCCACACCTGGGTCACAGCACAGAGAGTACAAAGCCTGTCATCCAGCCCAGGAAATGCCAGGGTCAGAATATTTGTTCTTCCAGGGCATCACACTTCTGGATACCCAACCAACCTACAGCTGTCCTTGCTGAAGAGCAGGGCCCTGGTCTCCAGGCTGTCACCTCCTGCATCCCATCAGATTGCAGCCATGACCTGGGGCTGGTATTCCAGCAGGAGAAGATGATCCCCAGTAATTTCAGCCCAGCCCAGATTAAAGCCTTAGTCATAATGACATGGATGGTGCTGGCACTCAGGGGCCTGGATTTGCAGTGTATGGAGGGAGCTGATTGCAGGTTGGTGCCCATAAGGATTTTACAGAGTTCTTTAGGACAGCCTGAGGCTCAGACACTCTTAAAAACGGCTGCTTGTTGTAACACACAGGAGCTGAAACACTCCCAAGACAGTTATTGTCATTCCAGGGTGTGTAATGCAAATGTTACAAGAACAGAAAGAAAAATAGAAATAAAAATAAAAAAAGCTTGGCTGAAAGGCAAAAAGAGATGATGGAAAACTTCCCATTTCCCTCCTGAGACCTTCTGGTCACATTGACTCTTTTGTTCAGCTGCCACATGTGCCAGGACAAGCTCCTGAAAGATGCACCTGCAAACACCTGTGGTACATCCCCGTGCCTGGACATGACTGAGGAAAGCTATGGATCGTCACTGTTGAGTAAGAAATGACACAGGCTCACCAGAAGGCTGATTGGTATAACGTGTGGTTTATTTTGGACTGCTTTTTAAAATAAATTTTGATTTAGGTGGACTTGATTGGTTATTTAATTAATATATTTCACTTGGCTGGTTAATGAACAAGATGCCCTTCTTATAAATAATCTTTGAGAAAAACAAGAAAACAGAGAGTAGGAAAATAACCTGCAGGTTATTTATAATAATAAGTTATCATGTGTTAATTTTCAACTTCCTTAAGTCTTTCTGGCTGATTCTGGGAAACTTACTTAGTTTTCTCACTCTCTGACCAGGCTGTCACATCCACAATGGATTCCCAGAAATGCTCCGTGGGAGGGCTGCCACCTCCTCCAAGGAGTGGGTGCTCAGCTGAGCCCCTGACAAGCCCCAGGGGCTGCAGGGGCTGGGAAAAGCATGCCCACCACTGGGCACCCAGACAAGGCACCAGGGAAGGAGCAATACCCTCCAGACAAGGCTGCAGATCCTTGGGGGCATCTCGCCTGCTCTAGGACAATCCCCTGTGTGCCAGAGCTGAGACGCTGTGTCCTTCACCAGGGAAATGTCCTGTTTGGCTTTTCCTGGAAGCCACAGGGGGTAGGAGTGAAGAGAGGCCTCTGTGAGCAACGTCCTCAGCACTGAATTTCCTGGTGAGTAAGAGGGGAAAAACAACAGGCGTGGGGAGGGCAGCCTGGTAGCTCCATGTAGAGACAAGGTTGTCCCATGAGTCAGGAAACAGATCAAAAATCTGCACAGGTGAAGCCCTGAGAAATTGCAGAGTCAGGGTTTGTGGCATCACAGATGATGGAAACTCCCTTCTGGAGCAGGTTCTGATATGTCACCATCTATTGTCAGTCCAAATCAGGGTGATTTGGCACATTTGGGCACATGGTTTAGGGTGACCATGGTAGTGCTGGGCTGGCAGCTGGACTGGGTCTTCCTGAAGGTCTCTTCCAACCCTGATGATTCTGTGGAATGTGGACAGTTTTCACAGAAAGAAAAGGTCTGAGAACACTGTTCATAAAATTCCCTCCACATCCTTTCCATTCCCCAGCTGTTTTTTTGGGGGTGGGTTTTCCAAGACTCCCCCATCACCCTCCTGGCCCTCCCTCCATCACCTCTTTCCCTCCTGTACCAGTTGTGCGTTAAAGAATTCTTCTTTAGGCACAAGAACAAGAGAACAGTTCCCATCAGGTTGGGAACTGAAGTGCTGTTGCCCCTCTGGAGTTTGCGCAGAACCACAACCCATGATCAGAGACTTCTCAGAGCTCAGACCCTCCACCAGGAACCAGTGTTCCAAAATCAAATAAATTAACCTTACACAACCTGAGTTGATTCATCCATGGACTGGAGATGAGCAAGCATTTGCCCAACAAGGAACCATCTCCTGCAGCTGTGGAAGGAGGGAGTGGGAAAGGGGTGGCTGCAAAGAGGAGATGAGAAGCCACTATTGAGGTTTTCTCAGACATTTCAACACAAAAAAAATGCAACCTCTGCCCTTTTATGAAAGCTCCATAGATGCTCATGGTGAACTCACTGTGGGTGTGCCGGGCCCAGTTAATCAGCGGGATAAGCACCACACCGGAGCCATCCCCACCTCAGGAGGGTATAAAGGGCCAGTCCCAGGCTGGGGGAGCACAGCTTCACCTCCAGCCACTTCCTCTCATTCCTTTATTCCTTGGATCACTCCTGGCAGCCATGTCCCGCCAGTGCACTGTGAGGAGCCAGGCCAGAAGGAACTTCAGCACTGCTTCTGCCTTCATCCCAAATGCCAGCAGCTCCAGCCTCTGCCTGCGCCCTGCACTCCAAGCTGGGAGCTGTGGCCCCACCACTGCCTATGGAAGGCTCACTGGAGGCTTTGGAAGCAGGAGCCTCTACAACCTTGGTGAATGCCAGAGGATCTCCATAGCTGGAAGAGGGGGTGTCTCCTACGGACCCGCAGGTTTTGGTGCTGGCTCTGGGATCTCCTGTGGGTTTGGTGGGGCAGCTGCTGGTCCTTTTGGGTTTGGTGGTGGCCCTGGATTCCCTGCTGTCCCAGCTGGGGGCATCCATGAAGTGTCAGTCAACCAGAGCCTTCTGAAGCCACTCAACCTGCAGATTGACCCCCATATCCAGAGTATCCGTAAGAATGAGAAGGATCAGATTCAAACCCTCAACAATAAATTTGCCTCCTTCATCGACAAGGTGAGACCTGAGATTCCTGGTTATGCTGTGGTGATTCTTTGGTGGGGAAGCACAAACAAGGGTGAATTATATCTTTAGCCACAATTTTGCTGCTCCTGTACTGCCAGCATTCTAAAGTCCCAGCAGCCTGGGAACAAATCCTGGGGGTTTCCAGCTTTGAGACCATTTACATGTTTCAGGAATGCTGCAGTGAGACCAGAAAACAGGGACAAAGGGGTGGTACTGGATGTAAGGAAGCAGAGTTGGGAGAGAGAGCAGGAGTGTTTAATTTGTCAGCTGAAGGGCTGAGACCTCCCACCTTCCAGCAAGTAAATCCTTGCAGGATGTGCCTCACATCTCCAAGGAAAACCATCCTAAAACATCCTTCTCTCTCCAGGTCCGATTCCTTGAACAACAAAACAAGGTCCTGGAGACCAAGTGGGCCCTTCTGCAAGAACAGGGGAACAAAACGGTGAGAAAGAACATTGAGCCCCTCTTTGAGACCTACCTGAACAACCTCAGGAGGCACCTGAGCAGCCTAACGACAGAGAAGGAGAACCTGAGAGGGGAGCTGAGCAAGATGCAGACCATTGCTGAGGACTTCAGGAACAAGTGAGTCTGTTCATGGTCTGCCTGGGCCTGGGTGGGCTGCAACAGATGCAGAAAACAAGGGAAAAAAATCCTTTTTGCTGACTTAATCCTCTGAGAAAAGTCCGAGGTTAATACAAGATATGGCTGAAAAGTAACAGACAGAAAATTACAGAGCAAAAAGACCAAGGTGCTGAGCTGTACGTACAAAAAAAATTAGAGACTGGTCCTGAAAACATGAAATAATTTTAAAACAAGCCTAGACCACCCCTCCACCTCCATTCCACAGATATGAAGACGAGCTCAACAAGCGCACGGATGTCGAGATCGAGTTTGTGACCCTGAAGAAGGTGGGTGCCTGCCCATGTGGCCTCCCAGCCCTGCAAGAAACCCCTTCTCCAGCTTTTCCTCTGCTTCTCTGAAACTCACCTCATTCTGATGATGTGCTTCCTCTCCTAGGAGGTGGACACTGCCTACCTGGACAAGGCAGAGCTGCAGGCCAGGCTGGATTCGCTCACAGAGGAGATCGACTTCCTCAGAGCCCTCTACGAAGCTGTGAGCACCAGAGCTTATATCCTTCTCCTTGCCTTCCTTTCCCATTCCAGGGCCTCAGGGCTGATTATTTTCCCCTCTGTTGCACTAAATAATTCAATGGTTTTTCCATTTCACATTTCTGCATGAAGCTGTCTTGGAAAAATCCTTTTGTTCACCCAGCTCTCCCCTCTAACCCTGGGGCTTTCCATCCTCCAAGCAACATTTGTGTTGCGACTCTCAGGAGTATTTGCTGCTTTTGCAGGAGTTGTCCCAGATACAGAGCCAGATCTCTGACACCTCTGTTATCCTGACCATGGACAACAACCGGAGCCTTGACATGGACAGCATCATCGCCGAGGTGAAGGCGCAGTACGAGGACATCGCCAACCGGAGCCGCGCCGAGGCCGAGTCCTGGTACCAGTCCAGGGTAAGCGCCTCAGGAGGCTTCTGCAAAGGGAAAACCATTCTCCCATCCCCAAATTCCCCAAGGGAGCAGGGTCCCACTGTGATTTTGAAACACAGAATGTCTTCAGATCTAATAACCCTATGAAATTCAGAAGTGTTAATGTGGGATTGAGAACACGCACACATTTTTGAACATGCAAACAGCCCCAAACCTACACTGTTGGGCTCTAAATCCAGCTTATTTTCCTTTGACTGGTTGTCCCTCTCTGTGACAGTATGAGGAGCTGCAGGCCACGGCTGGCAGGCATGGGGATGACCTCCGGAACACCAAGCAGGAGATCTCAGAGCTCAACCGCCACGTCCAGCGGCTCCGACACGAAATTGACAGCGTGAAAAAACAGGTAAAGGGCAGCAAACATAACCCTTGCTGTGACCCCACCTATGAGTTGCCCAGGGAATAAAATCAACCAAGGGAGTTCTGCTGGATCAGGAATGAACATGACTGGATTTATATGAGAGCAGTGACATCACCAAGAGTTACTCAGTGTAGTATCAATCACCGCAAGGATATTCTGAGAGTTGTGGAGGTAAATCCAGATTGTGACCTGACTCAGAACATGGATCAGTTCAATGAATTGAATTCAATTCATGTATCAGTGATGGTTAAGGTCACACCCTATTGATGTTAACCCAAACATCAGACGTGGGATTGGGACCTCAGGATACAAAGAGCTGGATTATGCTCTTGATAAGGAATGAAAATCTGGATTTTCCCCTGCAGGTCACTGGATTGCAGACGGCCATCAGTGACGCAGAACATCGTGGGGAGCTGGCCCTCAAGGATGCCAGGGACAAACTGGAGGACTTGGAGACAGCTCTGCAGAAAGCCAAGGCTGACCTGGCCCGGCAGCTCCGGGAATACCAGGAGCTCATGAATGTCAAGCTGGCCCTGGATATTGAGATCGTGACTTATAAGAAGCTGCTGGAGGGTGAGGAGTGCAGGTGGGTGAGATTTTATATCCCAGTTTTCAGAGGTGCAATGGAGTTAAAGACCCTGGTCAGGTTTAGATCCACATTCAGACCTGAAACTGTTTAAAGGCCAGTGAGTGGCTGTGAAGAGAAGCTGTTTGGGAACAGCAGCCTTTCATACAAACTTCACACCTTTCAAAAATATTCAAAGGAAATTTTCCTGCCTTTGTGAGCAGGTCCTGCTCACGGGTTCCCTTTGAAGTCTCACTGGCTCTCTTTTGCTCCCTGACAGGCTCTCTGGGGAAGGTGCTGGCTCAGTGAACATCTGTAAGTAACTTTTAGAGACATTTGGCACTTTCTGTATCTACCTCCCACCCCTGCTCAGAACCTATCCCACTCATCCACTGCCTGTGGATTCTCTCATGATGGTGTTTTCCCCTGGCAGCTGTGACCAGAAGCACTTCAGGAACGGGATATGGAGGCATGAACTGCCTGAGCTCCAGTGGTGGGGCTGGAGGTGTGGTCTGTGCTGGAATGGGAGTAGGCTCCATCTCTGGAAGTGGATACGGCACAGGTGGCTCTTGCATGGTTGGAGGCAGCAGCTCCAGCTTCAAGTCCATCTCCACCGGCTCTTCCGCCAGGGGATATTACTGAGGGACTGACTCCAGGCCCCAGTGCCACCAGCGCTGAGGCTTCTCTTGGGTCCAGTCCTCATCCAGCTCCTTCAAAAGATTTAGAAATCAAACCCATGTGTCATTAGTTATATAAAAGATGCTGTGCTCCTGTTTGTCCTGTGACCCTCAACATTCCTCATTTCCCAGTGTTTGTCTAATAAAAGGCATGTGGAATTAACTATGTCGCATCCTCTTTTCAATTCCAATTCTTTTCACTTACCTTGTGGCAAAGGGTGGCTTTGTGGCTGGTGCAGCACAGTAACTTTGCTGCTTTGAAGGTAAAAAAGGCACATGGAAGTTGAGACATCTCCTTCCTCTCCAAGTCCATGGACCTCATATCCAACAGGAATAAAACATTTGGATGTTCTATTTCCATGAGGATGGGAAGATATGTACACTTCCTACTTGGCACAAGAGAACGTTCTTCTGTCTTAATTCCTACATTATGATATCTCAGCCCTTTATGTCACAGTAGTTGTGCCCAAACCTCTGTAATCGAATGGATGACTCATGGAGGGATATAAATCTGGTTTTCCCAAGAAGATGAGTGCTGCAGCTCATCTGATCTGCACACACATCTGCAGGGACTGATAAAACACGTCCACTGCCATTACCATAATTACAAATGGAAAACACCCATTAAACTCCCAAAGTAACCCCTTTTGGGAGGAATAATATACCCAGAGCAGGTTGTGAGACAGTGAAAGACCCTCAGGGCGCTGGAAAGGAAGTGGCTTGTCCTCTTCAGTACCTGCCCATCTTTGTCCAGGCTCTCCACATCCCACTGGCAGCAGCAGAGCTGGAGTTTGGTTTGTTATTTAAGCACTGTCCAGCATCAAAGCTCCATCCAGAGCTACATGAATGGGGAAGGGTCTGCAGGGGCAACACAAGGAGCAGCTGAGGGTTGGCTTGTCTGCCTTGGAAAAGAGGAGACTGAGGTGAGACTCCTTGGGGGCTGCAGCTTCATCCCGAGGGACAGCTCCGATCTCTGCTCTGGGGAGAGCTAGAGACAGGATGCAGGGAATGGCTGGAGCTGTGCCAGTGGAGGTCTAGGTTGGATATCAGGAAAGATTTGTCCCCAGAGGGTGCTGGGGCTCTGAACAGGCTCCCCAGGGAATGGTGTGCTGGTTTTATCATTAGAACTACTAGGGAAGTGGGGTTTTTTGAGATGACCTGCTGAGAGCTTCCTCTGTGCCTGATAAAATCAATCAGTGGGTCGTTCTGGATATTGACACTTTGTTAAATTGCTAGAAAGCTGAGCATGCCTCTGTAAACACACAGGTTGAAAATGAAAAATCCTGAGAATTCTCTTTTCTCTTCCAGCCTGAGAACAGGTAACAAGGCCAGCCCAGACCCTTGTCTCGACTGGGCTGGGCTGAGCGGGCTCTGCTGTGGGGCTGGACCCCTTCCTGGGGAGCCCACGGAGCCGGGCAGGGAGGGGAGGCCGTGGGGCTGAGGCTGGGCCAGGCCATGGCTGCGGTTGTGAACATCTTGCCGCTACTAAGCCCTGCCCTGCTGCCAGCCCAGGCTGAGCTGGGGTCCGCTGAGCCCCAGGAGCAGCCCCAGGCCGGGCTGGCTCAGCCAAGATTCTGCTGCCATTGAGGTTCACCTGCAACCACCAGGCAGGGGAGGGGAGGCTGCAGGGCTGAGGCCGGGCCATGGCTGCGGTTGCTGACATCTGGCCGCCTCTAAGCCCTCCCTTGCTGCCAGCTGAGCCTGAGCTGGCGTCTGCTGAGCCCCAGGAGCAGCCTCAGGCCAGCCCAGCTCAGCCAAGATTCTACCATTGTTGGGGCTCACCTGCAACCACTGGACAGGGGAAGGGGAGGCCGCGGGGCTGAGGCCGGGCTGGGCGATGGCTGCGGTTGTGAACATCTTGCCACTACTAAGCCCTGCCCTGCTGCCAGCCCAGCCTGAGCTGCATCCAGCAAGCCCCAGGAGCAGCCCTGGGCCGGGCCGGCTCGGCAAAGACTCTGCTGCCATTGAGTTTCACCTGCTACCACTGGGCAGGGGAGGGGAGGCCACGGGGCTGAGGCTAGGCCATGGCTGAGGTTCCTAACATGTGGTGCTACTAAGCCCTGCCTTGTTGCCAGCCCAGGCTGAGCTGGATCCAGCAGGCCCCAGAAGCAGCCCCAGGCCCAGCTGGCTGGCCAAGATTCTACCATTGTTGGGGTTCACCTGCAACCACTGGGCAGGGGAGGGGAGGCCAGGCTGGGTCATGGCTGTAGTTGCTGACATCTGGCTGCTACTGAGCCCTGCCTTGCTGCCAGCCCAGCCTGAGCTGCATCCAGCAGGCCCCAGGAGCAGCCCTGGGCCGGGCTGTCTGGCCAAGACTCTGCTGCCATTGAGGTTCACCTGCAAACACTGGGCAGGAGAGGAGAGGCTGCAGGGCTGAGGTTGGGCCATGGCTGCGGTTGCTGACATCTGGCTGCTACTAAGCCCTGCCCTGCCACCAGCCCAGGCTGAGCTGGGGTCCCTGGGCCCCAGGAGCAGCCCTGGTCCGGGCCAGCTCGACCAGGATTCTACCATCACTGGGGTTCATCTACAACCCCTGGGCGCGGGGAGAAGCCCTCGGCCTCTGGCCATGCTGCTGCTGTGTTCTGGCCTGGCTGCTGAGATCCTGGCCCTCTCCCCAGCATGGCCACCAAAGAAATCCTCTACCTTAAACAGCTCCACCACTATCCAGCAGAAATCACACAGCCATCTGCAGGCCTGGGTGAGATATTAACTCTTTCAGTACACAGATGAGACCTACAGACATCGATCCTCCCTTGGGTGAGAGAAAAGAACAGAGTGAGAACATGTAGAGGAACAACATGAAGACACTAAGGCCAATGAAGAAAGAGTCAAGCCCCAGATGGGAGGGATGAGAAGATGCCTTGATCTTGGGGCTGAAATCCTTTGTAAAGCTATGGAGAAATATGTAATTGACACATCAGACTCTTTTTCCCTGTAACTTATGGAAAAAGTATGATGAGATAAAGTGTTCAAATTGTAGATATGAACAAAGGCCTCCATGCTAAAGTAAGCAGATGTTGAAGTATCTGTGATTCCATGAGAAGTCTGAACAGAGACAGAGGGAAGAGTGATGAAGACCCTCTGCCCCATGGAAAGAAGACCTCTGTTCTCAGTGATGAAGATGATCTCAGAGATAGATAAAGAGAACCTTTGCTCTTGAACAGCTCATCCTTAAAATAGAACCCCGTAAGTTGACATGACCCATAAACACAGAGTGTGAAAGCCGTGAAAGATGGGAGGGACTTCACGATTGCAGATTCCCAAAGGGCTGCTATCTGTGGAAATTAAAAGCCATGAGAGAACTGTTTCCTTGTGGAAAAGTCTCCACAACATTACCAAGAGGAACTTCTCTCCCTAAGTGAACTGAAGAAAGACTGTTCTAGAAGTGATAAATCCTGTTCTAGAAGTGATAAACTGACTAAATTTTTTCTGTACATTGTTAGTAGGAAAGAAAAAGTTGTAGGGGGGAGGAGAAGTGTTCTAAAGATTTTATTCTGATTCTTATTATTCTTTCTTTTAATTACTGTTAATAAAGCTTTCTTTATGCCCTTTTAAAGTTATGAGCTTGCTTTGCCTTCCTCCTAATCTCTCTTGCAGAAGGAAATGAATGAGTATATTCAGTAGGTCCACTGGCCAGTGCTAGACCCACCACATTAATTGGTGCATTGGCCAGGAAATCTCAAATTGGTGAACGAAAACCACTACAAATGGTCACAGCTCCAAGGCTGCTAGAGCTCCAGAAGCATTTAGACAACGCCCTTCTGCATAGGGTGGGATTTTGGGGTGTCTGTGCAGGGCCAGGGGTTGGATTTTTTGGTCCCTGTGGGTGCCTTCCAGCCCAGGACATTCTGTGACTCATCTGATGAACGGGACTTTCACATCTCAGGCTGTTTTCTCTCAGGGGACCCTGGACTTTCAGAATTCTGGGGTCCCAGAAAGGCACTGGTGTCTCTGAAATCCCTACCTTTACCAGCAACACCTCAGTGCAGGTGAAGTTCTACCTGGAAAGCTCAGGAGTACAGACCAAGAAAGGAACTTCTTGCCTGGATCAGCACAGGTTATCACTACCCCACAATGGCTGGAAATCTGGGGGCAGAGTCAGGATTTTTCTTTAGCAAAGCACATCAAACTGGCATTTTCCCCATCTCTGGATTCCCTCTTGCGGCAATTTCAGTCTTATCAGCTTTAAACTAAACAGGAACCATTTTAACCAAGCCCAAAGGCAACTTGTGGAATGGAAATGGATTTTTTTTTTGCCCCACCAGTAAAATTCTCTTTGAAAAACAGCTTAGAAAATACGGGTTAGAAAGTTTTACGAGCTGTCTCTGCCAGCCTGTGGCATTAGAGCTGTGGGGGTGACTGGGTGCCAGATACCAAAGCCGTGAGCTCACTCCTTTGAGCTGTGGTCAAGCTCAGCTCTCCAAAAGCATAAAAGGCTGAGAAGACTCCTGATCCCAACTCCCAAATATTCCTGCTCCTCTGCTACCTCACCTCACTGTCCTCTTTCAGTGCTGGGTCTCTTGGAGTTGGTGCTGCTCCTCCACGGTGCCCGTCCAGCGGAGCAGCTGCAGCTCCGTGAGTCCCACGTGTCCCATGGCCCTGCTGGAGGCACGGGAAGGGCCAGAGGAGCCTTCAGCAGGAGGAGCCCTCACAGCCTTGGGTGAGCATGAGGATGGCCATGAGGGGAGGGCCTGGGACTGCCAGACCAGGATACAGCCCCAGGGCAGGAGGCAGAGCTGGAGGAGCAGGGCTTGGATGTGGCCCTGGAGGGATCCAGAAGGTCATGGTCTATAGCTGCATTGGGAACCCCAACAAAGGAGGAATGATGAGGAGGACTCCATCTTATCAGAAGGCTAATTAATTATTTTCTTATACTATATTATTCTATACATCTAAAACTGATTCTGCCAAGCACTTAACTCTGCACCCAACTGCA